>NC_041218.1:44267378-44392073 GCF_002837175.3 Physeter macrocephalus
GTTGAGAGTCCGCCTGCCAATGCAGGGGACACGGGTTCGTGCCCCGGTCCGGGAAGATCCCACATGCCGCGGAGCGGCTGGGCCCGTGAGCCATGGCCACTGAGCCTGCGCGTCCGGAGCCTGTGCTCCGCAACGGGAGAGGCCACAGCAGTGAGAAGCCCGCGTACCACAAAAAAAAAAAACCAAAAAACCCTAATAGAACTAATAAGTGAATTTAGCAAGGTTGCATGATACAAAGTCAATGTACAAATATTGATATCTATTGTATTTCTATATATTAGCAGTGAACTATTAAAATTTTAATTTTGTAAAAAGTCATTCACAATAGCAGAAAAAAACATGCATTATTCAAAGATAAATCTTATTAAGGATACAAGTTATATGCTGAAAAACATATAACACTGATGAAAGAAATTTTTAAATACCTGAATAAATAGATACATATACCAGGTAAATAGATTGGGAGATTTAATATGTTAAGATGTCATCTTCCCCAAACTGATGTATAGATTCAGCACAATTCCAAGAAAAATCTCATCAGTAAGTTTTGTAGAAGCACATAAGCTGATTTTTTTTTTTTTTTTTTTTTTCCGGTACGCGGGCCTCTCTCTGTTGTGGCCTCTCCCGTTGCGGAGCACAGGCTCCGGACGCGCAGGCTCTGCAGCCATGGCTCACGGGCCTAGCCGCTCCGCGGCATGTGGGATCTTCCCGGACCGGGGCACGAACCCGTGTGCCCTGCATCGGCAGGCGGACTCTCAACCACTGAGCCACCAGGGAAGCCCAAGCTGATTTTTTAAATCACATGCAATTATAAAGCCATCAGAATAGCCAAAATAACTTTGAAAAATAAGAACAAAGTAGGACTCATACTACTTGAATTCAAGATCTACTATAAAGATAAATAGTCTACACAATATGATACTTAAGACAAAGAATAGATATTTAGATCAATGGAAAAGAATAGGGAATCCAGAGATAGACCTTGCTTATATAGTCAACTGATTTTAGACAAAGGTGCAAAGGCAAGTCAATGAAGAAATCATAGCTTGTCCAAGCCACAGCAGTGACGGGCCCCGGTACCCAAAAAAAAAAAAAAAAAAAAAAAATAAGGTTCAAGAACAAACCTTCGTATAGTTGATTCTTTTTTATGGGGAGAAGACATATCTTGTTAAAGATTTAGGTTGTTGGTTTTAATCCAAAACTATCTTACCAAACTTCAAACTAACCACAAGACCTTCCTGACTTAGAATTCTAAGTTCTCATTCACCAGACGGCATGTTCTGAGTCCACAAAACCCACTGTGAACCCAGGTGAACTCGAAGTCAAAAAGAGACTCATCGGGCTTCCCTGGTGGCACAGTGGTTAAGAATCCGCCTGCCAGTGAAGGAGACATGTTCGAGCCCTGGTCCAGTAAGATCCCACATGCTGCGGATTAACTAAGTCCATGCACCACAACTACTAAGCCTGCGCTCTGGAGCCTGCGAGCCACAACTACTGAGCCCGCATGCCACAACTACTGAAGCCCGCGCGCCTAGAGCCCGTGCTCCACAACAAGAGAAGCCACCACAATGAGAAGCCCGCGCACCGCAACGAAGAGTAGACCCCACTCGCCACAACTAGAGAAAGCCTGCACGCAGCAACGTAGACCCATCGCAGCCAAAAATAAATAAATTAAAAAAAAAAAAAAGAGACTCATCTCCTAGAAACTTCCACCTTGAGTTTTGACTCTTAAGCTGCTGACAACAATTTTATTTTCTCTCTGGGAACATGTAAGAGAATGGTAAGAGGCCGCTCTACTGTTAGAAAGAATGACAGTGTGAAATATATTTACAGTCATTGCCAATTATATATTCGGGGGTTGAGAGCAGGACGGCAGAGAGGAAAGAGATGTTGAGAGCTCCTTGCTAACCTCCACATTATGAGTCTCAAATTCCTGAGAGAGCCCTTCTGACACCAGAGACTTCCCTCCTGCTGAGGCCTTCAAAACGTCACCTTCTTGCAGAGAAAACAAGTAAGACAAAAGAAAGTTGTTTGGCTTCTAAATTAGACTGGTCTCTCCTCTGAAGAGCTGGGCAGCCGCTGCATCAGACTCTGACGTCTGCCAGGCTCTCGGCAGCCGGAGGATCATATCACACTGTTTGGCTGCACAAGCCCATGGTAAGCACTGCTCCCCACATGCATCCTGCCAACAACAGCAACCCTTCTTACCATTCAGCCTTGACCCTGTGCACATGTTCATGATGTTCCCAAGGACTCTGCTAAAACTGAACGGGAGAGGTCTGTTGGGAGGCTTTGTGGATTTGTAAAGATACAGGAGGTAATCCAACCTGTCCCCATTAAATATTCAAGTTCAGAGTTCCCAAATTTTGAGAATTCCTAAATATCTACTTCCAAAGAAGGAAAAGCATTCAAGAACTAATGGATCTGAATCTGTTCTGACATTCCCACAAGTCGCCATTGAAAAGTGATCAGTGCTTGTGTTTGAGGGCACTGGCCAGA
The DNA here is from genome assembly GCF_002837175.3 of Physeter macrocephalus. Lineage (NCBI taxonomy): Eukaryota > Metazoa > Chordata > Mammalia > Artiodactyla > Physeteridae > Physeter > Physeter macrocephalus. The sequence continues at coordinate 44,269,878 of NC_041218.1, forward strand.
CTCCCAGGGGGGTCGAGCTGACCTGGACAACAACACAAGGGCTCATTTATCAGTGGGTCTTCCAAAGGCATAAACGATTTGATTGTGTTTTCCAAATTAAGCAAGATAACTCCATAAATCTTGGGCAGGGTAGTAGTCAGAACTTTCACAAATGTTAATCAACTGTCGGTAAATACCGATTAGAATTCTGAATTCTTAGAATTATCAAATGTTTGGTATTGTTCATTCATTCATCCATTCAGCAAATAATTGTTGAGTGCCTACTATGTGCTAAACTCTGTTTTAGGTATTGGGGATACAGCCATGAACAAAACAGTGTCCCTGCCCTAATGATGCTTATATTCTACCAGGGCAGGGGGAAGATAGCGAGAAAAGAGAAAGACAGGGGGAAAAAAGCAAGCATATCAGATGGCGATAAAAAAGCTACGGAAAAAATAAACAAGGTTGGTTTGAGAAGGAGTGTCAGGTAGCAGAGGGAGTTGGTAGCAAAATAGAGTCACCATTTTAGATAGTATTGGTGGGTTATGAAAGACCTCACTAAAGAACGTTTGACGTTTGAGCAAAGCCTCGAAGGAGGAAAAGGAGCCAGGCATAGGCATCCGCGGAAGAACAGTCCAGGCAGAGCTTTCTACAAATACAAAAAACCTGAAGTGAGTGTGTGCCTGGCATGTTCAAGGAATTGCAAGGAGCCCAGTGTGCCTGGAAAGATTTATGGGAGGGAGAGTCTTGGAAGATAAGGTTGGGAGGGAGCTCTGGCTTTTGCTCCAAAAAGAAGGGATGCCATTGGAGGATTCAGAGGAGAGGGAGGCAAACCCTTAGAAAGGATTACTCTGCCTGGTAATTAACGACTTCACTTTCAGCCTTCTTTCTTGGCACAATATCCACCGGGCAGACCACACATCGAATGTGAATGTGGCATGTGGTAGTCGTAGGCAGGAGGGAAGGTCCTGCAAATGTGAATGTGGGACATGCTCCCTCCTGACCTGGCAGCACCGATTAGACCTACGATGTCCGACTTGGTAGCCACTAGCCACGTGGACTACTGAGTAACTGAAATGTGGTTAACCTGAAACAAGGCGTACTGTAAGTATGAAATACACACTGGACGTTGACGCCTTAGTATGAAAAAAGAAAAAAGAATGTAAAATGTTCCATTAATATTTTTATAATGCTTATATATTGAAATGATAATAGTTTGGATACAATGGGTTAAATAAAGTGTAGTGTTAAAATTCTCTTTACCTGTTTCTTTCTTACTTCTTTTAATGTGGGTACTAGAAAATTAAAATTTTTGCGTTTTTTATTTTTTTATTAAATTGCATATGTGGCTCACATTATACTTCCCTTGGACAGAGCAGGGTCAGAGTGTTACTAGAACAGTGCTTAGACCTTACCATTATAAAGAAGCACAGATAAAGGGTAGCAGCTCCTTAAGTGAAGAGAAAGAATAACTCAGACTGCAAAATACTGTCTCCCGATGGACAAAAAGAAAGGCCCTGGAATTTGAAGGCAAAGAGGCAGCTTCTTCATGTAGCCGACTGTGTGAAGGGCAATAATCAGACACAAAGGAGCTACCTGGTAGGTTTCTCCTCAGAAAACCAATCCAGGAAACTAATTTAAAATGTTTAGGTTTGGGACTTCCCTGGCAGTCCAGTGGTTAAGACTTCGCCTTCCAACGCAGGGGGTGTGGGTTCAATCCCTGGTCGGGGAGCTAAGATCTCATGTGCCTCAGGGCCAAAAAACCAAAATATAAAACAGAAGCAATATTGTAACAAATTCAATAAAGACTTTTAAAAATATGTTCAGGTTCGACATACAAATGACTGTCCTAAATTCAAACAGGTTACCACTGAAATGACTATAACTAAAAATTTTTCCGCCCTGCAGGAAAGGGAAGGCATCTACTAAGTGCTGGTTACAAGGCAGGGCACTTTGTACGTATCATCTCATGAAATCCTCAAAACCTAGGACTTCTTTAACTTAAAAAAGAAAAAAATGGGGGTGGGGTGTTTTGGCTCCAAAGCTCCAAGGTTTCTCTGAAATCTTCTATTTCATTTCTACAACAAGAAGCAAGGAACCTGTTTCCTTTCTATTTTGCATTAAACTCTTCATGCATGGAATAGCTTTGTAGGTCCTGTTTTCTAGAGCAAGCATACTAGAAATGGAGGAAGAAAACATAAGTTTCCTGAGTATATTCTGCCAAGAAGTAATTCCCCATTTTATGAATGAAGAAAGTGATGTCTAGTGTATTCATTGATGGAGGAGCAGAGCTGAATTAAATCCCTGCCCCACTGACTCCAAAGACCATGCCCACGGGCCAGATCCCAAGTAAGATATACAGAACCCACGGTTGGCCCCTGACTCTATTAATGCTCCCATGCCCTTCCACCAGGGCCCACTGGCCAGATCCCAAGTAAGATATACAGAACCCACGGTTGGCCCCTGACTCTATTAATGCTCTGGTCATGGCTACCCCCACCCCATGGCAAACTCAGACCTCTTCTGCACCAACATTTGGACAACGTTTGGAATGGGGAAGCAATAAGGGTTAACATGGAGAAGGAAGCAACGCCCTCACATGTGCACAGGCCTCGAGGAACAAATGCTGCTGAAAAGGCCAGGGGACACGCTCTCTTCTTAGAGAACCTCAAAACTCTTCCAGAAAACCATCAATCTCCCACTGCCTGGGTTTATACTAATATGGAGGCACGTCAAGCTACTGGAATGACTTTCCATCTCTGAGCTATGAATCTAAGATTGTATAATAATTGCAGACACACTAAGCCTGACCCATTCATCAACGTAACTGAGGAAGCCTGCAGCTGGAGTTCTCTTCCTGACTCTCACTGCCAGCTGATTTTACCGCCTTACCCTTGCCTTGGGGTGAAAAAGAAAAGATTCCTCTGCTTCTAATCATTGTTCTACAATCAAAACCCGCAAGTCCATTTCAGGAGCAAAGAACTTCATGTGATCCAAAATGGATGAGAGTCTCTTGCTCCTCATTCTAGACATTTTGGAGGCACCAGACATGTCTTAATATTGAAGAAAAGCTTTATGGTCAAAGAGTCAAAAATAGCTTCTCTTCACAGTTTTTTAATAAGTTGTGGCATAGCTAGAATAATAGGTAAAGACTTTTCAGATTTTTAATGTAATTTATAACAATATTAACTATTTAAAAATGTTCATCATTGTGCATTTGTCAAAACTCATAGATATGTATGCCAAAGAGTGAATTTTACTGTGTATTAATTAAAAATTAATTTTTTTAAAAAGGAAATTTTAAAATGTGGTGATGATAATCTATTAGTATATTAGAAAAAAATAATTTCTATTAACTGGTATTTCGAGTCTGTCCAATAACTTGCTTCCTGGGAAAATAAAGGCCTTTTCTGAGTTGGGTAATTATGAAATTATAGAACTGGGAAGGCTCTAAACTTATTAGTCCTTGTTTTACTTATGGGGAAACTGAGTCTCAGATTACTGGGAAGGTTCCAGGTCACATAACAAGCCAGTGACAGAAACAGGGCAGCACCCCAGGTCTCCTCACACCCAGACGGGTGGCCTTTTGCCCACAACAATGCCCCCTAAAGGAGATAGAACACATCTGCATGCCTAAAACCACTCAGAACAAGATAGTGTAGTAGCAAAAGCAAAACTTTAAAAAATACTAAAAACTTCATTGCACTTTTCCTAGTGCTTGGTCAAACGATTTTACTTAAAGATAGAAGTTTAGGGTCAACATCCAGTTTGATTATAAACGAAATCTTGCTTCAATATATGAAAATTTTTGTATTGGAAAAAACCCTCTTCCAGCGTGATATTTTTCTGGCACTTAGCGGGCTGAGTTATTAAAGACAGCTGTGTCCATTGTTTATGAATATTATGGATGCTGAAAACCTAATAACAAAACAAAAAATTCTCAAGAGTTCCCTCCCTTTCCTTCTCTTGAACTTGAAACTGAAAAGAAACATATTTCCCACCACTGTCAAGACCAGTCACTCCTGTCATGTACCAATCACATTTCTCAACTCGGATCAGTGAGGAAAAAGCACCCTAGCATCAACACAGCTCCACAACAAAAATGTGAAAGTGTATGAAAAACTTATTTTGTCAAATTTAGGCATGAAAAAAATTAAGATATGGATCAGTATTAATGATGTGGTGAGGGTAATTTTTCATACTCATTTTGAAATTAAAATGTAATTTCTATTATTGAATTTTAGTGCTTAAAGTATAATCCCAGGATACTCCTTCATAATGAGTAACTGGTTTTATTGATGTTTGACTACATTATAAATTTACTCTGACCAAAAATGAAACTGGTACCTTTTCCTCCCACTAAAAGAACGTCATGGACAAACTATGGTCTCTCTTTTTATTCACTGTGAATATAGGGGTTTTTTTTCTTTTGTTTAACTCCAGCAATATTCAGAGGTTTCCAAAGTCCTCGCACAGAACATCTGGAACATAATATTGTTAATCATGATCACATTATCTGATTCTGTTATGTGTATCACGGAGAACAGAAGAAAGGCACTAAAGCAAAAAGAAGCACATAGAATTATGTGATAGATGTGTTTGACACTGGATGTAAGTCCAGGTTGTTTGTACATTTCATGGTGCTCCTTACACAGAAGGTTCACCCTGCTCCTGGAAGCCTGTCCCCTTTCCAAAGAGCAAAGTCTGCTCGATATATATTTCCAGCTGGCTCTTCTGAACTACAGCTAGAGAACTTAGGTGGGTTTAGAAAGGATGATTCACTGCTGTGACTCAGTGCAGGCTCAGAGATGGGCTTTAGAAGACAAGGTCGAATGTGTGCATTCCCATTCTTCCCCTGTGTGTTTGTGGTCCGGCATCCTCCTATCTTTGGGAGGACCGTGCTGCCTGTGATGTAAATACATGGCTGCTTACACTAAACAGGTGGTACCACTTAAAATTCCACTCAAAGGGAATGGTGGTAATTGAAGCCATTCACAGGACCACAAAAGCACTGCCACCCTCCAAACTGAACATTCGAATGACATCTAAAAGGTGCCAAAATGTGCAATCAATTCATTCCAAGGATATTTTGTGAATATCTAGCAGTACAGAACACTGTGACGGTTATTTGAGGAGAGACCAAGCTAGCAATGAAAATGAATTATGCTACTTTAATAAAACAGGCTGCTGTATTGAGATACTGATGGGAATGGAAGAGGGGCAGCTTAAGGAGGACGGGAAATGACAGGGAAAATGGAAGCATGAGGGAAAGGACAAGGGATGGAAGAGTAAAGGGGGTAGGGGGAGCTATGAAGCAGAAACAAGGAAAGGGACAAAGACAGTAGCAGACCCACAGACACCAGTTTTTAAAAAAATTAATTTCTCTAGGTAATGATGGACAAAAAGACAAAAAAGTTCAGGAACTATTCTAAGATACTGTAACACACATTTAATTCTATTTTACTGACAAAATGGGATATTTCTTTTACAGAACAAACGTATGGACAGCATGGGGGAAAGCAGCGGGTTGGTGGTGGTGGTGGGATGTATTGGGAGATTGGGATTGACATACATACACTAATATGTATAAAATAGATAACTAATAAGAACCTGCTGTATAAAAATAAATAAATAAATAAAATTCAAAAATTCAAAAAAAAAAAAAAAAGGCTATTTCTTTAACATTCACTAATGTTTCCTTTCTCTTCCTCCTACCCCGCAGGAAGACGCATTCTTAGACTTGCCATCATCCCGTGAGGCCTTGAGGAGTCGGAGCTCACACCACCCCCATGCCCCAGCCTCTTCACACAGCTACTATGAAGTCTCCTCACCCGTTCCTTTAAAAATGCTTTAGGTTGGAGTCTCTTCCTCTCTAGATTTATCATAAATCCTTCACGTCACCATGATCATTGAAAGAAAAAAAGTGAATACTGAATGTACTGTCTTCAAAATAGAAATGAAGACCCAGGTAGGAAGGTACAAAGTTCTAGATCATAGAATTCATTTTCCAGAACATGGATACTCAAATCAGAGAGTGTAAGACTAGTCATTTGGTCAAATATCTACTGTTTCCTACATGCAAGACACTGTCCTCAAAGATGTGAGGACATGATGCCTGGCCACAAGAAACTGAACATCTAGAATGCAGAAGGAGGAGAGGTAGGAAGGGATGGGCGCAAGAGCCCCAGCGGAAGATCAGGACTGGAAAGCAGGAGGGGCCCTCGCACTCTGAGCAAAGAGAGAAAGGGATGCCTGAGAAGACAGAGAGGTGGGAGGCTACAGAGCCACAGGCAAGGGAAGAGCCACTGTAGAAACTCAAAGAGTAATTTCCCTTTAGTGTGGAGGCAGGTCCAAGTCACCGTCTCACAACAAAGGAGTCAGAGATAGGAAGAGAGGAGCTTAAGCAAAGAAAAGTCTTGGACCAATTAAACTGGGGAGCTGACAGTGTTGACTCACTTTTTTCTTAGTTAATATGTCTGGATCAAGATTTGAGGAGAAAACATTGGAAGAAGACATGGGATTTCAGCAAACTCTGCCATTATCCAATGTGTCATATACACACTAAGATCAAACCGCACACACAGCACTTTTTTCAGTGTTTTTTAAAAACACACCTTAGGGGCTTCTCTGGTGGCGCAGTGGTTGAGAGGCCACCTGCCGATGCAGGGGGCGCGGGTTCGTGCCCTGGTCTGGGAGGATCCCACATGCTGCGGAGCGGCTGGGCCCGTGGGCCATGGCCGCTGAGCCTGTGCGTCCAGAGCCTGTGCTCCAAAAAGGGAAAGGCCACAACAGTGAGAGGCCCGCGTACCGCAAAAAAACAAACAAACAAACAAACAAACAAAAAATACCTTAATGTAAACAGCAGAAGATTATTATCCTTCATACACAGACTGTGATAGAACTTTAACCCCTCAACAGAAAAATGAGAAAAACACACAATTTACAGAAGAAACACAGTTGGCTAATAAACATATGAAAGACGCTCAATTTCAGAAGAAAGCGTTAATGAAAACAAGATTCTCAAATGGAAAAACAGTTTTGGTGCAGGAAGATATACACCTAGGTACTGCTGGAGAGGACATTAGGACATGACTTATATGAGGTATTTTAGCAACACACACACACACACACACACACACATACACCTTAAAATGTTTGTATCCTTGACCCACTAATTATACATCTATGAGTTTAGTCCAAGGAAATAATCAGATAAACAAGGAAAGATTAATTTTCGAAGATGTTTGTTATACTATTCATAATAGTGCAAACTGAAAAAACAATGTTCATTTTTAATTCCAGAAAAACGATTAAATAAATCATAGTATACTGATGAAATATTATGCAGCTAATAAAAGTTATTTTTCAATGACTTTTTAATGAAACAGAGATATGTTCACAATATGTTAAATGAAAAGAACCAGAATGCAAAACTGCATACAGAAGGTGATCCTACCTAGTTATATTACTATATGTAGATATGGAAAAAAAAAAGTTTGGAAGGAAATATATCAAATCATATTAACAGTGGTTTCCTTTGAGTTGTACAATTATTTCTATTTTTCAATACATTTGAACTTTGCATAATATCATACAGCTTATAGTTGGCACATATTATCACATACTGGGCACACACAAAAAATGTTACAGGATGGTTTGATTTGGGCTTCTTTTTAATAAATACACCCAATTCAATAGATTGTAATTGTCTGGAGAGAAAAAGTGAAATCCCCTTCATCTTTGAGCACTCAATACCTAATACACTATCTAACACATAGCAGACACTCAATCACTGTTAAATTAATAAACAACTGGCTGGCTCTGAAGACAAGTGATGGATGAAAAGATGGAAGAATGAATGGTTGGAAAGTTCTTCAGTCTTTAGTAAAATCAGTATTTTTCCTGGGACCTTTAGGAGATGAAAGGGGTTCATCATGTGACAGACCCTGAAGAGAGTAAAAGCAAGAGGAAAAAATTCCAAGGAATGCAAAGATACAGTGAGATGAGATTTAATCCATGGAGCTTGTTTTTCTACCAGCTCTCAATATCCATTCCAAACTTCACTCAAATTTCTAAATGTATCTGCTTCTTAGATGGACAGGAGAAAGCAACTGCTCAAAAGCAATTACACAGTTGCCCCTCTATTCTACTAGGAGGACGAATTTACATTCACAGAACCACTGAAACTCATGTCTAGCTGAACCCAACTCCTCTATATAAACTCCAAAGAGACTGATGCTTAAACTCCATCAGTGACTATTACAAGGAATAGACAGGCCCCACCAGATAAACATTTACTTCTATCCACCTTTGGAAGCGGAAGCACTGAGCATGGCTCTATCCCAGCAACTATCACATTCTCTTTGTATAGTCATAACTTCTTGGTGAAGAGATGCACACTATAGATCACAGTGTCTCCATTCTCCAACTGGTGTGAGGGTAACAGATACGTGTTCATCATTCACTCTGCCATCATTGTGACATATACTTAGGCTGAAGGCCCAAGGCTGGAATCTGGTATGAGTTTAAACTTGCTGAGACTTGTGAACTTCAGAGAAAGGAAGTGTAATTCACATTTGCATTGTATTAATATCCCTTGCACCAAAATTGGGGTTCTTTGTAGACGCTCACATCACCATTATTTCTCCCTCGAAATATCTGGTTGCTCTTCATTCCATAGATTCAAATGGCATGTCCCACTTTCAAATGTCTACAAACAACCATACATAGTATCTCAAAATGACACTGGTTGGTGGCAGGGAGAGGGTAGGTGGGATAGGAATGACATGTGACTTTATACTCAGGCAGTTCAGGATTTCAATTCTTATTAACTTTTTGACCTCAGGCAAGCTATTAAAATTCTCAAATCTCAGTTTCTTCATCAAAAAAATGGGGCTAATGCCACCTAGGTTACAGGACAATCTTGAAAATTAACATTAAAGCACTATATGTATCTGGCACAGAGTATACACTCAGTAAAAGTAGCTATTATTATCAGTCTTTCCTCTATAAATAAATCATTTGCTGATCTCTTTTCAAACTGTGTGTTTTCCTATAAATGCTCAAATGTCATACATGGAATTTCCTTTCCAACTTTTTCCTTATTAGGCTCATTTTTCAGATGGTGGCTCCCTATGTAGAAAAATAACTTTACAGGGTGCTTCAACTATAAACTATATAAAGAAATAAACATAAGGAACCTTAGAAACCACAAAAAATAAAGACATATATAGGGATTAAAATTCAGGGTTTGGCCTGAAAATACATGAGACAGGGCTGAAACAGGATTTAAAATATACAACAGTTATTCCCAATATTTTTAACATCAAAAAAATTAAGCCTCCTGTTGATTTCAGAAACTTACTGAAAGTACTCAACTAGTAACACAGATAACTCAACCAGACTCATGAAGGCTTTAGGACAAGCCTTGAAGCTCCCACGTTAGTTTCCACCAATTCTAAACTAGTATATCATGAAAATTGCCCAATCCAAATCAAGTCCTTACATTAGAAACTCACCTTAATCCAGACCCCCACAAAGAACCTCACAAATATCCTACCTTTGTCCTCTTCCTTCCAAGATATTATTTTAAGGCTCCCTCAAGGTAATCATCGATGACCACAGTAAGCAATAGAGTCAGCTTTGCCTTCTTCTGGTGCTATTTTCAAGAAGCAAGAATTTGACACCCCTATAACAAATAGCTGTACATTTATGGAGTCACCCTGAAGGGAATGGCATTACAGTAGACCTTCCAATAGAAGGCTGACAGAGAAATCACAATTGCTCAGATTCATCCTAACATAAAACCCCAAGATTCCGGACCTCATGGTCTAACCAAACGCAGTCAGAGCACCAGCCAAAACTTTTCTAAGCAAGTTGGAGGCCCCTCCTAGTGGCCAAGTGCTATCCAGCCCTTAAGTAAAGCCTTTTTTTTTTTCAATCGACTGTTCCAAACCAAGACCTTTTTGTCCTCAGAGTGATGGTACAACCACAGTGCAAAATGGAACACTGCAGCAATTACATCAATATTTCAGGCTAGTTTTGCAAACTACTCTGAAGGTTGTTGGCCCACACTGCTTAGAAAAACTGCCCACATTGATCTAATTCACTCGATAATTGCTCAGTTCTCCAATTTATTGCCCGGATGTGGCCAAATTTCTCCCCATGGACAGGGAAGTTATAATGACGGTCGATCACTAAAATGCGCCAAACTGCACAAATTACCAAAAGTAAGGCAGAGGCCGTGTGAGAGGATTCAGGCATGGAGGGTCCCAAGTTCCCATGTCAGAGGAGCAGCGGTGTGGCTGGTAACATGTAACTTGGATTGCCCCGGCATCGTGGGACCACAGAAATGACGAGCTGTCCCACTGTGTCCTATTACAGGGAAGTACAATCTGAAGCTGGACAGACTGGAGCAGGGAGAGGTAGGACACATCTCCCCATATTTCAGGGCAAGGTCAACTCTGAGGGTAGAGAATTACAGTCTCTTTTCAAAGCTCTGCCACAGCGAGTGGCCCCGGTCACTGGCAGGTGCTTCCGGCCACTGCATCCTCCTGCTGCCAAGAAGAGTGGGAATCTTTGAGGCTTAGACAACACTTTTCAAACGAGACATCCTCAGGGAGGTCATCCACATTCCGTACAAAGCAGTTTATGATAAGTACTACAGCGGCTGAACATGAACCCATCTTCCCTTCAGAAATGCAAAAGACGAAATGTGCAGGGGGGAGATATCGTAGCAGAGGGGACAGAGAGGCAGTTGGGAAGGAAAGGGAAATCAAAGTCAGCATTCATTCGTTCCTGAATTCAGCAATTATTATGAAGATGCATTATGCACCAAGCACTGAAGATACAAAAGTTACCATTTTACCCTCACAGAGTTAAATAAAATCATCACACACACAAATACGTAATTACAAATCATTTTTAAATGTTTAGGAAGTAAAGTATGGGTTGCTCTAAAGGGTTTAGCAACAGGACCTGATCTGGTCTTGGGGACCAGAACAAGCTTCTGGAAAGAAGGAACGTTTGAGCTTCCGAGTGCAGGATGAGCGGGCGTTGTTACCTAGGTATGCGGCACCAGACGATGGAGCAAAAAAGAGAGAAGAAAGAAAAAGCAGCCTAGGTAAAGGCCATGAGATATTAGAGCAGGGCTCCTCAAACTTTATTTGTTAAAGGAATCTTCTAGAAATCTCCCTAAACTGTAGATTTCAATTCTGGGTCTGGGGTAGGGCCCAAGCTTCTGCATTTCCAACAAGCTCTCAGGTGAGGCCAACACTGCTGGTTGGGTGCACGCTTTGTGTAGCAAGGATCCGGAAGATCTGCCCAGAGGCCAGAGCAGAGAGGACGAAGGAGGGTCAGTGATGAGGCCAGAGAGTTTGGCAGAGGTCGGACCACACCAGGCTGTGCAGAGCATCTCAAGGAATCTGGTCTAAGAGGAATGGGAACCATGAAGATCTGCATTTCCTTTGTTCTCTCCAAGTAACCTTTCTAGGAGTTTCATTTTCCCTGGGAGACAGCACTTTGCAGTATCTAAAGTGTAAGTGAGAGAAAAGGTGTTTATGGACTTCAGGGGTTCTAAGAGCCAATACAGTACAGCTCCTTCATCACAGACAGCCCATTAACAAGCCACGTTTCTTAGTAAAAATCCTCAGAACTGAGTACGCCTTTGTCAGCAAAAGGGATCTTGGCCGGTTTTGCAGACTGAGGACTTGCCACTCTTTTTAGAGTGTCCTACGCCTCTGTGGGCTTCCCTGCCTTCAGTAAGCGATTTCCAAGGATGCGGAGCCCACAGGGTTCTTAAAATAGTTTGGTAAAAGAGAACACAAACACCTCTCGTTGGCACTTTGGTCTTTAGCCTTGCAAGCCTGAAGACTCTGGCTTTTCCAGAAATGTCTGTGCCAACTGCTACCAGCCTGTTCCCTGAAAATCTGATGAACAAAGGCACAGAGAACTGTTTGCTGTTCAGTTAGGCAGGTCATAAAAGCTCAAGCTTAAACGAGGTAGAAGCAGCCGAGTGCTTTTAACCAATTGCTCGATATACTTTATAAACTATTCTTTGCTTCTGCCATAGGAAAAAAGCATCTTCCTTCATTTTTAAAATGAACACAGGACTCATTCACACTGAACACATGACATGAATGCACTCTGCTATGGCTCAGACAACTCTAAGGAACACCTAAAGGAACTCAAGTGTTCGCCACCCTGATTAGTACCAGCTCTACAGAGAAGTAATTCTCTTGACTCTGTCATTATTTATAATAGGTAGATGGGGATGATACAGTTTGACAAGTGATAGTGAAGCACCACATTTTCTATGTGAATCATGATGTTACTCTCACCTAAAAATCAGAGAAGCTCTGCTTCTGTAATGAGTAAGAGCGAGTGGTTGTGAAATCCTCTCCGGATAATCTCCAAACATTAGCATGTTCTGAACTGTCTGGAATGCTGTATATACTATCCTGACCTAAAGCAAGGATGTAAAATCATGCGTAAGGCATTTGTTCCATCATCCGAGGAATCCATCTCAATCAGATGAAGCGTCTTTCTGGTGGTCTGCCTGTGTCACCACATCCCAAAAACATGGGTAGACAGACTTTCACAAATTTAGAGAGTGTAACAAAGGGGGCTAGAGGTACAATACAATTTTCATGGTGTATATAATATCTACTTGAGAGGGGGTTACCTTGAAGAGTTGGCAGTTCATCCATCAGAGATGGGTAATATACACTAGAGATGCTTTACACATCATGACTCCATGGGGTATGCTCCAAGGCAAACAGTCATCTAATGAGAATGGGCTATCTATCTAACAATAACTATTCTCCCAGGCAAGAAGGGCAAGAAGGAGCTGGCCAGCTTTAAGGGGCAGAATTGTCACAGTTTGGAAGGAAAGAGATTACTGGTTTTGGGGTACTCCATCACAAGATAGAGATACGAAAGCAAGCGAAGAGTGCTAGCTAGCATCACTGAGCGCCCACAGTGCTTGGCACAGAGGTGAGCAAGATGAGCATAAGAAGATGTGCCTCCCTCCCTGATGGAGTACACAGTCTAACCCAGAACCGGAAAATAATCCAGTAACCGTGCTACAACGGGGCAAGTGCTCACCTGGAAGTGTGTGTGTGCGTGTGTGCTGTGTGTGCATGTGTGTGCCTGTGAGGGAAAGATGGCGCATAAGCCAGCCCGTGAGAGCCCTGAGCCTCAGGAATACAAATGAGAAAACAGTTGCTGCTTCTGCCTGGAGGGATGGAGTGGTCAGGGAGTTGCTATGGGTGGTGATAACTGACTTTGAAAGGCCAAGCACTGACCAGGTGAAGGAGGAAAAGAAAGGGATTCCAGACAGGGGCAGTGGCATGAGCAAAGAAGAGGAGGCATAAGAAAGTAATGGGTTCAGGGAAAAGCTAGTGATCCAGTGTTCTACAGATGCGCGTAAGAACACCTACACAGGTACGTGTATGTACCTATATACATTCATATTCAGAGATATAAAAATACTGGTGTCCGTGTATGTACCTATACACATTCATATTCAGAGATATAAAAATACTGGTGTCCGTGTTTGTACGCACATATATGTACCCATATACATACACATATATGTTGTAGCCCACTGTTGCTACCCACTCACCTCTTCACACCCTCACGCGCTCCGAGCCTCACGGGGCCAGAGCCAGACCGCACGTTTGCAATATTGCCTTCTAAACAAACATCTGCCCAGTTGCCACTCTCAGGACAGGGCCATCTGCTGCTAAAACATTATCTCTTTTATGAGTATACTACATCAAAAGATCGCAAAATAAAAGCATATTAAAAACCAATTTATTTTAATAACAAGCTGCAAAAAAGAAAGCTTAGGCCTCAAATTTTTGTATTCACAAAAGGAAAAACTGCTCTTATGACCCTCCCGATACCCAAGCCAACTCACAAATGTCCTGTCCCCAAGCAAGAGCTCCACGGTCCCTTCTCCTTGTGCTAGTAACTCACAGACTGATGTCAGGGACACAGTCAATGCCATTAGCTGCCCCTTACATGCTGAGGGTGGCAATGTGGAGAACTAGAAAGAATAGAGGATTAGGAATATAGGAATGTAGGAGATTAGAATATAGAGATATAGGAGATAATGTAGAATATGGGTCTGGAGGAACTCACGAAGCAGGAAAGCTTGGGCAAGCAACCACATCTTTGGATTTTTCTTTCTTCAGTTGAAAATGAAAGCAGGACTTGCAGGGGCCTGAACTTGGCCCTCCAGTGTGTTTCGATCAGCGCGCAGTGTGTTTAAAAACACATGGAATCTGAATGCCTTGAGTGCGTTTGAGTATGTGACTATAGATAGATACAGATATAGATATAAATATCCTCTCTCTCTTTCCCTCCTCTCCTTGCTTTCCTCCTTCCCCCTGCAAAAACCATCCCCCTTGGTCATATTTACTTTAATGTGGACTCTCTAGGTTGTGTATGCATATGTGCTATAGGATGGGGGAAATATTTTGGAAAAGACATGTAGAGAAATGACAAATACTATGATTTATGATGATCCACATATGATTCTGCTCTGGTGAAATTAGGATGCTGAAGCTCCCCATGTATTTTTTTAATATTCTGAGATGAGAACTGTATGTTCTTTATTACAAAAGATTAAAAGCTTAAAAAATATATGGTTGTACTAACTCCCTACTGTAAATAACTTGGAGCAGCGGTTTAAGACTAGTTTCCCTATCATCACCATCACCACCAATGAGTTTACTCCAAATTTAAAAGACATTAATAAAAAAGATCTCTTTAAAATTATAAAATTAAAATTATTACACCAAATTCCTTTTTGCATTCCTAAGCACTCTGAAGATATCCTTAGCATATGAATTACAAATCAACAATGCCTAGAAAGGCAAGTCTATGGTTTTGTCTCACTAATCCCTTCTCCGCCCTGAATCCATGGTTTAGAGGCATTTCCTCCTGTCCGTTCCCCTCAACATAATTGACCAATCCTCAGATCAGCTTCTCTCCGAAGCAAGCTGCATTAATCTCCGTCTGCTTTCCATTTGACTGCACTGAAGAACTCAACAGCTGCCTAAGCAAGAAGCTTCTCGGGCCCAAAGAACAGAGAATCCGTGTCTTCCCAAAGAAGAATGTAGGTGGAAGGAATCAGCCTCTCTCCCTCACTCTTTAGACCAGCGGTTGTCAATCAGTTTTCCAAGACACGCATGGCAATGTCGGCAGACATTGTTGCTTGTCCCAACTGAGGGGCTGAGCGCTCCTAAAATCCAACGGTAGAGGCCAGGGATGCTGCTAAACATCCTACAACGCGCAGGACAGCTGCCACCACAAAGAACTACCCAGCCCAGAATGTTAACACCGCCAAGGCTGAGAAAGCCGCCTTAGAGTGGTGAGCTTTTCCCTTGGTTCCACATCAGGAGGGAGAGAAGGAGAGACCATAAGGAGACTTAGGGCTGCTCTTGGTGAGTCCCAGCCACAATTAACCAGAAGGAACGCCCTTGGAACATCCAGGGCAGTACTTACAACACAGGAACACTTGGTACATTTGTCTCCTTCTGGCTGAAATTCCTCCCCTTCTCGGTACTGCACCCCCTCAAACACACAGCCTAGAAAGCAAAGAAGAATTTCGATTTAGGGCAGCAGCCTTGATTCAGCTTCACACTATCCTTCTATCCACTGCACATCCATCCCCACCTTCACCCCCACCTAGCACAGTGTCCTCTTCAACCAGAGAACAAGACTGCTTCATGGTAAAATGATAGATAGATAGATAGATAGATAGATAGATAGATAGATAGATATAGATAGGTAGATAGATAGATAGATATAATATAGATATAAAATTTTATATATATATATATGGAATACAAAAGATTGACATGGGTCCAGAAACCCGAAGATACTAGAAAGCAAGTAAGACACTGGAAGCCAGGTCAGCCTAAGCAGCATCAATGCAGGGTTCTGAGCCCTGCAGAGTCGAGGAGCTCACCAGGACTCCCCTAACCACAGCCAGGGAACCAAATTCCAGAGGGGTCAGAAGAGGCAAAGAGAAGGTCAAGCAGCAGAAGTCATGGATGAGCTCAGGAGCAAATGACACAAAGAGCTGCCACTTGGAGAATACCCAGAAGTGCCCCAGCCTCTACCAGACCCTTCACATGCCTGATCTCACTCCATCTCCAGTGAGCCTACAAAGCACAGAGTCATCACTGTCCCCATAGATGAGGAAAACATGGCCTAGAGAGAGAAGGCAACTCACTCAGCTGGGCAGGTGCCAGAGCTGGGATGTGAACTCAGTTCTGACCCGCTGGCCGTACCATACAGAGGGTCAGGCACCAAGACAAGAAAGGACAGAGGCAAGGTTGGAGGTGCCACACAGGTTCTCAGTCCCACCCTATGTGCTGTTAAAGGGCCTAAGATGCCCCCACTAAGTTTGGCTAAATATAGGACCAAAAGCCCAGGAGGTGCCTCCTCTTCAGAAAGAAGACCAGGTCCCTGCTGTATTCTCAAGTGATCTCACAGGTGACTGGAAGCACAGGCTGGCCAGCAACCCTGTGTCACATGGGCCATGGGAGGACCGTCAGCTAATGGCAAATCCACTCCCTCAGGACTGTCCTCAAGAGGTACTTTGCCAGAATAGCTGAGGTCACTTTCCACATAGTAGACAGTGCTGGAAGCAGCACTTCCAATGGGTGAAACTCAGCAAAGGGGGCTCTTGTGAAAGACTGACTCATGTCCCCTGAGAGCAGGTGTTCAAGGCCTGTCCAATGAAGTCATCAATAGAACCCACCAAACTCTCAAAGCAGCTGGTTCCTGACAAAGGGAACATCTGAACATATGAGCATTGCCCATAACCACCCGACCTGGCCACTGGACCTATTCATTTTAAAGCTATAGATATGGAGCCCTTTGTTCAACTGAAAGACACGGGGACAAATGCTACTGAAGCTGAATGGCTGAGTGAACTGTGGCTTTAAGGTCTTTCTAATGCCCACACCCAGAGCCAGTCAGTCATCAGCCACCTCCTGCTATTCCCTTTGATGCAGGGAGACTTGCTAAGCTTGGGACCCTCCCAGTGGCTCTATCTCAGCACCGTTAATAATGGCAGGTGCCCAGTCGTCTCTTTTCAAAGGACACTTCCAACAAAGGGTCTCCAATGCTTTCATATATGTTTGCACCACTGGCTCTGCATACGGTTTGCCAGACAGGTTAACTGCACAATCTACATTTGACCATTTAAATAAGGAAATTTTAAATGAAAATTGCACGCAAACTTTTCCCATCACGACCCAACCTCCTTGAGCAAAGAGTCAGATGAAAAGGAAGGAGCAGTCGACCAAAAATGCCCTGAAATCTGTTTCAGGAAGAAACTGACCACAAGCTGTATGTGTTTGTCATTATGTGGAATACCATTCCATGATCAACGACAGATGCCAATCCTTCTGAATTACAAAGATAATACCCCAAGGCTTCGCTTAACTGTCCCTATCTAGACTTGGCTGAGGGCTCCTTCCCAAGACACAGGATAATGCATTCTGGATGTGGCCTCTTCTGAGTCTTCTGATTTGCATCCCAAAGGTTGGCCTTTGAAATTAAGGAGAGAGAGTAAAGTTGATTCTTGACCCCATAACCAAGGGCACAGGTGTCAGGGGGCTGGTGCGTAGCACTGGCAAGCTAACTTTTAAAGATCTGCCTCCTAGGGCATCTGGACCCAAGTTGAAAAATTATCACAGTGCGGGGACGGGGGAGGTAGTGCAGTATGGGGCCCAAGAAAGAAAAGGGGCCAGACCCCAAGCCCACCTTTAGCCCTTACTCACTCCTGGGCATTGGGCAGGTACTTATCCTCACTGAGTCAAATTTCTTCCTGGATGAACTACAGACAGTACCTCATCCCGCACTGGGATGGTGTTGGGGACTTAGCATTATAATATACGCAACCACGGAGCTCAGCCTTTCCTTCCTGGGAACTCAACTCAAAAACAAAGTGAGAGAAGCAACTGCTCAAATATGATAACTTCAACTGCTGAAATAAATTCACTCTGCTGTTTGTATATGCACACTTTCAAAGGCAGACTAAAAATATGACTATCTCCTAAGTGAGAAGGAATGTTATATATGCCAAGTTGATTCTATATCAATAAAGCAACAGTCTACTCAACAGAACTGAATTAATATTTAAGAGCTTCGATACCTTTTAAATCTCTATGGCATATAAAATTTGCTCCGTTATCAATCTCAAGCTTGTCTGTGTACAGAAATTTTCTGGGAGGCCTGAGTGTCGCCCTCAGAGATTCTGATGGAATTGGTCTGGGAGGCAGCCTGGGCATCAAGATTTATTTTTTAAAACTTCCCAGGTGATTTTCATGTGCAGACTAGAGTATTAGTGAGCTAACCGAATAAAGATCCCTTAGGCATTTTAGAGGATGGTTACATGATGTAAAGCACTCAGTGCATTCAGAGGGGAAAAGTACTCAAGCAAACTCTGTTTGATAGATACAAAATAAGTGAATTATGGAAAGAATTATTTTACTTTCAACTGGTTTCTGGCCTTCACATAAGCTTATCCAATAATACAAGCTTCACAGAAAGCCCAGTGTGAAAAGGAAGTTTGGCTCAATAAAGACTGTCCAGGGAACTCAGAAAGGTTAGAAGGAGTGGAGAGAGACTGTCCTTATTGTCATTCAAAGATGAGGGAAGGCTGGACTCTGGAAGGGCCCCGGTCTGTGCACATGGCAGAGTGTGTGGAAGGGAAGGGACCAAGATCTCATCTTCGCAGAGCATCCCATGGTGATGCCTTCACCAATTCCCGGCAAGGTTCGCAGTACAGAAGGCCCTTTGGAGGTCAACTTCAAAAGCAAAGAGAAGTAGTTGTGAGTATGGCCTCCAGTGAGGAAAAGCACTCAGAGTAAAACCCAAAATGCAGAACATCTGTCGAAGTTCATGGGCCAGAGGCTTAAGGGATCAGAAAAAAATCTCTCACCTCAAAATCCCCAGGCTGGTGCCTAAAGGCAAGAAAAGATGCAGGAGGCCTTTGGAATCCTGTTCAGAAAAGTAAGAGGAAACACTCCACCCACTGGAAAGGAAAGATCCCTTTGCTGTCACCTAGGCTGTGGGACCCTCTAAAAAGACAGTGGGTCCCACTCACTGCACCACGCCGAAAACTGAGACCAGCAAAGCCCTAAGCTAAATCCTCTTAGGGACACAGCTCTCGGTGTTCAGAAAACATCTGGTCGCCTCATCACTAAGGCGAGCTCTGGCCAAGGTATTGCAATATGAAGCAGTAAAAAGACATTTCTGGAAGCAACGGAAAGCCGCAGCCTTTCCTTCCAAAATAAGCGTTACCTGTGGCCCTGTGGAGTGGAAAGCAGGCCTCCGGAGCCTGAAGCATCCTTGCCAAGACCTACAGCACGTTGCAGTCATCCCGGACACGCCAGAGTCCAACCGGACCTTTCTATGAAAAGGAGTTTGCTCTCCTAACCCATTAGGTACACAGACGTAAAGTGAGAAAAATTCCAGTCAGGAGTGGGGAAAATCATGCATTCCTGTGAGAACCCAGAGGGATTTCAACAGTGTTGTACTATACCAGGGAGCCTCGCCACCTTCCCCTTCCTGAGAATGTTACCTGGACAAGTGGGGCAGCACTTTCCCAGATGCTTGGAAGGGTTTTTACAATGAACGACACATCGCACCTCAGACTCTGTGACAACGCCTTCCTGAAAAACAGAACGCCGCAAGGAAAGTCAGCCCAGAATTCCCACTGAGGACTTACTCACTTTTGGAAAGTAACCAACTTAGTAGGAGAAGAATTCAAACACAAAAAGGGCAAAGGTGGGATGGGTGTCAGGTCCAGAGATATATGGCACAAATGAGGTCTGATGGCCCCAGCTCGCCCATCTCAAAGTGCAAATCCTGTACCTGTTCTCTTCCCTGTCCTAGTTCTTTCTCTTTGACTCTAATTTCCTTTCTTTCTTCCTCCCTCCCTCCCTCTCTCTCTTTCCTCCTTTCTTTCTTTTTCTTTCTTTCTTTTCTTTCTTCCTTCCTTCCTTTCTTTCTTCCTTTCTTTCTTTCTTTTAAATCTAGTATTTAAAACCTGCATGCTGTCAGTCAGTAGCTAACAGAGTCTAGCTGTTCATTCACAATTGTTTTAAGTTTCCAACACTAACTATATTTTCTGTAATTGTTATTGCACTTTAAGCCATTAATTATAAGGCACAGAGTACAAACATAATATTCCGGACTGGCATCTGGAGACCTAAATCCTAACCACCCTTCCAGGAATAACTAGACACCAGCTCTGTAATCTTACAAATTTCTCTGGGCCTCGCAGACAGTGTGGCTGTCAGTCATCAGGTGAAGAGATTAGATAAAACTATTTTAACGTTCATATTATGTTCTGTCAAAATAGATACTTTCGGTCTTAATAATGAAATCAAGGGACTCATTTGCAAACTGATCTTGGGACTCTAGTATTTTAATGTCGATTGAAACATTTTTTTAAGTAATTTTCAGAGTTGGTATTTGAAGGATTTTTCTCTATATTCTCTACCCATTTTATAAAATGGATTTGTATGTTTGTTTGTTTAATTTTGTTTTCAGGGGAGTGGTAACGAAAGCTAAAAATCTATGTAACAATTTGACAACTAGATAATTTTCTTCATCATTTCTGCTACCATAACATCTCAATCCAACAAGGAAGGTTATATCCTAACTGCCTTCATATCTGTCAGACCTGAGGCTTCCACTACCAGGGGAATTTATTGTGGTCTATATCACATATGCGAAGGAAAAAAATGCCAAAATACCAGCAACATACAACATCAAAAAAGGAACTGGGCTTTAGTTATGTAACTGAAGAAATGCAAAAAGCCCAGGATCAATTTCCCTTTAGTATCTGCAATCCAGATGGAGGATTCAGGTTACTTCCCAGCATGAATTTCCTGTCTCTGATCTTCAAATTTTCCTCTTCCAGTAAGACACTAAAAGTGGAAAATAAACGTAAATTTTCTGCCATCAGAACTCCTTCAGTACGAAGACATAAGAAACTAGTTAGAATTCAACTCAAATGGAAATAAACCAGATCATTAGACTAGCTCTTATCTGTCTGGTATCTAGTTGTACCCAGTACTTGTAGGCTCAATCAGAAGTGTTTTAAATGACAGTGTTGCTTATTCTTATGACCACCCTCTGAGGTAGTACCATCTCATTTTACGGGGGATGAAAGTGGGGTCTAGAGAGGTTAAGTAACAAGTTATGTGAATGGCAATGCCCATATTTTACTCACTACACTATACTCTCTCTTCTGTTACTGATTCTACACCCTGAGAAGAGAAGATCTTGGAGAGAGAGGTTGCAATTGTGTCATTGTGCAGAGAAGCATCTTAAAGGAAGACTTCCCTGACAGGTACCAGTAAATGGTTGTTTCCTGCATTCATAGATGAGGTCTCCTTCCCTAAAGAAGGAAGAAAGTAAGCAAGAGTGGGAAGGTACCAGCTGAGCAGAGGAGCAGCTTTTTGTAACTACCTTAACAGAAGTTTGCTTTTATGGTTATTGAGTGAAATAATATTTTGAAACTAGCTAACAGGGTGTAGGCAAAGTATTATAAAAGGAGAAAAATTAAAAGGCAAAGTTCATTCTTGGTAGCTAACGTCCCCTTTCTGCACTCCATTCTATAGTTCAGCATTTCCTGACTCCCAGGGATGTTGGTCTTTAAGATCTCTTCCAGTAATAATTCGATATTCCTGCATCATTCTCTCTGGCCGCTGGTGAATGGCTAGTGACCAAAGCCAATATTCACAATTGATGAGGGCTTGATGTGTTATTCAGTCAACAGAATATTCCCTCCCAGATAATAGTTTCCATTTAATTTAAACAAAGCCTTCATCCAAAGGCAGCAAAATTCACCACTGGTCCATGCAACTGGAAGACTGTCAAGACCGCTGACTACTGTATAAAAATGTTACACTACACTCCAAAAAGTATGCAATCATCTTGTTTAAAAGACAGTGTAACCATGGCTTTCGGAGTGTCCCTCTCCAAGATTGGAAATCACTGGGCTTCCCTGGTGGCGCAGTGGTTGAGAGTCCACCTGTCGATGCAGGGGATACGGGTTCGTGCCCCGGTCCGGGAGGATCCCACATGCCGCGGAGCGGCTGGGCCCGTGAGCCATGGCCGCTGAGCCTGCGCGTCCGGAGCCTGTGCTCCGCAACGGGAGAGGCCAGCGTACAGCAAAAAAACAAAACAAACAAACAAAAAAAAAAGCTTGGAAATCACATCGGTCAAGAAGCAGGGTGGGGATGGGGTGATGCAAATTTCAGAATGAATGTGGACTTTTCACGTTATTAAAAGTCATTGCTGTCATTATTTTGTTCCATAAAGCTAATTGCATGTATAACCCAGGGTAAAAATTCAACAAATATTTATTGAGTCAGTTAATCTATTATTCATATCTGTTCTAACTACTACTTATTTTCATAAATAATTTAGATTACTACATAAATAAACTGAACATTTAACTGAACAAGTAACTGAAGATCTTATGAGTGAACATGCCCACTGTGGGCTTATGCAAAGAACATGATTACATAAAATTCAGATTTCAATTAAATGTCAATATATTTGCGATAAGATCAGAGAGAAATATGCAATATTATACTAACCTTGGTTCTCCTTTAAATGCAAAAGTATATCCTTGAACAGTGAAATGAGACTGGGGGAAAATGATTTAACAGCATCTTCTCTACAGAGAAAATTTTTTAAATTATGTCAAAATTAGATGAGCATTTTTTTAACAGAGTATTTCTTTAAAGAAAAGGAATTAGACAATTTCAATTCTTCATTTCCCCTTTGGTTTATCTTGCCTGTTTAAGACCTGTAACGATTAGAGCCACAGGGAAACAGTGCTCTTTTCAGAGTTCAGCAAGCACCAGGCACAGTGGGCTCCCTAGGACCCAAACTGGTGGTTCTTAAATTTGTTGCGTTTAAATCATTGAGGTTACAATGTACTAATTGCTTTGATTTAACACAGTCTGCAGACTGGCTCCAGCCCAAAATGTTTCTAAATCAAAAAAAGGGGAAACATATATCCTCTAACAATACCTCTTTCTGCTAATAAGAATTCGTGTTTTGCAAAGCTGACTCACAGGAAGACATGAATTTTCCCCAAGGACATATGCATCTTCTCAGAGTTTTTCCAGGCACAGTTTAACAATGGTGAACAATTCTGCTGTGCGTTTCTGGAAGCAAGTCCCATGCAATATCTATCCTGTAACTGTCTTGTTATGGTGACTGTCACGATAAATTTGGACAAGGATACAGTTGGTTTTTCATTTCTCATTTTTGTTTTGCTTTTTTCTTTGGAGTTTTGCTCTGTGATGTCTGAAAGGGGTTTCTGAAGAGGACTTTATGGATTTCTTGCCACTGGAGAGTAAAATAGGTGGACTTTACCTGGCACTGGCGCAGGACACAGGGTTCAGCAGGACTCTGCCATTTGAAGGAGCTGTTATAGGTACTTCCTTCATAGGTACAACCTAGACGAAACACAGAAGCGGGAAGAAAGGCCAAGAATGAATGTGGGTTTCCTTTATCTTTGAAGCAAAAGAAGTTATGTCTTCTAAGCCAGAACTAGCGATCATAGGAACCACCATGCTCCTTGGCTCTTTTCCTCCAAACACAACTAAGACTTTTGAATATCCACCTAGCTTTCGCTTACATTAATTCTCTGACTACTGAAAAGATTAACCTCACAGACTATATTTTCAAATGGAAAACCACTGATTGATGAACTCTCTTGGCCAAAATGCATAACCCTGTGACTTTTTATGCCTAGTTAAGTATGAGGAGGACCAGGGCTCAAAACACCACTGTGAAAGGGGATTTTACACAAGACTACATGAACTTAAGATTGCTGAAGGTCAAGAGGGAAATGTAAAACATGGTAAGAAATAAAGGCAAAAAATTAAAATATAGCAAATGATGGCAAAATTCTATACCCATCTAAGACTCCTGACAAGCTACTGTCTTCAACAGATGAAATCTTCCAAGCCTTGCCTCCAAGCTCTAAGAGCTATGATTTCATATTTCACTTTGATTTTACTTTTAGGTATGAACTAGATTAAGGAAATCTGAAACTAACAATATATGGATTATCACATGTTAATTCACTAGCCAAAACAGAAGTCATGCTTATTCATTGGCAAAAACAGAAGTCAAAGGCCAGAGATTCTCAAAAAAGGAAACAAGTTTAAGTCTCTGTAGAAAGAGCCAAAGAAATAATGATGCAAGGATCACAACCTAGATCTTGAATTAGTTTGCCCAAATAACACCATCCGCCTTGTGAGTTACATTTTCGGGGAAGATGCACCTGGCTATGCCACTAGTAACTGCACAATAGATTATTAGGAGCACACCAGGAAAATGGGATTTACCAATTATAGCCCAACTGCTTAGCCCAAAGAGTACAGCAGCAGGAACACACACGTGGGATAATGCAGAAATAAAAGGGCCTGCCCCTCTGTACCAGTGATAGACTTCTGCCAAGCCAATCAATCTCAATTCACATCAGTTTTTCTTGTCCAAGATACAAAGAGGAGACTCACCTCCTTCTCTGAATTCTTTTAGATACTGCAGTGGTAATAAAAAAACAAAACAAAACAAAACAAAAAAACAACCTCAATATATACAAACAGAAAAATAAAGGACTTAATATTTCAATAGATGTTTTCATAAACTTGGAACCATGATTTGAATTCCCAGAGAATTATGAATGACTGAAAAGAGCTCAGTAACACTCTTCTCTCTAGTTCCTACAAATCAAATTACTAAAGTACACAGCTGATTGGAACCATATTAGGGAAATGCTTTCACTCTATATTTTTTAATTTCCTCTGCATGAAGTGTTACAGCGATAAAATGTTCAACCACAGGAACGCCTAGCACACTACCAATACTTATGCCAAACCCAGAATGAACACAGTAAATTTTCAACAATGAAAACAAGTATAAAATAATTTGGGCTAGCATAAATCTTACGGAACAAACGCACTTACAAAAGACGTGCCATGCGCATGTCTGATCCACTACCACAGACTCGCTCGGTTAATAAATAACTTGTTCCGAGAGATGGAGGTGGGGAAAGCAGAGGACCAAATCCAATTCATGTGAAGTCCAAGTAAATATGAAATGCCTGCCAAGTCTGCCAGTGGAGTTTCCAAATATGTTATATATTTTCAGCCTCTGGATTAAAAAAAAAAACTGAAAGAAAGAGTGATTTTTATGCTGCTGATAGGGCAGGCAAAGAGCTTGCCTTTTTTACTTTGAAGGAGGAAGTGCACTACAAGCCCATATAGACCAGGCAGGAACTGCAGGCCAAGAGACCGTTCCCAGACAATGCCAGGCCATGTGCAAAGGGCTCCTAGGAGTAGGGCAGACCTCTTTGGATTATTCCACCCAAAATAGGGTAAAAGGTATTGGCACCAGTGGTCCACAATGCAGGGAACCCAGCAATGTTTTCTGCTTCAAATAACTCAACTGGAAGGCTGGCTCCTCCACCACAGTTTAACATATAAAGACCCAGGTCAAATGATGATAAGCTTCATTGCTTAACTGCCCTTGTTGACATGTCAGTCTACCACACCTGAGTCCATATAATAGATTTTCCCAAATGTCGGATGAGTCTGAATGAATGAATAGACTCAAAAATACAGGTGTTAATCTCTTTCAAAAGTATAATCCATACCTTACCTACCCTCAACAGCATTGATTGGTTTTGGACACTCCAATAGACAAAGCATCCTAGTAGATTTCATATGTAAGGGATTCTTGGGGATAAGATAATTTTAGAAAGGACATTTTCACTGCTCTTTGGGTTCATGTTCTAAGATAAACATCTTAATGCAAGACACTAACATGAGCTGTGTGAAGACTCACATATACATGCAATCAAAGGGAACCTCAGATTTACTCCAGACTTACTTCTTATTCTCTGTAAGGCAAATTTCTTTATAATAAAATCTATTTACCACCAATTTTATGCTGCTAATAGGGCAGACAGGCAACATCTTGTCCCTCTTTTCATTGAAACGCCAGAGGAGAAATATATTAAATAACTATTATTGGCCAGGGTAGAAAAAGAGGCAAAGCAAATTTTCCATCATACATTGAGGCAGTGTTTCTCAAACCATCTCTAGTGAAAGTAGCCTGGAGAGACTGTCCTGTGAAGTCATAAGCTTGGTTTTCCAATGTGGGCAGGAAAATGTCACTAGAAGTCATTTCCAAAGATGAATTCCAGGGACTTCCCTGGTGGCACAGTGGTTAAGAATCCGCCTGCCAATGCAGGGGACACGGGTTCGAGCCCTGGTCCGGGAAGATCCCACATGCCACAGAGCACCTAAGCCCCTGCTCCACAACTACTGAGCCTGCGAGCCACAACTACTGAAGCCCGCACGCCTAGAGCCCGTGCTCCGCAACAAGAGAAGCCACCACAATGAGAAGCCTGTGCACTGAAATGAAGAGTAGCCCCCCTCGCTGCAACTAGACAAAGCCTGCGCGCAGCAACGAAGACCCAACGCATATACATGTATGTATAGCTGATTCACTTTGTTATAAAGGAGAAACTAACACACCATTGTAAAGCAATTATACTCCAATAAAGATGTTATTTAAAAAAAGACCCAACTCAGCCAAAAATAAATAAATAAATTTATTTTTTTAAAAAAGATGAATTCCAAAAATATTTTCAGAAATATTATGTAAATAACCCTCCAACAGAAGAAAAGGAGAAAATTTAAATCACTACATAATTGTTTTAGGTGAGGCATTGTACTTGGAATTTTCACATGTAATTTAATTTTATTTTTATAAAAAGCACTCTAGGGCAGAAAACATTTTACCCCTAGTTTTTAAAATGAGGATCTAAGATTCAGAAAAGCTAAACTACTCTCTCCAGGTCACACACCCACTCTTTTTTATCTTACTCTAAAATCTACATTCCATTCATTCACTGGGTCCTGCCAGGCGCATGGGAGAAGCTCAGAAAGTAGTAGCTTCAAGAGTAGAAATGATGTCCCTGGGGAGGATAACGTGCTGCCTTTCATTTGCTAACTTACATGATACTTTAACATCATGTTCCAGTGATGTCTTAAAACCAGTATCATAAAGTAAAATGCAGCTTTTGCAGCTGAAGAGGCAAGACCCGATTCTATGGATTTACATTTACTCTCTTCTAAATGCCTTTACCTTCGGCTATGAACCATGCTATGCCTCAGGCCTTTTGACATCATGAAGCAACAAATAACGAGGGATCAAAAGATCAAATTCAAACATCTCAGGTCAGATTCACACATTTTTCAAAACAGGAACATGTTTCACAGTATGGGATGCACAGGAGCAGCTGAAGAAAATAAAATTTATTTGAAGACAGCAAAACAACCAAAAATCTCATAGGATAAATTACGGCAGCCACAGATAAGAAGTCACAAATGGAATCCTCAGCTTCCTGAATGTAATTTCAAAGACATCAGTGAAAATCTCTTTGACGAGCATAAAGAAGAAATGAAAATATATACAACACACATACAAAATGCCATTTGCGTGACTAATGTAGTGCCCTGCATCATTTTTACACTTTGGGCAGCATACCACACAGATGCAAACTTTATGGCTGATTAGATAGGATGTTTAGGGCTCACTGTAAAAAAATTGTCAGATCTTACCACCTCCCTTTTTCTCTTTTATATTTTGAAATAATTATAGATTCACAGGAAGGTACAAAAAATATACAGGGAGGTTCCACATACCCTTCACCCAGCCTCCCCCAGTGTTAACATCTTGCATGACCATCGCACATATCAGAATCAGGAAACACATTGGTTGACATTGGTGTGGTCCACTGAGCTCATTCAGATTTTACTGATTTTACATGCACTCATTTGTGTGTGTGTGTTTGTGTGTGTGCGTGTGTAGTTCTATTCAGTTGAATCACGTGTTTAAATTTGTGTAACCAATCAATATACAGAAGTGTACTATCACCACAAGGCCCTCTCAAGCTATTCATTTATAACTACACTCACTCCACTTACAGCCTCCATCTCTAAGCCCTGACAACCACTAACTAGTTCTCCATCTGTGTAATTTTGTTATTCAAGAATTTTATATAAATGGAATCATACAGTATGTAGCCTTTTGAGATTGGTTCTTTTCTCTCAGAATAGTTCTTTTGAAATCCATCCAAGTAGTTGCAAGGATCAATAGTTTGTTCCTTTTTATTGCTGAGCAGAATTCCATGGTATGGATGTACCCCAGTTTGTTTAAACACTCACCCACTGAAGGACATCTGGGTAGCTTCCAGTTTTTTGCCTATTACAATTAAAGCTGCTGTGAACATTTGTGTACAGGATTTTGAGTGAACACGGGTTTTCATTTTACTGGGATAAATAGCCAAAAGTGTAACTGCTGAGTTATATGGTAAGTATATATTTAGTTCTACAAGAAACTACCATACTGATTTCCAGAGTGGCTGAACCATTTAACATTTTCACCAGCAATATATGAGATTTTCCACATCTTCACCAGTATTTGGTGTTATCATGCTATACATAATATATATATATATATTTTTTTGTCATTTTGATAAGTGAGTAATGATATCACACTGTGGTTTTTATTTGCATTTTCCTGATGGCTAATGATGTTGAATATATTTTCATGAGCTTTATTGCCACCTGTATATACTATTTGATGAAATATCTCCAATTTTCTAATTAGATCTTTTAGATCTAATTAGATCTTTTCCTAATTAGATCTTTTGTTCTCAAGGTCTTCCACGAGGCAATTTTTTTTTATTTTGATGAAGTTCAGTTTATCAATTTTTCCTTTTTATGGGAAGTGCTTTTGGTGTCAAATGTAAAACCTCTTTTTGCCCAACCCTAAATCTCAAAGATTTTCTCCTACAGGCTTTTTATACACATTTTACAGTTTTACATTTCACATTTAAGTCCATGATCAATTTTCAGTTAATTTTTGTATAATCTATGAAGTTTATATCATGTTTCTTTTTCACCTATTTTTTGTCTAATTCTTCCAGCACCATACGTTGGAAAGGTTAGCCTTCTTCCATTGAATTGCCTTGGCACCTTTGTCAAAAATCAGTTGGGCATACTTGTAGGAGTCTATTTCTGGGTTAATTCTTTTCCATTGATCTTTGTGTCTATTCTTCCACCAACACCACACTGTCTTTATTACTGTAGCTACACTATAAGTCTGGAAATTGGGTAGACTGATCCTTCCCACTTTACTCTTGTTTTACAGAAATTGTTTTAGTTATTCTAGGTCTTTTGCCTTTTTACATAAATTTTAAAATAAGCTTCTCTATGTCTACCAAACCAAACCCCTGTTGGGCATACCCCTTTTTATACCATTTGAGAAGTATTTACATGGGAAAATCAGGCTTGATGCACGCATCATCCAGGAGCCTCTCCCACTGCAGGATGAAGCCTGCCGATGTTTGCCTAGTACATTTTTGGGAAGCATTTGTCAAAGAGCAGTCCAAGGACGAAGGGCATCCCTAGGGGGCTTGTTAAAATGTAGATTTCTACAGCCCATCTTTTTCCTCTTATCTGCCACCTCCTTTACCTGAGCTCTTTTCTAAAAAGTTTGAGCTAAGCCTCCTTTGCTTTGGGATGATTTTAGAACTGTATGGCCAGCAGAAAGGGTGCCTGATTAAACAGCCCAGCATATATGCAGTCTTCTGGGAGGTTGTGCGTAGCCTGCCCTGATCTTCAGGCCATGAAATCAGAGGGAGGTCTTTGTTACATCGAATTGTGGGTAGATAAGGGCATTAAAGAGAAAAATTCACCCTCTCTAAAATGGGAAAAAATGGAAACAGACATTAACCTGTGGACAGAAGCTGTAGAAGATACAGCCAAATATCCAACAAGAAATGCAGTCACTGATGAGTGTGATCATACCTGGAGAGGGATGAGGAGAAATCTTCACCAACAGGTGAGCCTCCAACTCAACTAATAGGAATCTGACATAGATGCAGGTATGGGAGCTCTGTACTAGCAATCCTGCACTTCCTGAGCCTGAGAGGAACCGTGGATTTCTGGATTTTAGCTCATCAACAAAGGCTTCTTAGAAATTGCATTTCTTTTGTTAGTGATATTTGTTAAAAAGAAGAAAAATACCAAAACACATGGCATATAGTCAGTGATGTGCTGCTAATGTTTGACAACCAGCTCTACAGAAGAGAAAAGCCCCGATCTTTTAGTGTATTCCAATTTCCAACGTATAAACACTACCACCATGGTCAACTGCAAGCTGCCAACATGATGTCACCAAGCACAGAGTTAGAAATATAAGCACTCCAGAACACCACTGTATACACAACTATTTATTTTAACATTAGAAGTTATTGGGTCCATGAAACTTTTTTTTGTTCCTAACAGCAAGCCATGAACATTTGGCTAGAGTTTAGGGTATTTTATTGGCATCAGAGGTCATGCTGTTTATTCTATTTACCTAGATAAAATACTTAAGAATACCAAGTCACATCTTTTCAGTGATGACATTATATCTCACTCTCCTCCTCCTAAACCTGGTATACACAAGCTTATAATTTAACCAGGGGAACATTCATTTCAGTGGCTTCCAAAATTGTTGACCATCAGAAACATCTGGGGGTTAATTAAGAATATAGATGCCCAGTGGAAACAACCCACATGTCCACTGATGGATGAATGGATAAACAAAATATGGTGTATATATACAATGGAATATTATTCAGTCATAAAAAGGAATGAAATTATGATACATGCTACAATATGAATGAACCCTGAAGACATTACATTAAGTGAAATAAACCAGACACAAAAGGACAAATATTATATGATTCCATTTATACAAGGTACCTAGAATAGGCAAATTCATAGAGACAGAAACTAGAATAGAGGTTACCAGGGGCTGCAGGGAAGGGAGAATGAGGAATTATTGCTTAATGGGTATACAGTTTCAGTTTGGGGTGATGAAAAAATTCTAGAATTAGATAGTGGTGATGATTGCACAACAATGTGAATGCATTTAATGCCACCGAACTATACACTTTAAAACGGTAAATTTTATGTTTTGTGTATTTTACCACAATAAAAGAAAAAAAAGACACAGATGCCATTGGAAATTATGTTTCACTTGGTCTGGAGTGGGACTCAAGCATCTGAATATTTCACAAGCAGCCCTGGCAATTCTAAGGCACATTCAGGTTCAGGACCCCTGCATTTTACAGAAGAAACCAAGGCCTGGAAAGAAATAAGTTAGTGAAGGTCAAGTAACAAGAAGCGGCAGAGTAGAGAACTGATTCCAGATCTAATTCCAAGTCCAGACCCCTTTCACTTCATTCTTCAAATGACGGAGAGTCTTTACGACTATCCAATCCACAGGCCCCGAGGCACAGAAGCTCCCTGTTTAGATGCCTGAAAATATTACCCTGCTTCTGCATTTAGCACTTCAGTGTGTTCTTGCCTCTAGAGCTTTGAAGTTGTTAGCTTGCATTCAAAGCCTCATCAAGGTGGCCATCCCACAGTCTCCAGAACCCCAAATATCAAAAATGCCAAGTGTATCTTTATTTTATTTTGCGGTACGCGGGCCTCTCACTGCTGTGGCCTCTCCGGTTGCGGAGCACAGGCTCCGGTCGCGCAGGCTCAGCAGCCATGGCTCACGGGCCCAGCCGCTCCGCGGCATGTGGGATCTTCCCGGACCGGGGCACGAACCCGCGTCCCCTGCATCAGCAGGCGGACTCTCAACCACTGCGCCACCAGGGAAGTCCCCCCCAAGTGTATTTTTAAACCGGATTCCTCTGCTGGTCCCAGGTATGGCTCAGAGAATGCCCGGACATTCTCAGGTAGTAAGAGGGTTGCCTCATGTGTTAAACATCGGCTGGTCGATGCCCAAGCATGTCTGCAGATAAACATCTTGAGCCCTTTAACCACCAAGCTACTGGAAACATAATTAGATGGCTCTGGTGTAAATAAGCCCATCTGAGTGAAGGAGGCAATCAAGTTCACAAAAATACCAATGTACTTTGTTCACGTTCATTATCACATCAGTCCTAGTAGATGTCAGCCTCTGTAGCAGATAGATTTCTATAGCAAATACACATTAGTTCTCAAGGTGAGATATCTGTCAAAAAAAGAACCCAAGGGACGTCTTTGGTGGCACAGTGGTTAAGACTCCATGCTCCCAATGCAGGGGGCCCAGGTTCTATCCCTGGCCAGGGAACTAGATCCCACATGCATGCCACAACTAAGAGTTCACATGCCACAACTAAAGAAGCCCACCTGCCGCAACTAAGACCCAGCTCAACCAAATAAATTAATTAATTTTATAAAAGAGAGAACCGAAAACATTTGTTCCTAAACACAAATTGTGCCAACTTCTAAGCAGACTGAAAGAGAGTATTCTCTGATCAAAGTCTGATAAGAATGGTTATAATTGTAGCATGATGGTCATTTTAAAAACAATCAATAGCATGCGTGAACATTCATGCATCTTCATAAATAGATATGTGTCACAAATACAGACATACTTTCAACTTTGCAGTTGCCAAACTCAAGCAGCAAATCAAAGAGACCCTAAACAGATGTTGGGGGCTTTTGTTTGAAATCACTTCTTTCCTGTAGTTTTTGATGAATCATTCCAGCTTTCTACTTGGAATACCTAGCTTTATTTTCACAGTTTGATAGCCTCCAGGAAACAATTCTTAATAGAAGCCTCAGAGGAGATAAGAATGTTTTTTTTTAAATAAATTTATTTATTTATTTTTGGCTGCATTGGGTCTTCATTGCTGCGCGTGGGCTTTTCTCTAGTTTCAGGCGAGAGGGGTCTACTCTTCGTTGCAGTGCACGGGCTTCTCATTGCGGTGGCTTTTCTTATTGTGGAGCATGGGCTCTAGGTGCACGGGCTTCAGTAGTTGTGGCGCACGGGCTTAGTTGCTCCATGGCATTTGGGATCTTCCCAGAAAAGGGATCGAACCCGTGTCCCCTGCATT
Organism: Physeter macrocephalus; assembly: GCF_002837175.3. Taxonomy (NCBI): domain Eukaryota; kingdom Metazoa; phylum Chordata; class Mammalia; order Artiodactyla; family Physeteridae; genus Physeter; species Physeter macrocephalus. The sequence continues at coordinate 44,302,879 of NC_041218.1, forward strand.
GGCAGGTGGATTCTTAACCACTGAGCCACCAGGGAAGTCCCGAAATAAGAATGTTTTGATTTTAAGACATTTCGAGATGATAAGCATCACCGTGATTTCATTCCTGTACTGAAACGTCAGAGAGGAGCAGGGGAACATCATTTTAAAGTGTAGAGCGGTTTGCTCTCCGTGGTGGGAAAGTTAGAAGCAGTAACAGAGTAGTTTTCAGAGCAGCTGTAGAAAACTCGAAGCCCAGTTAAAAGTGTGTTTTATATGATATTTTAAAAGGAAGCACAAAATCATATCATAATGACGGTAACTAGGAAATCCGAAGCCATAATTGCATATTATTTGGTAACGCTGCACAATACAGTGAAAGAGCTACTAAAAATTGCATTAAGGTTATCACTAAGTCTAAAAGTACTGAAATATACTACAGCCACTACCACATGAAAATACACTTAGGCTATGGTGATTTTACGGATTTTTTTAAACCTCTATGGAATTCAGTGACGAATCAGTAAAGTGACAGGAGGTTGGGAATGGTTTATAGACAACCAGCCATTTTTCAGCCCTACATATCCATTTTTATTCTCTCCCTATAATTCTCACTCAACTCTTTTGCAGTTCTGCTGAATTCCAAAAAGGACTTAAGATGTATATGGCTCAACAGTAATATACTAAATACGCAGTTGATGTCAAGAGACATGTACTAAACCAGGAAAACTGGAATTTGGTTCCAATTTTCCTCTCTTCCTCACCTTTTTCCGACATGTATTCAACTACCGTGTGCCAGGCACAGTGATTGTGGCTGAGAACACTATGGTCCCTGCCCTCACAAAACCTCTAGTTTAGTGGGAGTTACAGAAAATGAAAACAGTAAATCACAGTTGTGCCTGGTGTTAAGAAGGAGAGATATTTAACTCCATGGCAAGTGGCCTTGGAGGCCAGGAAGTGATGCCTAAAGTGAGAGCTGAAGAAAGGGTAAAAGTCAACCAGATGGCACAGGGTGGAAAAGCAGCCAGGCAGAGTGAGCAGTGTGTGCAAAGCTCCATGACCAGAAGCAGGCACAGAACATTGAGGGAAACAAAATAAAGTCTCCTAACTGCAGGAGTCCAGAACAAGAGGAGGTTAGAGAGGTAAGCAGGAGCCAGACATTACAGGGAGGAAAGGGAACAGCCAAGGGTGAGCACTTGCTAGCACTTGCTGTGTGCAGGATCCATAAGGCATATTCTAGCTCTAAGTGCCATTCTTGATAGATGCTTCTACCTGCCATGCATACCAGAGCTGCTCTGAGTATGGTTGGTAGATTCTAAGGCGATCCTCAAGACTTCCACTCCCTGATACCTCCACCTTGTGTAATCCCCAGCCCTTGAGTGTGGGCAAGACTTGTGGATGTGATGGATGTCACTACCATGATTAGGTTATACAAAGATGAAGCAATTTTACAGGTGTAATTAAGATCCCTAATCAATTTCACTTTGAGTCATTAAAGAGGGAAATTTTCCTGAGTGGGCCTGACCTAATAAGTGAGCCCTTAAAAAGAGTCCATAGGTCAGAGAGACACTCTCCTGTTAGCCTTGAAGAAGTAAGCCATTCTACAGCTACAAGGAATCGAATTCTAACAACACGAGCTTAGAAGATGACCTTGAGTCTCAGATGAAACCGAAGCCCTGGCTGACCTTGACTGCAGCCTTGTGAGACCCAGCTAAGCCATGCCCAGAATCCTAACACGTGGAAACTATGCGATAATAAATGACTGTTATTTTAGGCCACTAAGTTTGATGACAAACTTGTTATGCATCAATAGAAAATAAATAGACTGGACATTGGTAGCTGAAGGAAGCTCTGTCAGGCTGGTAGCCATTGAAGAGGATTCCCATGTTTTTTATATGGATGCCAGGTCCACACCGGATTGCAACACTTCGCATATGATAGGACAAGAGACCAGGACCACCATTCTCCTCTGTCACAATGAGGAACATTCTCAACTTGCTCACTTCAGAAAAGTAAAAACTGACGCACCCCAAGTCAGCAGCTAGCCTTGGAAATCTAATCTTCTAACTTAAAGGCAATCACAAACTCTTCACTTAAACTGTCTTCCAAAATCCCATGGAGTCTAAAACACTGAGGCTGTTAATAGAAGGACTGAAGCAAATTTGACAGAGAAAGCAGATCTCTGCTTTAAGTTTTCTTACTAGTTTTAACAACAAAAACAGGTTTTGTAAAGTATGATTTTAATGTTAACAAGATCTTTTCAAACAAATAGGGTCTTTTTTTTATTTAAATGCCAAAATAGCCTGGTTTATATTATAGGAAGCCAATGTATGAAATATAACATTTTATACATCTTTTTTCAGTTAGAGAAAAGGAGGGAGGAAAACAAATCCCTCAAGTTATTTTTTTTTCTTGCCTTTAAAAACATACTAATGACCTCCACTCAAATTTGGGGGGCTGAATAGGTAAAACTAGTTATACTGTTAAAGGTTGAAATAGTTATAGCTTACAATATACACGCAGGCACCTCATAATCTAACAACTTCAAGAAACACGTCAAGAATTCTCCTAAGCTCAAAATCATGGTAAAAATAACAGTGGCAATGGAATTGAGTAGCTCAGTGATGGGAATGTTTTTCAGAGCAATGTAATTTCCTAAGATGTTTTAAGTGATAGGTCAGAGTCTCAGCATTAAAGCAGCTAGGAGTAAAGCTGCTGGAGACTGCTTTCTGTATGTATAGACTGACTCTGGAAGGATTCCCACAAATCCGGTAAAAGGTTATCTCCAGGAAAGGGTACAAGGTTGCTAGGGTCGAGAATAGGAAGAAGCCTTACTTTTACTAAAGATGTTTTTGTGTATTTTTAAAATAAATTTATTTATTTATTTATTTTTGGCCGCGTTGGGTCTTCGTTGCTGCGTGCGGGCTTTCTCTAGTTGCGGCGAGCGGGCTTCTCACTGCGGTGGCTTCTCTTGTTGTGGAGCACGGGCTTTAGGCGCGCGGGCTCAGTAGTTGTGGCTCGCGGGCTCTAGAGCGCAGGCTCAGTAGTTGTGGCACATGGGCTTGGTTGCTCCGTGGCATGTGGGACCTTCCCGGACCAGGGCTCGAACCCATGTCCCCTGCATTGGCAGGTGGATTCTTAACCACTGTGCCACCAGGGAAGTCCCTTTTGTGTATTTTTAATTGTATGAATGCATTATCTATCAAAAATATTTTATGAAACCAGGCATACACATATGTACTCACAAAAGAGTAAAGCTCATATGAATTGTCTCCCTGGGGCACTGCAGTACAGTCATGGATACTGAAGAGGAAAAGAAAGTAAGTTTAGGGGTTCCCCAAAAAAGTCAATTAGTAAGAAAAGCCACCTCCTCCTAAGCCACATGTTGTTTCCAATACCTCCACAAAGCTTCTTTGCCCACGTACTTCCTCTGAAATTGCTGGTCCACCCACGGTATAAAAGTCCATGGAGGGAGAAGGGGTGTGACACAGATGAAAGTGATGCAGACAAAACTGATGCCAGTGTCTCTCTCACTCCTTCATCTCAGGAGCCCTCCTAATTCTCCAGGTCTTTCCTCCCTCCTTCTTATCTCATAGGCAGTATATGTATTACCAGGCAGAAGAATGGAGCATTTGGAGTCTGAGCCCTGCTACCTCTGAGCAACTGTGGGATCTTGAAAAACATCACTTCCCTTCTCTAAGCATCTTTGTTTCCCCATCTGTTAAATCAGAACAGTAATAACCACCACCTCAGGGGTGACTATAACATTATCTATGAAAACCTAAAGACTGGGGTTTGTCTATTCCAAAATATTCTCTAAATCTAGTTCACAGTACAGTTTAAGTGACTGGTAGAGTATTAACCTTAAGGCAGGTCATTCCTTATTTGGGATGTGAAACCTGGGACAAACTGCATCCGGGTCAATCATACATAATAACTACCAGAGATCCTGGTGATGTCTAAAAGGAAGGAAAACAGAGGTTGGGGAAAGAGCTGCTCTTTTGTTTGGGCAGCAGACAATGCACGGTTATAACTGCCAAAAGAAATCTGGTTAAAAGCAAACAACCAGATTGACACATGCATGGAAAAACTCACGGTTATTCCATCTTAAACCATGTAAACAACAGGACAATTTATTCTGTCAACATAAGGAGTGTAATTATTTTTTTAAGTTTTTTTAAATGCTCATTCATATATATGGTAATCGGCTGGCTCCCTCCAAAACAGCCACATAGCAATATTCTGAAAGGCATTGTCATCTTCCAAGTCATTCTCGAAGCAACAGGAGAAGCGGCTCCTTATTTGTGACCTTGTACTGCTTGAAAGGCAAGCTATAATTAATAATACTCAATCTTTTACCATTATTCATAGCTCTGTTTTACTTTGGTCAGCACTTGGTCTCTATAAATGAGCCCAATCCCCTTAAAATTCTCCATGCATGTTTTGCTCCCTAATTATTTACCAGAATCTAGGATGGTTGTCCAGTTTTGGAAATCAGTGTGCAAATATTTATATTTTGCCTCTTCCCTTTCATTTTCTGAGACATCATAGGATCTTTTTAAATCAAATATAAAAATTAAACTATTAAAAAACAACCCATGGGATCACAACCCATAGAAAAATGAGACAAGGCACAGAGAAATCAAAGACAAGAAAAGACTGTGGAAAATAAATCCCACCTGACAAATGAAAGACTATTTTCTTATATCTTTCATCGAAATATTGTGGACAATTAATATTTTATGCTCTGTATGAAGAAAGAGGATGGAATTTGACCTATAAATGTTTGAAACACACCTTATTTGTTTATTATCCACTAATAACAAACATATATTCAGATAACAAGTACATTATTGTTCATGAAAGAACCCCAAATTAAAGGGTGATTCTCAGTCCAAGTAAATACAGAAAAGCTGCCAAAACCGTGTTTGACTCTCAATGATCTCATTTGTTTTCATCAAATAATATTGAGATTTTTCAAATTAGATTAATCTTTTGCCCAGTTATTAGGCTATTTGGATTAAAATGTTTGACAATTATTAGCATAAAATAATCTGAAAAGTACACTGAAACACTTGCTTGAGAAGAATAAGTTATAATTTACTTACTTTTTTGTTTGAAAGAATAATCTGGTTTCATAAAAGGTAAGAACAATTTGGTAAGCAGTGCCAGGTATCCCACAAATACCTGGCATGGGATCAGTAAATACTTGTTGAATGAATGAATGAATGGAACATATGAGCAATCTGATTGAAGCAAACAAGAACACAAATGCCTATACACACACACACACACACACACACAACCTTCCTAAAAATCCTTTTGGAAATATGAGTTTTCATATTTCTGTTTCAGCAGATTTACTCTACTGCTTCCTTTTCAATACCAACATCTTCTTCAGAGGAAAATAAGCAGAAATCATGATAGGATTCTTCATGTTTTTGTCTGACCCTCCCCTAAACAATCAACAAACAAAAACTTAAAAGCCCAGGAAATGGTATTTTAACAAGTGCCCTAGGTGATCATGAGTGGCGGGCAATGCCTAAGAACTATTCCATGCCTTTGTGTGGATCACGACCTTCACCTGGGAGCTTCCCACAAACAGCTCTCTTTGGATGTGATGAACTCCTTCTTGATCACAAAAATGAGTTGCCTCTTCTGGAAAGCCTTCCCCAGCACACTTCCCTTGCCCTCTGCACTCTGGCACACCTTCCCTGGAGAACTTACCCTGTTGGATGGTATTTTTTTGTCCCTCCAGTACAGCAAGCTCCTTGAGGGCTTGGTTACCCTCTGGTTGATCTTTGCGTCACTAACACCTTGGCAAATGAGTGATTTAAGTTCTCTGAGCCTTCGGCTTCCTCATATATAAAATGAGAAAGACAGAAATGACCCTGCTGTTGTGAGGACTAAGTGGTGAGCATAAACCAACTAACCCAGTATCCAGCACTGTGGGGAAACACATCCCTTTGGGACTACTACTATGAAGGTAACAGGTGAGGATAAAGGTTTTAAAATCAACCAGACAATTCACACCTCACCACCCACAGGGCTTCAACAGCACTAAGTGGAAAAGCAAATGCCACGGTTTTCTCAAAGGGTTAAAGCTCTTGGTAAATACAAGCAGGTTCCACTTTTCATCACACCAGAAGGTGACCAACATATAGAAGACCTTGTTTTCTTGTAGGAACAATATCATCACTGAGCCTGGCCTCAAAACAAAGAATAGGAATGATCCTTAAAGACCCACAGAGAATGAGCATAGTCTTTACGGATATAATAAATATAAACTTCTGTAATTATTTAAAGGAATGAAATGAGACTCCACATAATTACAAATAAACTATGAACACTAATTACAAGTGTCCCCAAATATACATCAGTACACACAGACTATAGATATAAACATAAGTGTAAATTAATATGGGAATTTTAAATGGCCCAAATTTCTTAAGAGACTTTCCAAGAAAGAATGAGCTGATGATATGCCTTCTCTCTGTGCTTTCCCCCTATTGGAAGTAACAAAACAAAATGTAATAACTTCAGAGAGTCTTCAAATGCCTCAAATGTGAAATATGCTTGATAACTGAGATGGTAAAAATGAGGATAATGATATTTTCTCATTGAAAAATCATTCTTAGAAATAAGAGGCATGTAAAACAGTCTCCCTTTCTTCATCTAGCCTATATTCTAAACTTAGTTGATTCTGTTACTGCAGTTCAGTTCATTGGGTGAAATTTTGCAAAAATACCACCATTCAAGTCTTAATTTGTTGACAACCGTCGGTGCTTTCTATATTTCATTGAAAAACAGAAAAGAATTGCTGACCCTCAGTTAGGTTCTTTAAAAGGAACTTGATACCATTTCTCACAAAACCACAGAAAGGGGGAGGAAAATATCCCTTGTAATATGGGAGAAACCCAGAACAGGAAAGAACTGGGATAGGAGTGTGCACGTAGCAGTCTCAAATAAAGAGTTGGCTATGTGGGCAGCGTGTGGGCAACGTGGCTATGTGCGCAAGTTTTTAAGGCAAAAGCAGCTGATTTGCCTAAATGTTGCTAAGTGTAATACCAACTTCTCCTCTAGTCTATCATAATCTTTTAGGAAGAAAGGCTTGAAAACTCTCAGAGGAATAGGAAAGGAGACTAGCCTTGCCTCTTTTGGAGGCAATTACAATTTAACTTGTGCACGCCTCTCCCCACAGCACTTTGACTTCCAGGTTTGTCTTTGAGCATCGGACACACAGGGGCACAGGAAAAATGGCAAGTTGGTTCCCTGTAGCTTGGCATAAAACTGAAAGTCTAAACGTCTATCAATAGGGAGACGTTAAATAAATTATTGTACGTCTGTGCTATGGGATCCACACAACTAAAAAGCATGAACTGGCAGGGGAAAATTCCTAAATCATATTACTGTAGAGATATTTTTAAAAAGCAACCTGTGAAAGAATAATTACTATCTACTTTCATTTATGTAAAAATAAAACCACACATACAAAATTACATATATATATAAATGTGTGTATATGTAATAAACTGGAAAAGATCTGGGAAAGACAATAAATTGATAACAGCTGTTATTTCTGAAAAGAGTGGGGTTTTGTAGCTCAGAAAAGACTTTACTCCCTTGTTTAAATTTTTAGTATGGTAATGTATTGATGTAGTAGTGAGATAGCTACTACACCAATAGTTGAAAATAAAGTTAAAATGGAAAATAATTATGCTAAGGAAGGGAAAGAGGAGGAGAAAGAAGTTGGAAAAGAAAAAGAAAAGTTTCAGCAAATGATGGGAGGTCCTTTGCCGGTTCTTGGGGCTCAAGTCCCACCACCCTCCCCGCCGTTTATTTACACAACTGAAAAACTAGGAAGAGTTTTGATAACCATTCACCAGCACTTCAACATTTGAGTTACATTTTCTTGGTCATTACCTACTTTTCTTTCTTTCTTATACCATCATTCTAATGATAAAAAAAAATTTCAAAATAGCAGGAGAGCAAAGGATCACAGCCACACAGCTACGAGGGGCAAAGAGATTTCACCCCAAAGATGCACTGACCAGGACAGATATCGACCAAGAGCCTCTCACAGATGTGCTTCTCATCCCGTCATCAAAAAGGCCCACCTTCTCTCTTCCTTTCCTTTCTTTACCTGGTAGCAGTGGTTCTCAAGCCTCAGCCCCCATGAGAGTCCCGGTGGTGACGTGAAAATGTAGACTCAGGGGACCGGGGGCAGAGCTTGTGATACAGCAGGCCTGCAAGCCTAATGGTGAGACCAGTCTGCCCCCCATCGCTGTCATTTACTAGCTCTGTCGCCTTGGGGCTCTCAGTGCCACCACTTCATGTGTAAAACGGGTCTATGATAGTACCTCCCTCAGTAGGCTGTGAGGATCCAGTGCCTGGCCCTGCGTAAGGACTATATATATGTTCGAGCCCCTGCAATTTTGATGAAGACGACCAGGATCTCAGTTACTACTGTTATTGGACAAGGCCCAGGAAGCTGCATTATCATAGGTAAGTCTTTGGTCCACTGCATTTTGAGAAACACTGCTTACACTCACAATTCCCTCAGGTAAGAGGAAGAAAAAACAAACACAAACAATACTCCAGGGAAACTCAAAGCAACTAGCTTGGACTATTGCTCCATCCAGTTAGCAATCCTAGATTTCCCCTTCCCGTGTGCCTGCTGATGGTAGAAAGGTTTTCTAGAAGGGGTGTCTTTGCTGGGAAGCCTGGTAGACCCACACCCTTCACCCATTCTGCCAGGTTAGGTACGTGCTGTGCTCACCTTTACTAAGAGGCCGGATCTGTCTGGTGATCAGCTTTAAAAACAGCATAAGGTGGTACCTCTGAATGCAAATGACTTTCAAAATACAGGAGAATTAAGTCCATCAGCTCTCCTGTCACCATGCGTTAACTGGCCCGGAGGGGCTTTGAGGTCCCTTCAACGCCCTGAATCTGCTTCCCGGACCCGCCCCGGAAGCAGAGAAGGGGGCTCGGGTCCGGAGGCGGGAAGCCCTGGCGGGAGGAGCCCCGGAGTCGCGGGCGGAAGTCGGTGTGGCCCCGGTGGATGTCCTGCATCCCCCCTCCCCCCTCCTCCTACCGGTTGGTCGCTGCCAGCGCGGCACGGGGTCCCCCGAGAGGAAGAGCAGCGGTGGCCGTGGATCGGGAGTGCCCGCGGGTGTTCCAGGCCCTTCCCCTGCCAGACACAGGGCCCCAGGACTGTAGGAACAGTGTGCGAGTCCTGGCTAGCCATTGCAAACTTTTTGTGACTTAGTGCAGATCGTTAAGTCAGTTCCTCATCTGTAAAATGGGCTTCATATTACAGATTTAGCACGGTCAAATGTATGCGTCGACCGCCAAAAAAACAAACAAACAAAATTGACCCTGAGATAATCTTGCCTGGACATCATTCTGCTCTAAAATAAACTATTATCAACAAGCTCCTCATTACTATGACTCCTCACTGAATCATTCTAAGTAAAAGTTAAAACCTCCAGTGTTAGCACAGAGCACGCCCATTGGAAGAGGACTTAGGAGAAGCACAGCTGCCGCGGTTGTCTCAGAGTATCTGCTCCACACTGAGGATTCGTTGCTGTCCTTGTTCCACTGTGTGATCAGAGGACACAAGATGGGGAGGAGAGGTTTACCCAGATTCCTTGGGAGGCCAAATCCAGAGTGGTTTCTGGGTTCACACCAAGATCTCCTCTCTACCCAGGTAATGCTCTTAATCCTCCCTTTTTGGTCGTTATTCCTTTACTGCACATGTTCTTTGGTTTCAGCTTCTTGTACTTACCCTTGCCCAATGTTAAAATCCAGGGTATAACCTAAATGCCCAGGAATGGAGAAATGACCCAGTGAATGATGGTACATTCCCACGCAGAATCTTATGTGCCCATTAAGGACAGTATTTCCAAACAAGTTGAGAAGATGTTATGCCCTGATGTTAAGTGGGAGAAGAAAAAAAAAAAAAAAAAAAAAAAAGGAAAAAACCCCAGAAATAACACAATTCAATAGTAAGAGATCAACTAGGTAAACACTTCGACATGGGAAAAAAATGCAGAAAACATATATCAAATATTAACTATTTAATAGTTAATTAAATAGTTAACTGGGTAGTGGGATTATGAGTCATTTATTTTCTGCTTTTCCACAGTTTAGCCTATTTTTAAAAGCTTCTTCTATGAGCATATGTAACAATTCTAATCAGAAAAACATAAATAAACCAGTGCAAATACAACTGTGTCCCTTAAAACACAGGAGACAAAAAGTGTATTATGGAGTAGAAATAGAGAAAATGAAGGGGGCATCTTAAGAGCCCCCTCTACAGCCTGACAAGTCAGCACTTTTCAGGAGTCTCTCTCAGGAAGGTCCACCTCAGGGCAGGCTGGGGATTTTAATCTCCCCCAAAAGGCCTGGACTTCACTGTCAGAAAGAGAACTCAGGGCACTGAATTCACTGGTCTATTCTTGGGTCCAGTTTAATTTGAAGAGACTTTATCATCTTAAGCTCAACAAGAATACTCATGAAATGTATTTGTCACAAGTATCACTTTCCTTTGGAAGATTAGGATGATCAAAGGAAAGAATGATAATAAAGGAAACAGCAGGACAAGAAGGAAAGTGGGTTACACACTACAGCAACCCAAAGTGCCCTCCTGTACTACGGTTAACGGGAAATGAACCTAATGCCTCGGGCATGGTTCCTTCACACATTCTGCTTCCACCCTGTAGCATCTAACTCATCTCTCACTGGCGAGGCAGCCTTGCAAGATGAAGATGGCAAATCAGTCGTTAAAAAAATAAAGAATTAAATAGAAGAGGTTCTTTAAGGTGAATCAACAATAACTTAGACACACATTGGCTCAGTAATGTATTCTTTTCTTTTTTTAATTTAATTTTATTTATTTATTTATTTTGGCTGCATCAGGTCTTAGTTGCGGCACGTGGGATCTTTGGTGAGGCATGCGGGATCTTCCGTTGCAGCGCGCGGGCTTCTCTCTAGTTGTGGCGTGCAGGTTTTGTTGTTGTTGTTGTTGTTGTTGTTTTCTCTCTCTAGTTGTGGCCCGCAGACTCCAGGGCACGTGGGCGCTGTAGTTTGTGGCACGTAGGCTCTCTCATTGAAGCGGGCAAGCTCAGTAGTCGTGGTGTGCAGGTTTAGCTGCCCCGAGGCACATGGCATCTTAGTTCCCCCACCAGGGATCGAACCCACGACCGCTGCATTGAGAGCTGGATTCTTTACCACTGGACCACCAGGGAAGTCCCAGTAATGTATTCTTAATTGGAATTACTTTATCTGACCATCAGCTTGAGAGACTCCTAAGAAGTTACTATTTCAGGTCTTGCATCAATAGCTCTCAGAAATCACGTGAGTAAAACATCCGCCTCCCAACTCCATAGGAAAGAGGAGAGAAGTAAATGGTTGATTTCTCCTGCTCCAAAAGGCTTCAGAAGACGCATTTTTATAGTCAAGTCCATCAGGTATTTACAGAGCACCTACTATATTATATTAACTGAGAAATGTTTGCATGCCAGGCACTTTGCTAAACACATTGACAGTGTCTCGCCATTAGCTCCCTCCGACACAATTATTATCCTCATTTAACAGGAGAGGGAACTGGGGTAGAAAGAGGTTCCATGTCTCTACCTGCTCAAGTGAAAACGTTGGGGTATTAGTTTCTCAGGCTGCTGTGACAAATTACCACCAGCTTGGAGGCTTAAGACAACAGAAATGTATTATCCTCTCACAGTTCTGGAAAGTAGAAGTCCAAAATCAAGGTGTTGGCAGGGCCATGCTCCATCTGAAGCTTCTAGGGAATAACCCTCCTGGCCTTTTCCCAGCTCCTGGTAACCCAAGGCATTGCTTGGCTTGAGGCAACACAACTCCAACCTCTCTGCCTCTTATTTATTTATAGACTTAAACATTATAGTTTAAGTCTATAAATAGTAACTACAATAACTATAGTTACTCACAAACAACTTGGCATTAATCCTTGACGTGTGGATTTCATATAATAGTGTGCATTGAAAAGTTCAAAGTCCTCCTTGAGCGTAGAGACTTGTGGGTTGTCACTAGAAATGGCGCTTTAGTTTACTTGGTTTCTATGGAGCTCCTTTTGAGAGCTCTACAGAAGGGAGCCTCCCCTTTGCAGCTCCAAAAAAGGATATTCTTCTGTGGGGGCAGAAATCACCTGGTCAAGATCTCTTTCAGAGGTTCCCACCCAGGCTGCACATTAAATCTCCCGGGAGCTTCTTCAAAAGACAGATGCCTCAGCCCCCCGCCCCAGGGCAAGTGAATCTGAATCTCAGCAACAGAGCCCAGGCATCTGTACCTTTGTTTTCTCTCTCTAGTTGTGGCCCGCAGACTCCAGGGCACGTGGGCGCTGTAGTTTGTGGCACGTAGGCTCTCTCATTGAAGCGGGCAAGCTCAGTAGTCGTGGTGTGCAGGTTTAGCTGCCCCGAGGCACATGGCATCTTAGTTCCCCCACCAGGGATCGAACCCACGACCGCTGCATTGAGAGCTGGATTCTTTACCACTGGACCACCAGGGAAGTCCCAGTAATGTATTCTTAATTGGAATTACTTTATCTGACCATCAGCTTGAGAGACTCCTAAGAAGTTACTATTTCAGGTCTTGCATCAATAGCTCTCAGAAATCACGTGAGTAAAACATCCGCCTCCCAACTCCATAGGAAAGAGGAGAGAAGTAAATGGTTGATTTCTCCTGCTCCAAAAGGCTTCAGAAGACGCATTTTTATAGTCAAGTCCATCAGGTATTTACAGAGCACCTACTATATTATATTAACTGAGAAATGTTTGCATGCCAGGCACTTTGCTAAACACATTGACAGTGTCTCGCCATTAGCTCCCTCCGACACAATTATTATCCTCATTTAACAGGAGAGGGAACTGGGGTAGAAAGAGGTTCCATGTCTCTACCTGCTCAAGTGAAAACGTTGGGGTATTAGTTTCTCAGGCTGCTGTGACAAATTACCACCAGCTTGGAGGCTTAAGACAACAGAAATGTATTATCCTCTCACAGTTCTGGAAAGTAGAAGTCCAAAATCAAGGTGTTGGCAGGGCCATGCTCCATCTGAAGCTTCTAGGGAATAACCCTCCTGGCCTTTTCCCAGCTCCTGGTAACCCAAGGCATTGCTTGGCTTGAGGCAACACAACTCCAACCTCTCTGCCTCTTATTTATTTATAGACTTAAACATTATAGTTTAAGTCTATAAATAGTAACTACAATAACTATAGTTACTCACAAACAACTTGGCATTAATCCTTGACGTGTGGATTTCATATAATAGTGTGCATTGAAAAGTTCAAAGTCCTCCTTGAGCGTAGAGACTTGTGGGTTGTCACTAGAAATGGCGCTTTAGTTTACTTGGTTTCTATGGAGCTCCTTTTGAGAGCTCTACAGAAGGGAGCCTCCCCTTTGCAGCTCCAAAAAAGGATATTCTTCTGTGGGGGCAGAAATCACCTGGTCAAGATCTCTTTCAGAGGTTCCCACCCAGGCTGCACATTAAATCTCCCGGGAGCTTCTTCAAAAGACAGATGCCTCAGCCCCCCGCCCCAGGGCAAGTGAATCTGAATCTCAGCAACAGAGCCCAGGCATCTGTACCTGCCCCTCTTGTTATACAGCCACCTTCTCCGTGTGTCTCTGTCTGCTCTTCATATAAAGACACCAGTCATATTGGATTTGCAGCCACCCTAATCCAGTATGACCTTATCTTAACTAATTACATCTCCAAAGATCCCATGTCCAATTAAGGTCACATTCTGAGGTTCCTAGTGGACATGAACTTTTGGGGAACACTCTGCAACCCAGAATGCATCTTCAGGGTGAGAAATCTCTTTGCAACCCAGGACTGCTGGATTTGGACTTGGTAGTGTGACTCCAGAGCCCACATCCTGAACCACTGTGCTCGTTTTGACCTCTGGGGGACCACACTGCATACACTGACATACACTAGGTGACATCAGAGCGTGACCTGGCTCCTGTCCTGAGGAGCTGAGGACCTACTGAACACAAACAAGACAATGAAAAAGCACATCACTGAAGTATCTGTGTGAACTTCTGGATGCCATGGAAACGTGACCAGGAAAGTGACGGATGAGGGCTGGGGGACCTTGAGCACAGGCAGCATCTGGGCAGGTTGGGGGAAAGACCTGAGCTAAGGCAGAGGCACCTAGAACAGTGTGTTTGAGAGAGACAGGCGTGCCGGAAGGCCACAGGAGATGGGGGTGGAGTAAGGGCATTTTAGAGATGCTTCAAAGACAAAGGGAAGGACTTAGATTTAATTTGGAAGGAAAGAAAAAACTTTAATAGGGACCAAAATGATAAAAATTGGTCTAAAAGACTCCTCTGGCAGAGGTGGGCAGGGCAAGCGTAGAGCCTGGAAACACTGAGTGTTGAAACTTCGTGACAGAACAGGCTTGCGTGCGTGTGTACCAACCTGCAGAGGCATCATGTTTACATCTCTTCTGTGGCATTTTAACAACTTGCCTCAGAAAATAAACCAACGATGTAGATGCTCGCCATACTTTCATCCCCCACTACGAGGACCCCCCCCTTACTACCAAGCCCCCAACACTCACACACACAGCAGCTTCCCTCCCAACACCCACTTGCACCCCAGCCAAGAGCTGAGTGAAGAGAAAGGTGAGAGAAAGAGAAATTAAAATACCTGCAGGAACAGCCAGAAAAGGCAGCCAAAACATAAATTACCTTTGCACCGCTCGCAACAGGCTCCCCTCTGCTTGATGGCCAGGGCACAGTCTCTCGACAGCACTGGGCACTTCTCTCTCTTACAGGTCACTTCCTTGTTCTAGGCAAAAAGGACGAGAAACATTTGAAATCAACTTCAAAACAGAATCCCCAGAATCCTAGCACATGGCTGAGGTTTTCCTAGCTTCCCTCTTCCTATATTGCCTTCATCTTGGCGAGAAAACTCTGTGATAGCAAATGAGATTGTGCTCTTTCTGGAACAAAAATATCCTTCCAGGAATAGATTGAGATTCGGGGCAGATGAAAGGGGATGAAAAGCCCCTTCTTTACCAGCCAAATTAACCTAGATAACTGAACTCCGAGAGAGAGAGGCTTTCTCCCGCCTGCTCTAAGGTTTCTTTTTAGTACACACTAGAAATGATAATATTTGTGTAAATCATATTTTGCCCATTGGGCTACCTGGGCCAGGACTGCATCGTGAGAACAAAAATATTTGCACACGGCCGTCCAACAATCCTTAATAGTAGAGTGCATTAAAATGCAGCAATCTAAAGTTCCAACTCAAATAATGACAAAGTTGAGTATTGAATCGGCTCAGTAAGAGAAAAAATAATATTCCCTATGCCAAGCAGAGACACAGGAGTCAGTGTTTTATAGCTGTGGGACAGCTGCATTATATTAGCACTTATGCTAATGACAGTGTGGTGAGCATTTGCATCTTTGGTTTTATCCTGAAAAGTTAGCTGTTAAAATGACTTCAAGAAGATCCAAATATGATGCATATACCTGTTTGGAGAACAGGATGCACATGAACCAAAACTACTATGTCACAACACTTCAGCGAGATTGGAGCTGTAACAAGGTTCTACTAAATGCTAGGTGCTGTGACTTTCATTCCTATTAAAATGCTGTGAGATAAGTATTATCACTATCTCTTGTTTATAAACAGGAAAATTGCTGTTCAGAGAAGGTCTATGACTTTTTCAAGATCATACAGCTTTGCAGTGGCAGAGGTGGATTTCAATATCAAGCTCACAAATGTGTACAATGCCCACGCCCTACCCTGAGTTAAGGCTGGGATGGCCACATTCATTGCCTGATTTAGGGAGAGATCAGAGAGGAGCAACTGATCAGCCCTCTGACCTCGAGATGAATTCAGAACCCTCCTGGAATACATGCAGGAGAAATCCTGACTCAGCCCTGACAATGACCTTGGGAAGATTCACAAGTGTAACCAGTATGCTTCAATGTCAAGAGTAAGGAAGATCTCCGCATTTCTATTCCAGCACCAAGGAGGGGTGTGAGGGGGTGACGGCTGTGAGAGTGTTTAAGTGTGTGTGTGTGTGTGTGTGTTGGGGACCTGGGGTCCAAGCTGAGCCCATACACCAAATTCTAGCTCTAAAGCAGTTCTCAGATAAAACATGTCACCTTCTGTGCTGCCCTCCAGTTCCCTAGGAGTTGCAAAGCCCCTCAAGATGTTCCCAGGGGCTAAAATGATTCTAAAATGAGTCCAGATTGTCACCTTCTCCTTTTTTGAATGAGCAGAACCTCCGAGAGTCCCAGAACCCCACTCCCTCCAACTCACCAATCACCCCTCCCCCAGAGTAAGGTATATGGAGCCTGGGCACGGGTGAGCCTCGCCATTCCAACAGCTCTATTTCTACACAGTCTTGTTGTCTCACTGCGCTGATGGCTTTGCAAGGCCACTGAAGCATGGGAATAATGAGCCCACCCCGATCGGTCCTGCTCAAACGTCCCCACGTAGAAAACGGCCATCATTACCGAGGCCAATGTGGTAAACACACTGATGGGGCCGTCCCAACACCTGCCTGGCCACTCAAAGAACGAGCATCAGTTCTCAGCCACTGTACCCACTCCTGCAGGGCCGGTGTGCAGACCTTCTGTTTTTTCGTTTATTGGTTACTGGTGTCTGATTGTAAGGTGTGGTTGACCTGAGTAATCCAGTCTCCTTTTCTTTCCCCCTTTTTGGTGTGTGTTATGTGATAAAGGTTCTCATAGGGCTAATCTCACTGACTCCTTAAAATCCTATGGAGCAGGGGCTTCCCTGGTGGCGCAGTGGTTGCGCGTCCGCCTGCCAATGCAGGGGAACTGGGTTCGTGCCCCGGTCCGGGAAGATCCCACATGCCGCGGAGAGGCTGGGCCCGTGAGCCATGGCCGCTGAGCCTGCGCGTCCGGAGCCTGTGCTCCGCAACGGGAGAGGCCACAACAGAGGGAGGCCCGCATACCACAAAAAAAAAAAAAAAAAAATCCTATGGAGCAGTGATCCTCACCCTTGGCGGCTAATCAGAACCCGTGTGCAGTTCTTAACAAAGCCCGGCACTGTCTCCCATTCCCTGAAGCTCAGATCTGATTTATCTCAGGACCAGGCTCCCCAGGTAATTCCAGTGTGCAGCCCAGGCTGAGAACCACCGCTGTGCGGGGAGCGTTCTTAGTACCAGCGGGGCTGAGGCAGGCTCGGGAGCTGTCCACAGTCCCGGAGTGAACAGCTGCCTGCAACCTTAACGCAGGTATCCTGGCTCCGAGCCCTGCAACTCTCCTTCCCTCACCCTCTCTTCTTCATAATAACGGTGGCCTCATGACTCACTGTTAGGTCATGGCCCTTTGATTTATGTTCATATTTTTTTCTTAAATACAAACGTAATTCATAATTATGGTCACAATTCAAATTAAAGAAGTATATTCTTAAAAATTAATAGTGCCCTTTTGCCACCACCAAAGTAATCGAGAACAACGATCAGGTGTCTGTGCTGCTTGGCATTATGAACAGTGACTTAGCTTTGCAAAGTGCAGTCACTCGAAGCCATAGTTTGATACCAGCTGCCCTACCCAGGGCATTACCTCAGAGCATCTGTTACCTCGGCTTTATGCATTCAGCAAAGCTGGCTGCAGCCTTAAGGAAAAGCCACCCCCCAACCCCCAAGTGCATCTCCTCTCTAAAAGGAAGACTCCTCAGACACAAGGAAGTAAAAACTCTAACAGTAGTCAGAGTGGGTGTGAAGTCAAAATTTGGGGTCTAATGTATAAGAAGACACAGTCTCTTACATATAGGAATTCTTTGCTAAATTAGAAACCTAACAGCCAGTCAAAATCCACAGCAAGATCCCAAGATCCATAATAAATAGCTCGTAATTATAGTTCAGCAGAAAATTTATTTCAACCAGATGATTTGTAGATTCACTTCTGGAATTTTTTGTGTACTCACACACACATACACACACACGCGCACACACACACACACACTCGCACAGAGAGAATAAACCTAAACCTTAGCTATAGGTTTAGTGAGGTTTTTTTTCCCCCTTCTGATAACACTTGGAGATTTTTTATATCTACCAAGGGTCACGCTGGTACAGAGCTGCCAGACCTGATCGTTTCCCAGCTGCCTGGTTGCATGGATACGGAGCACAAGCTCAGAATCCCAAGCCCTCAAAGAAAGAAAGAAAAACTGCAGAGAATCACTGCTGAGAGGCTGATTCTTCCATCTTCTTAATTGAGTCCAGCAGCGACAGAGTAAATTCAAGCACAGGTTAATTAAGACCACTCACTTTGCTTTCCCTGATTTTGTCAAGAGACAAAAACACTGGTCTTCGGGCTTCCCTGGTGGCGCAGTGGTTGAGAATCCGCCTGCCGATGCAGGGGACACGGGTTCGTGTCCACGTCCGGGAAGATCCCACATGCCGCGGAGCGGCTGGGCCCGTGAGCCGTGGCCGCTGAGCCTGCGCGTCCGGAGCCTGTGCTCCGCAGCGGGAGAGGCCACAACAGTGAGAAGCCCGCGTACCGCAAACAAACAAACAAACAAACAAACAAAAAAAACCACTGGTCTTCAAGCCAGCAGCTCTGGTGAGAAGGGGCCCACACAAAGCCGTGCCTTCAGGACTCCCTCGCCACTGGCCGCCTCATCCCCACGTGCACCAAGTGTCCTCTGGTCTTACTCAAGGTCACGACTCATTCGGTTCACGTTTTCATTCACAAAATGTTTTCTGACACTGACTCACACTTACTGAACACTTTCTATGTATCAGGCTCTGTGCTAAGAATAGTATATGCGTTATTTCACAAAAAAAATTCCACATCATCCCCATTTTACAGATGAGGAACCAACGTTAGTAAACTTGCCCAGGTCACACAAGAGGCAGAGCTGGAATACAAATAGAGGTCCGACTCCAAAGGCACGTGCTTAAATGCTGCACTTTGCTACCTCCCAGCATGCAGGATACACACAAGAACTAAAGAATGTCATAGTCCTAAGGCCCCAGGAGAGATTAATACCTTCCAGGTGGTTCCACATATGTGAAATGAGCTCTCTAACAAGAGCTGAATAACTCCAAGGAGCTGTGTCATCACCAACCGTGGGAAGGTCTCCAAACACCAGCTGTTTTCTGGTAACAAGGAAAGATGCACTATTTTGTATATTGATAGGTATCTATGCCTATCACACCTCTGACAGCCAGACTCACATCCCCAAGCAAATTTTCCCCAAGATTCCAGCCTGAGTTTGAGTCTCCCCAAATCTAAGCCACAGAAATGGTGGTAAAATGCTCTGGAGGAAAATGTCAGAACATTCTTAAAAACCAACCTAGCCAGTGCCTACAAGAAATAAACACCATCACACTTTTCATTCTCAGTCTCTGTCTCTCCATGTTTACCACTTTCTAGGGTCAGCCAGCCTGTGATTTACCTGTTGTCAAAGGCATCTGTTTGCATTATTGCCTCCTTTCAGAAAGACCAAATATATCAAAATTCAAAACACAGCCTCTGGGGGCACATGAAACGAAGTGCCAACAAGCAAAAAGAAAAGAGGGACATAGGGAATAATAAAGAAAAAAACTTACATGGCTGGCAACAAAGCTCTATAAGGATGCGAGCCAAACCACAGCTCCGGTGCAGCCAAGTTCAAACAGGATTCCAGCAGCCAGCTTGCTGTATCTAAGATCTGCCACTAGATGGCAGCACAGAGTTCCCTGGGCTTAGGAAATGTGCCAAGAGACCCGCCAGTGCCTCCTGAGCATTTTTCAGTGTCTGGCATGGAGGGAAATGATCTCTCGCTGATTTGGCGGGGTGGGGGGCTGGTTAGAGAAGATAGCAAATCGCCATTGTGAGATTTTCCTGTCTGCTTTTCTCAACGAGAAAAAAAAAGTTTTTGAGACGCTTTTATTTCAAGCCAATGTCTTGAAGATATTTTTTTTCTAAGATTCTTTCAGGCGCAATCCTATTACGGACTATGGAAAGTATTACCTGACCTTTCATTTATATTTAAACATAATAATAAAATAAAAAATCTGGAGAGGACAACACAGCAGCTGATATGATGAGAGTGATGAGGGAGAAACATCGGCTGGCAGATGCTGTATTTCTAGACTATGAAACAGCAACACAGATCTCTTGAAATAAGAAGGAAAATGAAAATACCTGGTGCCTTGCCTGCTGATCCTCCATGTGATTAGCCATATTAGGAAGGTGGCAGACCACATGAGTCTCTTCCTCTAGAAGATGGTGTTATTTTCCTTCCATCCTTGGCTTTTATGAAAGCAAAGCCTGCCTTGGAGGCAAATAGCGGTCATTTGGCGAACTTGCAAATTCTAAGTGCCAAATCCATTTTCAGAAAATCAAGGCCGTGAAGTTGTAATATTTTTTTCTGCCCCAAATGAACAACAAAATATGTCGATAAAGCACATGGGCCAGGTGATATCATTAGAGAGGATAAAGAGGTAGAAGCGACTCTCTTTCCTAAATTAAAAACCCTCCAGACTACCCTGCCTTGCTGCATATATGCACACACCCCTGTCATTTCCTCACTGTAGTCTTTCTTAGGGAGGGGCCCTATAGATGGATTCCCCTATCAAAATGCAAATATCCATGGGGCTGGACCCATATTAATTCTGAATAAGGCGTTCGCTCTGTCATCAGCTACTGTCAGGGGATGGATACCCAGCACAGTGACTCGGAGAGGTAAAGGAGTGGAAGTTCTAAAGCAGCTGGACCAAAGGCTGGCCCATGTGCCATTGCACCCAGTGCTGTGGGAACAAGAAAGAAACCACGCAGCAAGCTTCCTGTCTATGGTCTAGATACGTACACGTGATTAGAAGGGACAAGACATCAGACGTTAGCGGATCACACAAACACTGCAGTGTAACTTATGGCACCAAGTGAGAACTACAGCAAAGAATTCCACCTTGACTCAAAAGCTATCGTGGTCAGTGAGCATAAATAGGGCACTAAGACCCTTAATCAAATTCTCTTTATTACAGAATTTGTCTGAAGTGCCCACACGGTAGTGTTTCGCCATTTGAGAGTCTCAAAATTGCTCCCAGCGGAATTTGTTTTTAGGAATACAGATGTTTTGTGTCAAGTTGCCCAAGGAGGAAGGTGATCCAACATCAGTGCATGTATTCTCCTTGGAATTCCCGGTCTCCCCACACATGTAGTCAAAGAGGTCAACTTTTCCTTGAAGTGATCCATTGTAACCCAATTCCAGCCCCAAAAGAGCCAAAAAGGAACTTTATGGTACTTTCGAACACCGGTCACAATATCTCCTAGGCAATATTATAAAATGTCTCATAAACAGAAGAATAATACTTCATGTTTACATAGCACTTTTCTTCTAAAGAGCTCTGCAGACATTATTTCATTAATCCTCACAGGTTTCCTAAGATTTGCAGTCGGAGGAATGGCACACAATGAAGTTAAGTGTCTCAGGTCTCTCAGAGCTAGCTAGCAATGAACTTGGGAAGAGAACCTGGTTCCCAGACCTGGATTAAGAGGATAGCCAGGGAGGTTAGTTGCTAAAACACAGCGTTAAAATTTATGGGTGCATCATATTAACATTAGGTTAGCTCCTACATGATCGTTGAGAGTTCAGGATTAGATTAGTATGTAGTTGAGCGAGTCTGGAAATTTTCTGGAAAGACAGGCCACCTGGGCCGGACATGTGAGGTCTCCCGCCATGTTCCCTGCCCTGTTAGAAGGTAACCTGTGAAAGATGCCACAGAAGGGATGGGTCAAAACTCAAATAAACAGCTCTAACTGCAAAACGTTACAGTTCTAGAATGCAGAGATGTAGACAAAAACTGAAAGAAAAGATCCAGAGGGGGCAGGCTCCATTGATGTCACCGGTTTTGAGAATCCAAAAAGTAAAGTGATTCCCTCTCTGGAACATGTGGTCCGGGGAAATCCTTTGCAAGGGAGCGTGAGCCTCAGAAAGGAGGCAACGCAAGTTTGTACGTGCTCCAGCTGGTCTCCTCTGGACAAAATCTGTTCTTAATCTCTTAGAAAATAATCACTGGGGGGTGGGGGGGCTGGGAAGCGGGGGAAGAGACTGAGATAGCTCAGTGGTTGCCAATGGCAGTAGTAAATGTGATTGATGATTTATTATTTTAATTAAGCTTTGACTTGCTTCTTCTTTGTTACTGATAGTACAACTGACTTCTCCATAACTCCTGCACAGAAAGAGCTGGGAGGAAAAAAAAAAGAAAAGGAAAGGCAGTTTGGGACACTCTGAAGCCTTAGTGTACAAGTACGAGGCTCTGGGCCATGTCTCTCAGCTCAACGAAAGTTGATAAAAACACTAACAAAACCATTTCTAAAGCGAAGAAAGTGCGTTTGATAGGGAAAAAAACCCAAATTTCCCAGCTGAGATCTCTTCTCTTCCCCAACTGAGTGAGGTCAGTACAAGATATGGGAGGTGTCAATGGCCCTTGCTTTTACTTTATTATTTGCTGTAAAGAGTCATGTATTTTAATCAAGTTGAGAGGAAACATAGCCTTTTTTATTTATACAGATATCTACCATTTCTGATGTTTTACATTACTTCCTGTAAAATACAAGTTTCCCTCTCATATTATTTCCCTACAGCTTGAAGAACTTTCTTTAGCATTTCCTGTAATACAGGTCTGCGGCAATGAAGTCTCTTACGTTTCTGTTTATTTTAAAATATCTTTGGTCAATGGCCCTTGCTTTTAATGTAAAGTAACATTTCCAGATCTTTCTGAATCACTTCCCCAATCGCCACCACTTTTGCAAATCCCTTCAATAACCAAAGTCAAGTCACAGAGCTGATCCATCTCTAACCAAACAATGAAGTGGCAATAATAGTTTTCCAGGCAGGTTGCTGAACTATTCAGAATAATAGCACCTGACATTTATGGAAAATCTATTATTTGCCAGACTGCGCTGAACGCGTTTTGTGTATTATGTCTTTTTTAACTCTCACAACAATCCTGAGGAACGCACTGATTTACCCCTATTTTATGGGTAGAACTGAGACTCGGGTTAAATGGCTTGCGGAGCTTCACCACGGCAGAGATTCAAACCCAGGACTCGCTGATATCACAGTCGGTGATTTCATCACTATGGCATACTGCTTGGTTTAGAGGCTAAGATGAGCCATCTCTTCCTTGCAGCCAAGAAATTTAAACGTTTGCCTTTGTTAAGCACTCTCCATTTTCAGACCATTATAAACCTTAGTTTGTGATTTCATTTTTAACACAAGAGTAAAAATAGTGCCTTTGAGGAAAGACAGATGAAGTCTCTGACTTAAAAACTCAAAACAAGTCTCAGTCTCTGAGTGCCCTGTCATTTGCCAGACAGACCAGAGCCTGGACCCAAAGCCTCCAAGTCCTCAGGTTTCTTTCTTGAATTGAGCCAGGGCGGGGGCAAGGGGTACTCACCTAGGAGGCTGGCAGCATCCCACAGCCACACTTTTGGAGTCTTTATGTGAAAGCATCTTGCAAAACATCACACAATTTATCACACTCCATCTGGGAGTGTTATTCTTTCTTCTCCCAGTCTAGGCTCGGTGAGCCTTTACCCCAGAGACCTGGACCCTGGCAAACGTGGCCTCCCCTGGCCCAGCTAATGGTGCAAACTCTGAACAAAGCTGCCCTTGAAGCCCAGCCATTTAAAAGACTTTATGAAGCCCACTGGGGCCCCACGATTATTTTGCAACAAGTCATATCCCATGAAGAAATTCACTTCTCTGCAACACAGAGGGAGATTAAAGAAAAAGGCAGGGGGGAGTACAAGGGGTTGGAGAAAAGAAGTAAGACCCCCTGTTGCTCTGTCTGGCCAGAATCGTGTCTTTTAGTACCCGTATCCTCTACCAAGACGATGTTCTCATGATATATGGCCCTAATATGTCACTAAATGACAGCGTTCTCCTGATACTGTACCTTGAAAATATGACACGTGCCAGCAGAAGCAACAGGGGATTAATAAGGAGGCCCTTTTTTTAATTTAACTTACCTAACATTTCAATTATTTTTTAACAGACTTTAGTTTGTTGGAGGGATTGTTTGGGGGTCCTAAGCCATCTAAAGATTTAGGTCTGGCTTTTTTTCTTTGGCCTTTTCAAGGAACTCTCAGAACAAAGGAACACAGACCATTAGACTGTCCCAGCTACACAAGTACAGCTCTGATTTAAAACAGGTCAGTGTCAAACAGCTCCTCATTCTGTTTAATCATATTTTGAAATAGAACCAAAACATTAGCGAAGGCAGAACACAAAAGAAATAACCACCAAATAAAAATAGTAGCCCAAAGAAAGTAGCACTGCCTGGTTTTTATTATACCGTACATCGTATAAGCAAGGGATCTGCTGGCACCACTACATTAATGTAACTGGAATGGATTGGACA
Source organism: Physeter macrocephalus (assembly GCF_002837175.3). Classification (NCBI taxonomy): domain Eukaryota; kingdom Metazoa; phylum Chordata; class Mammalia; order Artiodactyla; family Physeteridae; genus Physeter; species Physeter macrocephalus. Next base: position 44,327,229 of record NC_041218.1, read on the forward strand.
CAAAACAGCCAGTGACTGAGTGCAGGGGACCCTGTCACAGATGCAGCTCTGTGACACCACTCAGGCTCCCAGACGCAGGCTGGAAAATCAGAGGGTAGACTGTGTCCCCTTCTGCCAGGGGACGGGAGCCAGGTATGTGAACTGAGAGGAGTGAATGTCAGCAGCCTTCCTTCATGTGATCCACATTCCCGAGTCTACCCTTTTCTCCTCCCAATCGAAAGGGACTCACACAGCTGGGATGTGGCGTGGAGTCAGGGCTGCAGAGAAAACATCCACAGACTCCCGCACGGGAAGAAGATATGAACCCAGGGTGAAGAGGAACACAGGCTGCAAAGTAATACAGCCTCGTGTGCAAGTGGCCCAGCTACCTCTCCCAAGACCGTTGATTATTTTACACTACGGGCACCCTTCAGCACATGACAAGTAATGAATCAGCTTTTTCCTCTGCCCCAGAAGAAAAACAAAAAAGGGAGGTGGGGTGAAAATCTGTGAATATTTTTATGCCTTTCTGGTGAGTTCTTTAGAACTAGCGAGAAGAGGATGAGGGTCTGACCCCAACCACCAGCAGGATCGACATTAGAGGGCATCATCAGAGGGCATTAGCCAGGCCTCCCAGTCTCCGGGACAGCACAGAGACTGCCGGCCAGGTTGGCAGGGGCATCAGAGGAAGCAAGGAATGAGGGTTAAGGAGTTAAAAATAACAATAAAATTGGAGTCACTTCCATAGGAAAGGTCGTGATATGGTGTTAAGGAAGGCTACCTGGAGATGTTAATTCGGCAGTCCCTTTTCTGACTCATCACAATATAACAAGCTGGGCTCCCCAGCTATCCAAAGAAGCTGTGAACTCAACGGACCCTTTTAATCGTACACACAGATGATTCTCTGGCAATGAAGAGCGAACACATCCCAAACACAGAACCTAATGTCTTACATCCCATTTGTGTCCAGCCAGGGTGATTGGTGGTGACAAACCACTTCTTCTTAAGACCAGCCTTGGAGGGCTGTCGCCCTCTCGTCTGTAGGTGTCTCCTCCCTGAGCCTTCCGCCCACAGTGAGTAGGACTCACCAGGTCCTCAAAGGCCCCCTCATTCCTGTGGGTCAACAGCAAGCCACTGAGCAGATTTTGCACAGAAGAGAACAGAAAATTTTTCACGGGTTGCCCATGAAAGCCTGCACGCTGTCGGGAGCTACAAAAATACCTGATCTTGACAAGTGAATGGAGCTGACATCACAGGGAATAGGCAGGGTAGAGGAACTGCTCGCAGCCCATCTGTCGTCTTGACAAAGTAACTTTCTGGTCACTAGTGAGACACTTTTAAAGACATCTGTACAATTGACCCCGACCACCAGCAATCACAGAGGCTTTCAAAGGGACCCCTGGGGTGGCAGAGGCTTTAGAGCTGGTTCCTGCCGTCCTGCCTACTGATAACGGTAAAGACTGTCTGATGCATCAGGTGATGGAAACATCCCTGCTCCTGGGCTGTATTCACACTGGTACTGACGGCAGAGAGTGGCCGCTCAGCCTGAGGAATGTCAGGCAGGGGGGCAAGGGGGCAGGGGTCCTCTGGCCAGATGGAAGTTCACAGAACTGAAAAAGCCAGCCTCAGACAGCATCCCCCATACGAAGGCAAGCCTGTGAAGACCTAGGGTTGGTCTGACTCATTCACCAGGGCCATTAACAGCATGTTCTCTTCACCAAGTCTTCCCCAAGGGCCACATGCAGATGTCAGAAAGAACTGGAGAAGCCACAGATTTATTTCACAGGTTTAGAATGTAAGTTTAATCCACTAGCTTCCACATTCAAACTCATTAATGAATGAATGCCAATTTTGCATATAACCCTATTCTGATTAAGGTGTTATAAAGGAATGAAAATGACCGATCACCCAGAAAACACCATTAACATACACTTGTTGCTAAAGGGATTCACAACATGTGCCCCATTTTAAAAAAGACACGCTTGGCCATGATTATTACCCTTCATCATTGCCTTTTTAAAAGGGTTTCATCATAGGACAGCTTCTCCAAAGCTTTAACATCTAAAATAAGACAAAAATGTCAACAGAACACAAATGGTCTTTAGAAAATGTGACATCTTGGCTACGAACTTGGATTTTTCTGTAGGTTAAACCTTTGCACCGCAAAATTCAAATCTATCTGAATAAAAATCCATGGACCTGTTTAACAAATATTGTTGAGTCCCTGCCATGGGCCAGGCACTGTGCCAGGTTTTTGCTGAGAACAGAACATATGAATCAGATCCATCCTCTGCCCTAGAAGAGCTTCCAGTCCAAGAGGGAGAGGGGCCAGAGCATAAACACGGCAAAAGCACCTCACACGCTGCAGCATGAGTGGATGCAGTCCTAGTCATGAGTTCAGAGGAGGCAAAGGTCTGTTTCAACCAAATTCCACAGCCATAAACTCCCAGAGAGCATCCAAATCCTCCTGGTTCTTCAGACACTAGGTGGGCCACTGAATGAGCCTCAGAAAAGTTTTGTCATACAGTTCTCTCACTGAGACAGAATTTGACCTACCTATGTCAGACCCTTGGGATCTGACAGCCCTCAAAAGGGATCTCCTTCAGTGATGCCATCCTAGTGCCCTCCAAGGTAGGTGCAGCGACATGGCTGGGCATTGCCTACAGTAGAGCAGCCTGTCTTATGCATATCATGGGAAATACTTTGTGCCACTTTTTTCTTGCTCTATGAAATTGTAATATTTAACACACTTTGCTAGTCTTTCTTCCATAACATGTTTTAGGTAAAGTGTAAAATACCAGCATGCTGAATTTTAATTTACATTACAAAACCAATCATCATTATGCTACCAAGTGTGAGCAGTAATATCTACTTTTAAAACCAGTTTTCCATAGGGCACATTTTATTTTATAATTATTATTGCTTATTATATATTTTACTACAATTTTATATATTTGGTTCATTGGAGATAGCTTTTCATCTTTGTCAGTGTATCTATACAATATCCCCACCATCCGACTTGATATGCAAAGTAACGTGAGCCATGAAAATGGCAAGTCTTCATTACAGAAAAAGCAGAGTTTAGAGTAGAAAGGAAAATTCATAATTTATTTTTGAGGAAGAGAATTAGATCTTCAAATTATAGAATCAAAAAATTACACACCATTAATTAATTGAATTAATTACTTAAAAATGAATTGATTCAATTAAACTGAATCTTAAAATTAAATTAAATTAAACACGGCATATACTCAGTCATCCAACTGATACAGGTACTCACTGGAAGGACCCAGCACTGTCCCAGGCCCTGGGATACGGCATGAACGGGAGAGTCCACATCCTCACAGAGCTGACATTCTAGTAGGGAGGCCTTCAAGAAACAAAGGCACACGTGATACAATGGCCACTGATGAGGGCTTTGGAGAAAAGGAAGCAGGACAAGGGAACAGAATGACAGGGTGTGTACTATTGGGGAAGGGTGGTCGGAACAAAGGCCCTCTAATAAGGAAACATTTCCTCAGAGGCCAGAGTGAAGAAATGAGAATGTGTAAATATATTGAACAAGTGTGTTCCAGGGACAGGAAAGAGCAGACGCCCTTGTTGAGAAGGTGCTGGGGATCATGCAGGAGTAGCAGACCAGGAGGGGAAGATGCTTTGGGGGGTGGGGCCAGAGACAGCATCAGAAGCCAGATCCTGCAGGGCCTTGTAGTTAGACTTCAGACTGTATGCCAAGTCAGCTGAGAAGCCACTGTAGGATTTTTTGTAAATAAGCAAAAAAATTGGATATATAGTTTTCAATGGCCACTGCTTGATAATATATTGTCCAGAGGCAAAAGTGATCATGGAGATAGTTAGATATTATCAGGTATATTTTCAAGGTTTTGCCATCAAGATTTGCTAGTAGGATGTAAGAGAAAGAGGAATCCAGGACATCATGGCTGATGGCCTAAGAGAATGGAGCAGTGCAGCCGACATTGCTGGCTGGGGGAAAAGAGATTTGGAGGAGGGGTGGAAAATGAGATCTCTGTTTGGGCCATTTGAAGTTTGAGATGCTTGGAGGTACCAAGTAGACATTTGAATTTACAAGTCTGCCCTTGAAGGGTAAGGGAACTGGGAACATAAATGTGGGAACTTTCAGCATATATGTATTTTTTAAGCCATGAATCTGTATAAAAATCACCTAGGGAAGGAGTGTAAATAGAGAAACGTCTTGATCGAATGAATCCTGGGGCCCTCCAATATTTAAAGTTCAAAAAGATAAGGAAGATCCAGCATAAAAAGGTCTAAGAAAGAGTAGCCAAATAAACAAAATTCTTATAAACCCATCATTCAAATGCTGAGAGATCTCTATACCTGTAAGTCCTTATACACACCCACACCCACCCACAGGCGCAAATGCCCACAACTGTACACGATCGCTGGCTGAGATTATTAACCCAGTGACCACCAGAGGTCACCTTCTCTCAGCACCTGCCACTGTGTCAGATACCTACAGACCGAGATGCTTTGGGACAGCTGTCGCTGTCCACCATTTAAGGCTCACAAGAGATGCTGTCTTGGCTACTGCTGGCCACTCTTTACCCCTGGTGCTAATAACCACCATGCCTGCCAAGATACATCTCCAAGGGAACAGACTCAAGTTTAGGAAAATGCTGACTGCCTAGAAGATCTAAGAATGCCAAGGAAAAGTTCTAGGACCAGTGTCCTAAGGGAGCTTGGACCTACCAGAGACCAGTGACCAAATGGGAGGCGAGTGTTAAAGATGGGTGTGGGAGTGAGAGAACATTAAACCCCTAGGAGTAAAAAAAAGAAAAGGAACAGGAAAATCCCTCATTTTAAATTTTCTTCTCAGTTGTACTAAGATCTAAAGCCAAAACCCTGAAATGAACAGAGTCCATAGTAAGACCCTGCTTTCAATTTCTGATCCTAACAAACGTGGCTCAAAGCTAGGAGTGTGATCTCATCTACAGCAGGGTAACTAGGATTTAGAGATCTAGGGAAGAGGCCTGCGGTCACAGGCAGGCACTGGCCAAGAAGCAGGGAAGCCAAGACCCCACAACCACATTGAGGCTCACTCTGAAAGTGAGCAAGAGGCAGTGAGCAGCCAGCGGAGAAGCTGGAACTGAGGCTGTGTTGCAAATTTGGGGTTTGTACTCCTCTCTGTCCTTTCAACATCGTATTTATTCCCATAAATATGTCCTTGAAGGCCGTTAAAGTTCCCCGCCGGCATTCTCTCCACCAGGCTAAATGCTATCAGCACACCATCATTAGTGAAAAACATTTACTAAACCCCTACCTGGGTGCTTGGCACTGCTCTAGCTAGTGCTTTAGCTATTCCCAGCAATCCTTTTCTCCACCGCTTGGTCATTATCACAAGTGGTCCTCCTCTGGCCTCCACAGAGCTCCCCACTGGACTGTCCATCCCTCAAATGTCTGGCCCACATGGGGTGTGTAGGAAGAACCACCACCCCACTGTAATTGTTTGTGCATTTCATTATCAGGCTGGGACCAAGAATTAAAAACTGAAACTGAGAAAAACAAGATACAAAACTTGGGGAGTGGTGACATCACGGAAACGCCGGGATAATAACAGAGAAAGAAAATAACATGGTAAAAAATAATAAAGATGGAAATGATAAAGGTGGAACCCTGGAACAATGGAATGCCAGGCTAATTTAAAAACAAAAAGAACTCTTTTTAAAAAGGATTCTCATTAAAAGTATGGAAAGTCGTTTAGCAACGTGACCAGAATTATGTGAAGGCAACATGAATCAGAACCTTGTCAGCCTGACTTTATACTCTCCTGATCAGGGAAAGGAAAATGTGGGCAGAAATTGGGGGGGCATCAAGAGAACAGAAAGAACTAACATTTCCTCCCAGAATGAGTCCATTCTGGATGAGGAAGGGGGCTGCCGGGCAGAAGTTGTCAGCAGAAGGAAACAGCTTCTGTTACAGAGGTTTGGGAACGAAAGGGGCTGGTATGGGGCGTATCTCTAAATCCAGCTTCACCTGGCCCTCAGCTCTTCATTGCTTGCCTCTGGTTCCTCCAGATGCTGCTGGATCCCAGCAAGTCTGTCATAAAACCCTGGCTGTTCTGTCAAATTGCTACATCTAGTTGGCTCATGCTGGAGAAGCAACAAACATACGTCATATCAGCTTCACCCTGCAGCTGCTGTCCGTCATAGAAAGACCACAGGAAACGGAGTGTATCCCTGTGGGAATCCATCTCATGGAAAGGCTAGCACCAACCTAGAGGGTCAGCCTGTCCCACCCAAAGGGGCCAGTCAGGACTCTACTTCACTGGACCACAAGGACTGTTAAAAACATAATCCCCAGGGAAGTTATTTGCTGGGTCTCTCTCACTCACCCCCTTGGGGTGCTTTCTCAACACTTGTGGTCAGAAAACATTCTCTGAGAGATATCTCAGTGGAGTCTACCCAGGATGGGTCAGCATTCCCGTATTTGAATTGAAGTGCCAACTCTCACTGATTAACAGTGTGAGCTTTGCCTTGCTTTGCTTTTCCGAGCCTTAATTATCTCGACTGTGAAACAGGTTTCTTGAGAAGGCCTTCTCTCCCTCACAGCGTGGCTTTGAGAAAGATGAAGGTCAGGCTACCCCCAATTTAAGAACATGGTGTTGATTTGTAAAATAGTTATTGAGACTTACCACATGAGAGGTGCTCTTCGAGATGCTTTGAGTGACGGTGAGAAGAAGCCTGAAGTCCAGTAGGGAGATAGTCATGTAAATAATTAATGAAACTACAGGGTAGGCAGGAGTAAGGGTTATAATATGAGAAATCAACACGAGGCTTCTAAGAAACAAGTGACTAATTCTGATCAAGTGACCAGGGGAGGCTCGATAGTGGAGAGGACACAAAGAGAAAAAGTAGCACTTCAATAAAGATAGCTAATGTACAAGATAACTGCGTGAAAGGTCCACAAAAATAGTGTTACATAAATGAGAGTTGACCTATGGATAAGTTTGGTACCAATAACAGAATTTCAAATGTACCTGACCACTAGTGAGCAAGTCGCTTCATTGGGGAATTTACCTATATTTATGGTTATATTCATATATCCTTCTCTTTCCACTAACCTCAGTTGGGAAGAGTTTTTCAAATACTGGCTCCTGCATGGAGTCGCTGGAAGAGTTTATTAAATATGGGGATTCTCAGGTCTCTGCCAGATCTACTGAATCAGAATCTCTGGAGTAGAACCTCAGAATCTGCATTTTTAACAAGCTCCCTGGGGGTTCCTGTGCACATTAAAAAAAAAAGAGAGAGTCACCTCTGCTGGTGTCAGAATTCTTACCACTGACTTGTTAATGACCAGCAACTGTGTGAGAGAAGACACATCATCAGACTGAAGTGGGTGGGTGGGGAGGGAGGAGGAGGGAGAGGCTGGCAGTGATGGGAACGCAACTGTGTGTCCCTTGTCACCAGTGCTCAAAGCTCTGCTATAAGGGTCTCCCCCAACATGTACACAACCTCTGGTTCAATCACATTTTCACACTTCATTTGAGACTCTCTAATGAGAGAAAGTCATTTGCAAGCTAAATCCATGATCCAAATTTCATATTAAATACCTACATATACAATGCACGTATATACGTGCGTATATACACATACGCCATCCAGCACAGTCAAGGAATAATAATTTGTTCTGATTAAACAGACTCTCCAACCAAGAGTTAATATCTATGGCCTGCACGAGTTCATCAATTTTCAAAGAACTCGAAAGCAATAACTTCAAAACTATCTGGAACATAATTTAATCTCTTTTTGTTCATGTAAAAAAGAGCTTTTTCCAATCCCACAGTGCCTCGGGCCACTATTAACATAAATGCTCAATACATATGTGCTGAGTTTAATAGCCATCAATCATTTTTCTACTTCGGTCGGTCCTGCAACTCGGTTCCCACGTTTCCTGCAGGGCACCCACCATGTGCCCCCTCACACTGACCAAGGTGAATACTGCTTCCCTCCCTTCCCCCTCCCCACGCCACCATCAGAGGGTCCTGAGGATGTGTAGAGGAGCCCACTAATTCAGAGCTGGGGGCTCAGAGATTAAGAGGTATTACGTTTTCCTATATCACCACATTTTATTTTTAGTTTGTGAACCCAGCGTCAATTCACCCTGAATGTAAAGGCCCCCTCATTAAGATACATTGCAACAACCTGCCAGGAGAACTATGTCCAGTGAAAAATTCTCCAGGTGCTCAAAGTACATCTTGGGTTGTACCACAAGAAATTGCTGTTTTAATAGGTCAACACCAAATATCCAAAATTTCATATACTTCAATCTAATGCCAAAATCTGGGAGCTCTATATTTCTGTAACTTGGCCAACTGGTGTGTAAAATACTTTAAGCAAATGTCTCTTTGCCCTTGCCCGGTGTATGGCTTACACGAAACAGAAACAAACAAACAAAAATCACATTTTTAAATAAATCCCGACTAGTTCCCTACATGCACACAGGCAATCACAAGGGAAAGGAAGCCACTATTGTCTTGTACATGCACATCCCAGAGGGAAAAAAGAAACGCCAGTTCTTCCCACAGAAGCCACCCTGGAACTAACTGATGACGCTCACTGAAAAAGCAGACTTTGCCCCCTTCCCTGCCATCCAGCTACTCCCCAAATTCACCTCTCAGGGGAAACGAATTTCTGTCTGGGTGCTCACCTATTGTGCCTGCAAGTTGACCTCTGGTGGGTCCCACTGGGTCCCGGAACCACTGTTTCACGTGTGCTTAAAAACAGGAAATCACCGCATCTCAATTCTAATAGACCTGTTCCCCTCAAGGAGCATAAACCCAGGTACATGGCATAGCAGCTCTCAAGTGGAAGAATATCTGATTAGGGTTCTCATCCAGGAAAATAGCATCCCCCTGAGACCTAGAAACACTGGTGTGTGAATGTCATGATGCTACCGCTTTTGCTCTATAAATCCACGAAGCAGGAGAGACCCAGCAGGCTGTGAGAGCTTCTAGAATTCGTGAATTTCTGAGGGGTACAGAGTCAGTACGAGGCAGTCAAACAGCCCAGCAAGGCTCTCCTGGAGACAGAAGTGGCAAGTTCCACAGGCCACTGGCCAGATGCAGCCCTGCCCTCTGAACCCAGAGGGAGCAATCGTCCTATCTTGGCTCAAACACTTCTGTTCAATTAGAAAATAAAATGGAAAAGGAATCCCCCAGTATTTTTTAAATAAGAAGTTCTAAGAATAAATACGGAAAAGAATGCACATGTCACTACTTTGCTCACTAAAAGGAAAGCAGTGAGTGGTTAAAGAAACTTTACTGCTAATGCTGCAGTCTGCAGATTTGCCCCCAAGAGGAACCTAAGAGAATAGGCTCGAACAATTTTTTTTACAGAGAGAGAGGGAAAAAAATTAAGACAAAGATGCTAAAAATGCCTCTCAATGAGGCCCAAATGAATGTAAGAACAGCTTTGGGCCTTCTAGTTTTCCTGCCTCCTCTCAGAAGGCCAGCTCTATCTCTCCTGGAAATAGTCTTCTGAGGTCACCCACAGCTGCAGAGGCCAGCAGCCCAAGCAGACAGTCCACCACACAGCATCTCCAAATAAGATGCTCAGCATACGCCTGACAGCCTTTGCAGCGATGAAAAAACCATCTGGCCAAAATCTATTTAGTTGACCAAGAATACAAGAGTTATTTTGGAAATGCGTGCTTTTATGAGCGAAAATGTGAGGATTGTTATCTCCGTCACTGTGATTCTCTTTGAAGTGTCCCTGGGGTATCATGACTTATGTTGCAGATCCTCTCCCAGAGCCGTTTTATGGTTATTCCATCAAAGCAGGGCATTCGGGAGACATGCTCTGGTCAGGGAAGATGCCACTTGTCCCACCCTCTCATTTTCTCTTGTTGAGTTACCTGTGTGAAACCTTCAAATTGCCATTCAGATTATAGACCTTTGGGCTTCTCGTGTGGAAGATCTGGGTTAGTCCCACCCATTACCTAACATTTGAAAGAAAAAGCAACAAAAAAACTCATTACACTGCCCGACGTGTACATACAATAAGGCCTTTGTCCTTAAAGGAAAAACATAATTTTCAACAGAGTCGGCTCCCAGAAGCCAAGGGAGCTAACATCCAAAACCTAATATAAACACTGAGGCTTATGTCAAGGTTTCGGAGTTAGCCTCACTGAAAGGGGGAGGAAATGATGGGGAATATCAGCCACAGGGATCCGAGGCATTTTTTCATTGTGATTTTTGAAAGCAGAACTGAGATAATCCCCGATCCTCCCCTCTTGGGCACCTCCTGCATTGTCACCTACAAGGCTGCTTTCGACAGCAGGATATTTCTATAAGAGGGAATGTTCCTTCTGGTGCAAATAAAAGCAGGTCTTCATGTCTATATGATTCTAGTTTTCAAATGTGAGTACATTCCTTTCAAAGGAAAAAAAAGTTTTTTGTAATGATTATTTAGGATGTCTTTTATAGAGGGGGTTGACCTTCTGTGACAAACTCTCTGGGAGAATCCTGTTTTGGAACTTGCAGTTCCATTCTTGGGGGGCGGGGGAGGAGCGATCCCAAGTGTTAACAACCCAAATTATAAACAGGAAACTCCAGCCTGACTCCCACTCAAGTCCCAAGGTTGTGGACCTCTCACTGAAGCTATGGGGCTTCCAGAGATGAGGGGACAAGGTTCTTACACTTGAAGACCTCATCTCATAAGATAAAACTGCCCAAGTTCACTACACACAACGCAGAACGTGCTATCAAAGAGAAGAAGCAGATTCCTAGAAAACAAACACACAAAGCTCTGTGAATGCGTAGGGTCCGCACGTCCAAATCCAGTCACCTCAGTTAATCTGGGATCACCCGATACACCAAGGATATCCACAGAGGGACGGTGGCTGGGCAGATGGCAGGAACCTGCACGTTCTAAAACGGGGAGGGCAATTCCCTGGAGGTCCGGTGGTTAGGACTCCGCGCTTTCGCTGCCAAAGGCGCAAGTTCCATCCCTGCCAGGGAACTAAGATCCCGCCAGGCGTGCCTCACGGCCAAAAGTAAAATTAAATTAAAAAATAAAAAATTTTTTAAAAATGTTTAAAGTAAAACTAAATAAATAAATTAAATTAAATGGGGAGGACTCTGACGTGTCTGTCTGGGTGGGTCTACCAGTAATTAGTTTTACATTTCTGCCTCCTACCTGCCACTTCCTCGTTCAATGGCAAATACCCCAAAGGACAGCAAGGCCTCACTGTGAAACCAACGTTGTGATTAGCTGTCTGGAGATGGACACCAATCAAACAGGTGAACTTTTGAAGATGAAAAATAGAGGAGCAGCCCATCTTGCTGAGCCCCAAATACTTCCCGGGTTTGCTGTCTTTTATGGAAAAGATAGCAGTCGCTTCTACTGAACTTCCATTGTCTGCCCTGACAGAAGTTCAGAGTAAACACATGTCATAGGAATGGACAATAAATTGAAATAAAAGTGGTAGTCCATTAAATCATTTCTTAGAAGTCTTGCAGTAGTCTATGTAATCACTTCTTAGAAGTATAGGATAGGCAGTAATTGCATAGCATTTAGGTAGCGGCAGTAGCTGTCATTTCTGAAGTGCTTCCCATCTACCAGACCCTGTTTTAAGAATTTTACATGTTTTGACTCACAGTTCTGACAAAAGCCCTATGATGAAAACATTGATGTCGAGATACAGAAATATCAGGCAACTCACCCAGAGCCACACAACTATGAAAGGAGGCATGGGAACCACTACACTATCATTCCTAAAAAATATACTCATTAAAGTATATGTTAAAAACTGGTGTATAGCATACACCTTACTTCCTTCCATTCCAGTTCTGGCCCTTAATAATAATAATTCCACTTACACTGTTTACAAAGGTCTTTCACAAACACCAGCACATTTAATCCATACATATCATCTCAGTTAATGGCTACAGCAAACAGATGGGTTCTGCATTATGATTCCTCTTTAGAAATGAAGCTGAAGGGCACACATACCATTGTGACTTGCCCAGTACCCACGACTAAGGCTCAGAGAGACTAAGGTGGCTGCTGAGTGTTGCACAGCTACAAGGTGGCCCTGAGGAGACCTGAACCCATAATTTCAGACAACAAGGCCACCACTCCACAGCTGTACTTCAATGACAAAACAGACATCAAAAATTTAGTGAAAAAAGGAAATATTTTTCTTGAAGATCTAAGGGATTAAATTATATCATAATATTTTTTAAAGCGCCATTAACAGTTTCATAGAGCAAACCTGAAAGTTTACTATGGTAAGATTTTATATTACTCAGGTTCTTTGATAATGTTGCTCTGATTCATAATAAAAAATGCCTCAATGTAGCCTTGTCCATTTTGCACTTAACTATAGAAACATTCCAAAGACACCTGCAAAAGCCTATTACTTTTATTCATGAAATTAGTTTTGTTTGGGGACCTTTGAAAATGTCATGTGGTATTTATTCACTTTTGCTAAGACCTTTTTAAATCACAGTTCGGAAAATTTGTGATTTTTGCACTAAATTTTCAAAATCCCTACAGCAATCTTAGTTTGGGATTTCTCTCAAACGAGTTTCCACCGAATTCTATCTATGATCAATTCGATTCCATGGGAAAATGTCCAGCAGGTACTAGGGATCTGGGCACCACTGACTGTTATTGATTGTTTAAAATCGTTTGAGAAGATGATGACAAAGTTCCTTCTATGATGTTCTCCTAGAAGGTTCAGACTGACTCTGTAATATCTAATACCGCTGGTCTTTCTCCTCTTCAAGCATCTTCTGCCTTGGCCTACGCTTTGTTGGTTCTCCTTCTTCTGTAACCATTTCTCAATCTCTGTCATTGGTTTCTCCCTTTCTAACCTTCTTTTAAATATAGCCCTTCTTCTAGTTACTATTTCTTTTATGTGAATTTGGGATTGGTAGATGCAAACTATTACATTTAGAATGGATAATGCTAATGTATAGCACAGGGAACTATAGTCAATATCCTGTGATAAACCATAATGGAAAAGAATATAAAAAGAAGAATGTATATATGTGTATACCTGAGTCACTTCTAGTTACTATCATAGGCTCATTTCTTGAAATCTCAACGTAGACCCCTTCCCAAGACAAATAATTTATTCCCAAAGTTCTGAAATTTATTTCAATGCAGACAGTTAACAAATTCCTGTCTTCTAGTCCTGATTTCTCTAGTGAAATCAAGATCTACATTTTGAAGAGCCTACCGGGTTTTCTTACTTGGAAGGTCTATAAAGCCCAGTCATCAATTCTAAACTCATTATCGCCACGCACATCTGTGACCTCTTCTCTTCCTACATTGTCTATAACATTGGCTAGAACTTCCAAAATTCCCTTCAATCCACCCCATCTCTCACCTCTGCCATCTATTGTATTCCCAAGTGCTATCAACTTGGGCTCCAAAACTCCTCTGCAAGTCTAGGGGGGTCCCAGCACATGGGTACACTTTTTTTAAGGTGGGTTGTCCAATTTCGATTGTTGTATAAATTGTATAAATTGTGTGCTACCACTGAGAATACATACTACCATGGAGAATACTACCACTGAGAATACATCTACCAGACTGAATAATTTGCCGAAGGGGTCATGCAACAGTGCAGAGCAAGGTATCACTGTGAGTAAGAGGAGAGAGCTAGCACCCAAAATGGAATTTTGAGAGATAGGCCTGGAAGTAAACAATTCTATTCAAGTAACAGCACCCAGAGCTGCTCCAGAGACACCAAGTGATTAGCAAAGTGACTGCTACAGAGACACACTAGCACATCATTCCACTGCAGTGACTACTGCATTTTAATTACTGTGTTTTTCTGGGCATTGCTTGGAGTCTTTTAATCCAAATATTCTAGAACTAGAAGGCAGTGAAAGTAATTCAAAAGAATAAGCAATATTGGTTTATCCCAACACCTTCTTTCTCATTGTCCATCCCTGTTCCGGGCCACTTGCCCTCACCTGACCACAACACATCCCTAGTGCCTGTTGTCCAAACTCTGGCCCCTCCACACTCTAAACAGCCCCCACAAAAGCTTCTAGAGGCATTTACATAAAACACATCTTATTGTGTCATGCGGCTGAGCCAAAATATTAAATGGCTCCCCCAATTCCACGAGTGGAACTGAGCTCCTTATTATTGCACTCAAAGTCCTCTATGCCTCCCACCAAGCCTTCTAACTCCAGCTTCCACCAGAGCTTTGGGTACACTGGGCATACTGGACTCCGCCATCTCCACAATTCCCAAGCACACACTCCTCTGTGCCTTTCCTCCAATCACGCCTTGCCAAGACTATCTTGGCTCCGCCCATCAAAGTCCCAGATGATCCAATCAGAATTCATCTACAGCTCCCTTAGTACTTGAGTTTGAATCTAGCATAGTGTTTTTCTGGCGCTCCTATGAAACTTATTTATGCATGTGTCTTTCTCCTCCGTTCTGCTGTGGGCAAGAATCTGTGTTACTGGTCTTTGCCTCCCCAAGGTGCCCAACCAGCAGAACGCTTCAAACACAGAAAAGGCAAAAAATGGAAAGGGAGAATGAAGTGTGAAGAGAAGGAAGAAAGAATAATATTATTGAATTTATAACCTGTTACTCCTAGTGCTTCGAGTGATGTTTTATAGAATTAGAACTGGGAATCAAGAGGTCTTAAAATATACACCCAGCGCATTTGCTGATCTTAACTAAGTTCAACAAGCACACTTGACCTCCTGGGGCCATGAAAGGTGATGTTATTAGTATTTTTTATAGCACGAAGAATTCAATAGACCATCAGTTGGACAGAAGTGCCACAGAAGAGGGTGTGAGAAACTGATATCCTTTGCTTATTCAACGAATTTGTATTAATTGGCTTTATTTTCCATCGTTTTGCCTTGCCTGACTTTTCCTATTATGTCCTGTTCTCCTGCCCTCACTATATCTGAATCCCCATCCGGGGAAGGGCTCTCTTTCCTCGGCATGGTTTCCCATGCTTAAAACACAGTTTACAGCTGATGCTCACTATAAAGGCCGGTGCCTTGAAATGAAAAGAAAGCGTGTTTAAAATGGGACAGGGATGGGGAAGAGGAGCACACAAGTAAGTAGGCAGCAAAACCCACTCAGGTCTGGAACGGGGTGAGAGACTTCCACAAGGTGGGCCAGGAAAACCCCCATGATGCCAGACTACTAGGCGGTTTTTCCAGAATTACAGCACTTCTGAGACCCAACCCTACCCTTCTGCCAATAAAAGTACAAGTGAAGGTGACCCCACAGGCATAGAGAAGTAAATACTCTGCAGAAAAACGAGGCCCCTCTTCCATGGAAAGTTTTTTTAGTGTTTAATGGAGAGCAAGGGGAAAACTTATACCACGGCTCACAGACCACTGGACCAATAAGGAAACAACTCAGATCGACCCAGTCCAAGTCTAGAGGGACAGAAAACCCCACAAAATGTCACTGACTTAGCCCTGTTCATTCATAACTATGGGTGGGCTTGGCATCATTATCCCTATGTCTTTTCTCCATCAGCTTCCATTTTCTCCCTTTTCTGATGAACCTTTGCATCTAATTCCATGTGAGGAAATAAGAATTTCACATCATCATCAACATCATCATCATCAACAGCAATAATGCATCATTCTGACTACATGCCAAGCTCTGGGCCAAGGCTTAAATGCTGCATCTCATTTGATTCTCACAGCAAGTCTATGAGCTCGGTAGTGATAGACGTCCCACTCTCCAGATGAGGAAATGGAGACTTAGAAAAGGTGAAGTAACTTTCCCGAGTTCACCACCAGTAAGTGACAGAGCCAAGATCCGAACCCAGGCCTGTCTGATGCCAGGGCCAAGGCACTTTGCCAAAATGATATGAAACCAGCCAATAGCTGCCTGAACTGTGTCTTCCTCTGAAAGGGCCATCCAAGTCCAGACCTGGTTCATGTTACAAGACCAAGATCACTCTAACTACTCCCCAAAGTGAGCCTACGTCAGCTTTGTGGAGGCTGAAATAACTCTCTGAGCCCTTGGAAGTATCTGCAGACATTTGTAAGTAGTAAACGACCAGCAGAAGCAAGTTGGTTTAGCGTAGAAAACACTGTTATCACATCCCAGATCTGTCTCTTAGTAACTATGTAACCTCAGGACATTTGCTCCACCTCTCTGAGCCTCAAGAAAGCATGGGTAATAATAATTGTCTATGAGCTGGTACTGGTGAATTTGCCAGCACAATGCTGTAAATTAGTTACCTTTCCCCCCAAACTGTTCTGTTGAGTACCTTACTCTATGGAAAGGCAATTGGTCACAACACTGTCTAAACAGAGTATAAATAAATAAATAAATAAATAAAAATAAATAAATAAATAAATAACCCCTGATCATTTCCTTAGTGAGCATCCAAAATCCAAAGTATAAAAATGATATAAAACAATTTCCAAAAAATTGTGGCCACCTATGCATATGTGCATGTCTAAGTGTATCTCTCTGAACATATAAGAACTACTTTTTATCTCCTCTCCCTCTCTCTCTCCTTCACCCTCCTAGCTCTCCCTCTCTCCATCTCTTTCTCTCTCTCTCTCTCCCCCTCTCTCTCTCCCCCTCTCTCTCTCTCTCTCTCCCACACACACACACACACAGAAGATTTTTGTGATTAAAAAGTGGAAGACAGTAGACAAAGCCCCCTCTGTTTGCACCACTTGGTTGGCTCCAAGCTAGGTGGAGCCCAGCTTCTTGTAACACCAAATTTCACATTGCTTTTTATGAGCAGAGGGTCCATTTCTAAATTGCACCCCTGGATTTAAAAGAGGAAATTTAAACCTCAGAATAATGTTTTTTGCTGAACAAAATGTATGCCAAACTAAGCTCTGACTGACTTCTGGTTTTCTGAGTCCCAGCCTCCAAAGTTTTCTCAGGTTTCCAGTACTGGGCCGAACTCACTGGCTTGTGCCATTTCCTTCTATGCTACAATTAGGTGGAAAAGGGGTGAGAAGCAGGGGTACCGCTTCCCCAGGTTCACTGGATGGATATGGGAATGCCCGAAAGATCCAGAGGACCGCTTTAGATTCATTAGCTGCGAGAGGCTGGCTCCTATCAGCTGTACTTCATGGAAGGCACCAACGTGTTGTCCTAGGCATTACGGGAAAAATAATTCTAGCAAGAAGGGGGAAAACATCATACAAAACAGCAATAAGTCTGGGCCTTCCTAACTCAGCCCCACAAAAGACCATTTTGTACGATGGGGAAAAGCTGTGCTTTGCTTTCTAACTGAACAATGAAGCATTTGCATCTTTAATCCAAACTGTCTACCCACTTCCCTAGATTTCAGGACAATGGCCTAACTTCTCACCTTCCCTCTTGACTAGCAAGAAGGGGGAAAACATCATACAAAACAGCAATAAGTCTGGGCCTTCCTAACTCAGCCCCCCAAAAGACCATTTTGTAAGATGGGGAAAACTGTGCTTTGCTTTCTAACTGAACAATGAAGCATTTGCATCTTTAATCCAAACTGTCTACCCACTTCCCTAGATTTCAGGACAATGGCCTAACTTCTCACCTTCCCTCTTGAATAGTTGAACCCACACACTTTAGAATGATACCCATCAGCAGCTAACAAACAGGTTATTCTTGGACCACGACTGATGCTGGCAAAATGCTCGGGTCCAGGCAAACAAGGATAAGTGAGAATAAAATTATTCAGTTCTGCTTGCCGTGGCTACTGCATCTGCAGTCATCCTCAAAATTCCCACAGAAATAAGCTCATTCCACCTTTGAAACATTTTGGAGCTTAAAAGTTTAAATCAGGCCAAGTTGATTTTGTGGGGTTTTTCAAGCTTTTACACTGTAATTATATGCAGGACTTTGTGCCACCTATTTCCTCCCAACTGTAACATTTTACGTATTTTTTAAGCATACGTTGAGGTTAGCTTTTTTTTTTTTTTTTTTCAGTACATGTTATGAAACAAGATATGAGCTTATACTCAGCTTTAGGTAACTTTCTGCCAAAAGGCTGGACCAATACAAACTAAATATGACTATTTTCTTTATCCAAAGTACAGTTTTGACTATTACATACCCTCTTAATGTACATACATAAAACTAGCTCACAACTAAAGCTCCCTGCAGGTCAGTTGAAATCATAACGAGATTTTCCTTTCATATAATGTGATTAGCAAATGTTAGCTAACCGAACTCCTAAAAGACTCAAAAGAAAAAAGCAAAATAACTCAAGCAATGCCAAAAAGTCAAATAACTCAACAAACTTTCTATTTTTTTCTTTGCTTTTTCACATCTTTAACTTAGAAAACAGCCTGTTTCACTTGTTTATATGCATCTCACCTGCTCTAGAGGCAGGTGAGAGTGAGTTCCAGCTCCACTATTTACTAAAATGTGACCTTCACAAGCTACAAAACTCCTCTAGCCTCAGTTTCTTCATCTGTAAAACAGAGGAGTAAAAATCCTCAAAGGATTTTTGTGAAGATTAAATGAAACAATGCAGGCTTCAATAAGTGTGGGCAAATAGTGTTTCATAAATGTTAGATGCTATTGCTGACATTATCTATCTGCTAAATAAGTCTACCTTCCAACCTAAAAAAAAAAAAATGTCCACCAGCCTCATGGCAGTCTACGTGCTTTGAAATTCATATACCGCAATGGGTCCCTCAGAAACTTACAAGAGCAAACACAAATAAAGAAGCGGCTGTCCATCTATTCTTACTCAACTTTATCAAGTATTACAAATGTTTGGGAAGCAATAATAACTATGAGAGCTTGGGCCCCATAATCCTAAACCCCTGCAAAGGTCACGGCAACATATCACTAAGGCTTTCACTTAGTGAGAGCTCTGAGGCATCCTCTGAATAGCAAGTGAGTTGGAGTGCCAGAGTCCAGACATTATATGTTTAGAAAGGATTTCTGACAGCTCTTACGAAGGCAGATACCTCCAAATGTTACTCGAAGATATAAATGAACCTACCACCCGTCTGAAATTAATCAATGCATTTCTGGAATAAATATCACTCCAGAACTCCAACTGACACATCTTTTCAGATTCATTCTTTACCTTCAAAACAGCAAGATTCTAATATCTGTTTTATTAGCAGTAAGACCGTACTTTCGGGGAAAGGCACTACTTCCCCCAGGGCAGGAGTATGGAAATGCTGCATGGAGAATTTTTATATTATTTGGGAACAGTCTGCAAAACCCAAACCATATATTTAAACTTTACAAATGTAACAATATTGTAACGCTTATCTCTGCAAACGGAATGCATTTTTACCTCTATTTCTGTTGATTTCCTTAGTCTTCAGAACCTGATAATCATTTGATACAGACATTCACCTTCACCCATTTATAATTTCACAACATTGACCTCATCTCTTGTCATGAAAAAGTTTGGGTAGTTTAAACCCAGATGGCTTGGCTTTCACCTAAACAGAGAAGAATCCCTTCTCTGGTTCCATACAGCATGTTGATCTGATAACAAGCAGTCATCTATCACTTGGGGGCTTTGCATTTGACTGCCTTAATGTATTTCCAACAGGGTTTTGTGATGTGTAGTTTTTAATCAAGGTTTGCCAAAACTGATTGGCATGTAAAACACTTTTAAGCAAAAATATTGTTCTTTGTAAGTCTCTATTTCAGCTCAGAAATTCTTATTCGTATAACTTAATCTCCCCCGTGTGGTTACTTGTTAGACCTTATCATTAACTATTAAGTTAAAATAAATTGAAACAAAAATTTTTTTTTAATCTACTAGCCACTGCCAGTGTTAACTAAGCAGCTGAGAGCCAAGTGTCATCCTCTAAGGATAGAATGTCCTTTCTGACTCATGTTTCCAAATCAGAACTACAAAGACTGTTTTTGAGAGCTTAGGATATAAGAGGCAAAGAAATCCAAGATTACGTCTTGTCCTCATGTTTGTGCTTTGTGACTCTCACCTCTTTTTCCTCTTGTCATATACCTTATCCCAGACTTTTATACCTAAATGTTATCATTTTCACACTGAGCTCAGACAACAGAATCAAGGCAGAAAGTTTGGTGGCACCTATGATTTGGTGGCAATAGCCATTCCTGGGAACAGAAGGGCAAATGGTAATTATCACTGAGACGATGCCATACCAAGTCCACCTTAAGTTTACTTCTGTAAACTGATGTCAAAAGTAAGAATTCCCAGACTGATGAAATGGAAACTGCAAAAGTCCATAATACTCAGAAATTCAACTGAATTAAATTCACCAGCTATCTGAAGTTTTGTAACGACCAAAACCAGTTTTTAAGATTTGGTCATATTACATTTAATGGATTCACCTTGTCAAAGGGAGCAATTGACTTCACATTACCTGATCTCCATACTCACCATGCAGACACACATTATACAAGGGTTGTCCGTGATAAATGGAATCTGGAGAACTTCACCTTCATTTTCACATTTTGCAACAGAACCTGAAGGGTAAAATAAGTTATTTAAATTTAGCTTAGTGCCATTGTTACAAAAATAGAATTTTTACATTAATGCTTTTTGAAACAACTATACCCAAATTTCAGAAATTCCTAATGAGTTTTAAATTCTCAAACTCACCCAAAAGAAGTCCCCCCGAAGAAAACAATTTTAAATGGCTTTATTAGAACAGGTTTGTTTTGTTTTTTTAAAGGCCGTGCTATATATAGATAGATTTTCTGCTTTCGATGGTTTAAGCACAATTCCAAGGATTTCACTGGATCCTTAATAATACCCCTCCTTCATGAAGGCATTTCAAGTAAACACACACTCCCACATGCAAAAAAAATTCAAATTGGCCATTAAGGCAGATTTTAAATTTGAACAGAAGTCAGGACAGTGTCAATGAACAGGCCTTTATATGAATCGCCTCATATTGTCTTGAGCTGAATCACTTTTTGAAACACAATCTTCTTTCCTCTTCTGAAATTGCCTCAATATTTTCTTTTCTGCCCCAGGTGTCACTAAAGTATGTCCTTCAGAATAGCAGCTGAGGTCTTCACCTGCCTGAAAGCATGTAATTATTATATCCTGCTATTATTACCCTTTTAAAATACGATAGTTTCTTTAAATTCAAGGTGCTTTAAAAAGCACTCCCTGTACAGAAGCTATATTGGAACCCTATAGAGTGAGAAAGGCCGATGGGTGGAAAACGGTTAAATTTTTTTTCTTTAATTGTATACGGGAGAAAAGATCAAAATAAAGGTTGAAGAAAACTAAAAATAAATAAAGGAACTTCTCAAATTCAAATAAAAGAATTTCCTTTATCACGATACTATTGATGTCAACAGCCTTCTTGCCCTCCACCCCTTAACCTACTCACTGCCTTCCCACCCCTTAACCCCGCGGGCTTCGCTTCTTGCCCACCGCCAGCGAGGGACAGGCTCCTAGGTGCTCGCTCCCCGCCCTCCCGTCCCCGAGGCCAGCCAGCGCTTCCTCTCCCAGGTACCAAGCCAGCGTCAGGGAGGGTCGGTCCCTCCCGCCCCCTCCCCTACCTGTCAAGAAGGAGGAAGCCAGAGACATGGGGACCCCCGAGCAATTGAGCAGCAGCAAGACGCAGCAGGTAATCCCGGGCGAGCGCCGGCAGGGACGCTCAGCCAGAGCCCTGACGCCGGAGAACCAGAGCATCGTCACCTGGAGGGAATCCCGGGCGACTGCAGGTCCCGCGCCGCCGCCTATGCTCCACTACCGCCGCTCGCAGTCAAAAAGGGCTCTCAGCCGGCGAGTCGGGAGACAGTCCGTTAAGGAGGGAGGCGGGCGCCCGGGAGCCTGGGGCGGGGGGGGGGGGGGGAGCTGGAGGGGGAGGCGGGAGAGCGAGGCGAGGGGTGAGGGGCGCCCAGGGAGGAGGGGTCCTGCGGCGAGGCTCCTGGGGGGGGGGGGGGGGGGAGCGGGAGGGGGAGGCGGGAGAGCGAGGCGAGGGGTGAGGGGCGCCCAGGGAGGAGGGGTCCTGCGGCCAGGCTCCTCCAATGCGGCTTTTTTTTTTTAAGGAGTTGCTCGCAGCGGTTTAGTCTTCGGCTCCTCCGTACTAGAGAGGGGGCCAGGAGGAGGGGGTATCGGAGCAGCCGGAGATAGGCAGAGAGGAGTGGCTGCGCTTCCCGCTGCGCACCGCTGCACAGCCGCCGCCGCCGTCCGGGCTGCAGCGACTGCCCGGGGGCGCGCCGCTGCCGCGGCGTCCTCCACTCCTGCCCTCCCACCTCCTGACGGCCCCTCAGGCTCTCAGCCCGGCCTGCGCGCACGCTCGCTCCGGCGCCGGAGACCCGGGCGCCCCGGGCGCCTCTGGGAACCCGCTGGGGGCGCCCGGACGCAGGGGGGATTGCAGAAGCCCCGCGCCGGGCGCTTCTCTTCGCCGGGCGTCCAGCCCGCTCCCCAGCCCCTCGAGGGAGGCCACTTGCCCCGGGGCACGGATCGGAGCGGGGCAGGCGTGTCTCCACCGCCCGGAGCGCGCAGCGCCTCCTCCCTTTCCCGGGGGAACCCTCCCCTAGCCGGGAATGCCGCGCCACCCCCGCTCACACCCGGGTGCTCCAACCCTGTGAGGGAGCAGAATATGGGACGCAGGGCGCTTCACGACTCCTGCTTGTTCCCAGATGCCCCAGCTTTGGGATGGGGCGACACGGGGCGCCGGGGTGGGGGCGGGGGGCCGCGCGACTTTTCACTCCCTGCTTTGCTTCGGTCTGCTGGGGGCGAGACAGCGGACTCCCGCGCTGAGCCGACAGAGGGGCGAGGGGCCTTCCAGATCAGTGTTCTGTGCTTATGTGCCTGCCAGTCGTGACACCAGGGAAGACAGAAGCTGAAACTACACGCAAGGTCGATTAATAAACGCACAGAGGCGAACGCTTTTCGCCCTTAAAAAAGGAGTATCAGTCGCTCCATGACTCCTCCCATCCAACCTCGGGCGGACTGGGGCGGGGAGGTGTTTGACTAATCATTCACTGACCCGAGAAAGAGGGAGGGACCCGCGCGGCGGCTAATCTCTAGCAGGAATAGCCACCCCGCGGCCTCGGCAGCCGCAGCCCTGGGTGTCCAGGAGTCCGACCCTACGTACGGCCCGCGGATCCCCCCGGCCGGATCGCGGCCTCCTGCTCAGGCCGTGGCACCCTTTGCTCAAAGTGGGGGATGCAGTGGAGGAGAGAAGAATTTTTGTAACCAAGTGGGAATTAGGGGACGCTTGGCAAGTGTTGGGACCTGATGATCAGCTGTCCTCGGAGCTCGCCTTGGGTCGCCGGCTTCCTCTTCCCAAGAATGGAAACGGGGCCCCCTCACGCCCATCCTTCTGGCGGGTCGGCCTGGGTGGATTTAAACGGCCGTCGCGGACTAGCCAAGCACGTTTCTCAGCGGGACGCACCTAACAATTGCCCGACACAAAGTTTGTTGTCGGTAGTCGCAGAAACTATACCTTTGCAAATATATTAGTCAGTTTGTGGACACATTTAGTACAGTTTCCTCTTAAGCCCTCCCCTCTTTGGGGGGGGGCGGAGGCTGTTTATTTGTTTTTATTTTTTCGAGTAGTTGGAGCCTTCACTTAAAGCTGCAATGCCCACATTCCGGCACGCCAAGGAGCCAATAGGAGCGCATTGCTCTGACAAGGAAAAAGTAAGAGGGGGAAAACTGTCATTAGCTTAGCACGCTCCATTTCCCTCTCAAAACAGATTTTTAGTGTAAAACTTAAATTAAAAGAGAAGAAAGATGATGTGTGGTTGCCTTTTCCCCCCCCAAATAACCACCACGGCCAGGCAGCTCCTTGAAAATCAGTGTTTAATGTATTTACTAACGATAAACAACATGCAAAAAAAGAAATTTCTAAACCTAGCCTTACCTCTCAATCCATTTTTTATCAAAACAATAAAATAAAAACGTTTATGACTACAGAGAAGTACAGTCAGTTGAAACCACTACCTAAAAAAGATTCTCTCTGCATGGGGCTTTTAGATAAAGATGATAATCATGACCTAATTAAGGAAAACGGAATAATGGGTAGGCTGGGAGACCTTTCATTGCCCTTGACTTCAGCAGTAGACCTGGATAAACTCACATTAGAGAATTGCAGGATATTTGAAGAGTACACATTAGTTACTCAGATGTGCCTTCCCTGACATCAGCCATACGTCCTCAAGGGTTTTCATGACAACAGTCTTTATGATGGAATCTGTGTGTGTGTGGCATTTCTCAAACTAGGGACCTGGTGCTTTGGGGGTCCACTGGAACTTGCCCTATAGGTATAAATCCAAAAACCACCTGGAAAACATTTTCATCTGCCTGGAAGTTTACCAATGGGAAAGATGCACAGAAGCCTTTGGCAAACCTGTCCCTTCTTCCTGTTTGTTTTAATCAGCTGCCACCAGTGATTTCCCCTGCTGCTTTCTTGGCAAATGGGCTCTACTTCTGGAAGAGCATCTTTCTCCCCAAAGGGCTTATCAGCCCTCCACTGCTGCTACCACCACCCCTTCAAGTGACAGTCTATCAGCTGCCAGTTGGCCTCTGTCTACACAAACCTGAGATATTCTGGGGTCAAAACAAGAAAGAAAAGAAGCAGGCATGCACTGAAAAGCATACAGCTCTGCCTTCACTTGTTTAAAGTAAAGGGCGGTACCAT
This sequence comes from Physeter macrocephalus, assembly GCF_002837175.3. Classification (NCBI taxonomy): domain Eukaryota; kingdom Metazoa; phylum Chordata; class Mammalia; order Artiodactyla; family Physeteridae; genus Physeter; species Physeter macrocephalus. The sequence continues at coordinate 44,351,767 of NC_041218.1, forward strand.
CCAAATTCCCAAATGCTCTTGACTGAAATCAGAAGGAGAACAAATATGTGTTTGGCTCTGTTTATGACATTTTTCAATGTAATGGAGGTAATGAGTCCCAAAGATCATTATTTAACTACAGCTATCTCATGCTCTTCAAAATAAAATATATAACCTAATCAGACCAAAAGAGAATGAGGCCTGTGGTAGGAGATTTCTCTTCATCTCTTGGCAAAACTATGATGCTGAATTTGCACTGAAAAATCCAACTAAATATACCACTTAGTAGTGTAGATTCAAAGTTACTTCAAGAGAAATTACAGCAGCCCAGCTTCCTAAAAATAGAAATAAATAGACCCTTCAAAAAGGCAGCAGGGGAAAGGAATTATGATACCAACCACTAGGGAGGGCCGAAAGTATTCCATAAATGTGTGAGGGTTTTGCTTTATGAAAGACACAAGGCATTTCAGACTTGATGAGGATAAGGGATGGTGCCACCTAGGAGCTTACAGTCTAGTATGGGAGATAAAGCATGTTTATAAATGAATGCAGTACAAGGTAGGAAATGAATGTAAGAGGAGGAGATAACATGCCCTGTCATGGAAGTTTAAAGAAAGAAGAGACTTAGCTTCATGGAGGAGGTGGCAAAGGAGCTGAGATTTGAAAAGCTTCATGGAGGAGGTTGCAAAGGAGCTGAGATTTGAAAAGCTTTAGTAGAAAGAAGGACAATCCAGGAGCAGCAGAGAGTAACAGCAGGGAGACACACGATTTACAAAGAGAATGGAGAGCAGTCATTTAATTGGCTCTATGTGTCAGCTGAGCAGAGCTGTGGGAAGGCTTGATAATGAGGGATGTATAGGCAGCACTTGAAGGATCCACCTCAGATAAGCAACAGGATTATTTACCATGGAGTAAGTGCCTACCTCTTAGAAACAACCAGACGACATTTCTTTAGATTGGAAAGTAATTCTGCAGGTGCATTCAGCAATCTGTGCATTTATTCATTATTAATCATGATACTGGAGAGCACCATTTCCACCTCCATCTGTTCAAAAGGGTTTGGGTGATGGAATGAGTAATACATCATGAATCAGTTTCTCAACCTCTTTAGCAATGGCTATATGATTCATCTTGGGATGAAAGTAGAAATGGTGCTTTGACATTTTTTTTAAAACACTGGAGATCTTAGAGATCATATAAATCAACTCCCTGCCCTTTCCCTTTGAGAATGAGAATTCTGACGACTGACAGGGAAATGACTTGCCTAGGGTCACACAGCTAGTTAATGGCATAGCCCATTTAAACAGAGTTCCTCTGACTCTCTGATCATAATGCTTTCCATTACAACTGTTCTGCCTTATTGAGTCATAAGAATATAGGAAAGGACCACTGGATGTTTTTGATATGATACAAATTAAAGTTATAGAGTTAGCGCAATTGGTACTGAAATATCTATTGAAGTGAACTGGCACCACTGACACAAGTTGTAAGACCAAGAAAAACAGACCACAACTTCACTCACCAGTTGAACAGTGACTTTACTCTTAGGTCACTAGGCTAAAACATTAAAGAACTGCACTCTCTTCTGGGTTTTGCTACTGGTTTGCTCAGTTTCTGGTCCTTCAGACAGGAGAGGGTACCATTGAGGCTGATGAGACGTCCTCTAGATTCTACCAGAGGGCTCTAAATAATGTCATTCCAAAAAGTCAGAGGCTCTGAAATTACTTTTTTTGTGAAGGTGAAGAGACTGGAGACAATGACAAAAGCATCATTTTAGTGATATTGGTCTATTTTATTTAAATGATCTCTATTAAAATTGAATTATTTTCATTAAGTGATCTTTCTCTCACTTAATCATTTTCTCTACTGTTTGTAGCCTTAAGGGTCTTTTCATATGACTGTACTCACTGAAGAGTTTATTCATTTTTAAAGCAGGGCATTTCGATAAAGATGACAGGATCAAGGCATTTTTAGACACAGTTGCACTGAAATAACAAAATCACTGTTTTTTTAAAATTTGAATTAATATTGTAATAAATAAACTCCCCTTCACTCCTTCCCTGACCCTCACTCACCTTTGGCCTCACCCCAATGCCTGCCTCAAGGATGGTGGTTCATCATGAGTAATGAAGTGAGTTTTGCCTGTTTTACAAAGTACTTGTTCATTTAAATGTCCATGAGCCAAAACAACCACATTGGAGTGTCATGGATTCTCCAGTTCTACAATTAAAACAAAAGCAACTATTTTTCAAAGATTTTAAAAATTTTCATCAACATCTAAAATGCTTAATAAAGAAATCATTTTGATATTGGAAGTTATAAAAATCAGATACAAATTTGACTCCACTAGGTAGGCACCAGTGTTTGCTCATTAATAGAGTATGATCTTTGAGAAAGGGTCCTCATCTCTACATTCCATCTGGGAAGTAACTCCCCAAAACAACTTTGCCTAATCATCAGCTTCATTGGGACCAAAGCTGTAACCCTATCTGTCTATCTGAAGTAGGGGATAGTTGAGTGAATCTCAGCACAAGTCCAAGACACCAGACTATAAAGCCAATGCCTTATGCCTGTTGTTCTAGGTTTTACGAGCTCTCCTACAAGACTTTAAATCAAGTTTGGAGTAAGTATCAACAGAGCTGAGAAAATCACCATTGCCTCAGAACTATTATTAGAGATTATCTATAGACTCAGAGAGAAACAGTTCAACATTACCTACCTAAAGATGTATATTCCAAGATGCTAGTTAACATGTATGGAGACTCTGGCAGAGAATCCTGGCTGTTCCCCAGCATCCATTCTTTCTCAGTATTGAGTCCCTAATTTGTGCAGTGTGTATGGCTTTATTGGCAATAAACACCACTTTTCTCAGCCATGAGTGATCCCATGACTAACTTCCAGCCAATAGAGTAGAAATGGAAAGTATCTTTAAAGAAGGGACATACACTTCCTTTTTCCCTTCCTCCCTTCTGGAAGGAAGAAACAGAAATAATGCTGGAATAGAGGCAGAAATAATGCTGCTGGAGCTCCAGCAACCCCCTTGTCCCATGTAAAGAACTCAGGTAAAAACTTTAGGGACATGGCAGAGCAAGAAGAGAGAAGTTTAGACTCTGTTACCATGAAATGCAGTATGAGCCCTGGGCTGACTACCTCTGACTTTCAGCACCCGTCTTGTTTCAGACCTTGTTGGTGTTTTCTTTCCCTTGTTATTTTCAACTAAATATAAAATCTTCTGAAATAATTAGTCTCAAAGACAAAGTGCCCGATTAAAAGCTAAATATATTAATTAATTTATTTATTTATTAAACACTTTCTGAGAGAATGAACAAATCTAGGATTTCAATCACCTGTGTATTCCCTGTTTACATGTGCCTTATCAGTTTTAGGAAATTTAGAGGGACTTATACTATTCTTTCTTTGAAAAAACAATATTTAAATATTTGTACATCCATGTTCATAGCTGTATTAGTCACAATAGCCAAAAGACAGAAGCATCTCAATTGTTCATCAACAGATAAATGGATAAGCAAAATGTGGTATATACATACAATGGAATATTATTCAGCCTTAAAAAGGAAGGAAATGCTGACACAGGCTACAATATAGATAAAGCTTGAGGACATTATGCTAAGTGAAATAAGCCAATTACAAAAAGACAAATACAATACAGTTCCACTTATTTGAGGTCCCTAGAGTAGTCAAATTTATAGAGACCGGAAGTAGAATGGTGGTTACCAAGGGCTGGGGGAAGGGGGGATGGAGAGCTATTGTTTAATGGGTATAGAGTTTTAGCTTTGCAAGATGAAAAACGTTCTGGAAATTGGTTATACAACAATGTGAATGTATTTTACACTACTGAACTGTAAACTTAAAAATGGTTAAGATGGTAAATTTTATGTAATATGTATATTACCACAATTTAAAAATTTTTTTTAAAATAACTTTTATATTTTCTTCATCATTACCAAATTAACATAATTGTTGGCCTGAAAAGTAAGAAATACAGATCAGCAAAGAAAGAAAATGTGGCACTCTTTGATAACCTTATTATAGAGCCTGGCTCTGTGCTAAGCTGTTCATATGGATTACCTCATTCATTTCACCCAACAACTTTCTGAGGCCGATACAATCGTTATTAGCCCCATTTTATATCTGAGTAAAATTAAGCACAAAAGATTAAGTAAATTGTTCAAGGTCACACAATGGGGAGTTGGTTGAACTAGAATCAGAATCCAGGTTGCCTGACTCTGGAACTTATGCTCTTATTGGTTAAGCTATTGTGAATGTTTTTGTCACTAATTATTCTTTGGCAGCATCATTTTTAATGATTATAGAATATTCCATTGTATGAAGGTGCCATAATCTTCCTCAATAATCTCCCATCTAGAACCTTAAAAACATTACGCTAGTGGAAGAAGCCAGTTTATATGATTCCATTTATAGGAATGGTCCAATGTAGGCAAATCTATAGAAACAAAAAGTTACCAGGGTTTAGGGTCTTGGGAGGAAATGAAAAATGACCGCTAAGGGGTACAGGGTTTCTTTTAGGGGTGATGAAATTGTTCTAAAATTGCTTGTGGTAATGGTTGCATAACTCCATGAATAAATCAGAAAGTATTGAATTGTAAACATAATAATAATAATAATCTTCCATCTAAGTTGTTCCTGTTTTTACTACTCTAAGAGATGCTTCAGTGAACATCCTTTTACTCTTCATCTTTATTTCCTCGAGGATAAATTCATTAGTTGGCAGACCAAAGGTATGTGCATTAAGGCTTTTGAATCATAATGTTATACATTCTTAATCAAAGATTATTTTCCCCTTTGGTCTTAAAATTTTTATATGCTAGCCTGAAATCCTTGCTTAAAAAGAAAGCCAGTCATTATGAGCTCTAAGCTAGTTCTCAGAGTGCTCTTAATAGATGCTTGTAGATGCAGGAGATATACAATTAATTTAAGCCTTGTTAAAAATAAAACACATTCCATTGACTTTCTAGACTTTATTGATTGTGTGGAGTAAATATTTATTTAGGGAATTCTTAAAACAAACAATGGCGACTTATTTGACCGCTATCTGCTTCACGCATAATATCAAGTGTCTGTGAGCTGGAAGATAATAATCAGTTTCGCCCCCAGTCTCTCCCTCAATCTCTTCCTATAAGCAGTTTCTTTCAACTTGAATTCTCAGTAGCTTTTCTTTCCCCAAGCCATACTTTCCAGTACTTCCCATCAGAAAGACAGTAATCATATTAATGAATAACCTCAGCATCTCTCAGAAGGCAGCTAAATTAAAAATTCAAGTGCCCAAGATTTAATTCATCAGAACTATCCCAGCAACTCTAGCTTAATTTATAGTAGTTTGCTACCAATGAGATTAGTTAGTGGTCATTACAGAATGAACAAAACTAATTTCACTAATGTGGGTAGCATTCAAAGGGAATCCTTTGAAACTAATCCAATCACTTAATACATAGTCCTAGTTCTGCCACTTGACATTCTAATGATTGAGGCAAATTCATTAACTTTGTGAGGCTCCATTTCCCCCATCTAATAGGAGGGTGAAGTAGAATCACCTCTACCTGCTTGTCAGAGTTGGATATGAAATCATTTCATAAGGTGCTACATAGGAACGTAACTGAAAACTAGAGATTTTAGATATGAAAGGGCCCCCAGACAGCATCTAATTCTACTGCCTCAAACAAACATACAAACTCTTCAACTGAAGTTCAAATGAAGTAACTTGTCCCAAGTTGTGATGGACATGAATTTTTTTTCCAGAAGAACAAGCCCCTTCTTTGGGAAATATTCCTCAAAATATATGGTTTTACTAAAGTTTGAAATAATTATAACCGCCCCCCCCACACACACACACAACATTCATTGATCCAGGGTTGAAGATATGACCCCAGTTCTTCTCCTGGATTTTTCAAACTTAAGCTGCGAGGACAGTACCTTTTCCTCTCTGCCTGAAGCCTGCCACACGGTTGCCCTGAACAGAAGTTGGCCAACATAGATATTTCTGGTAATAATAATTCTACATAGTTAATATACCAATATCTGGGTACAACCTCATCTTCTAATAAGCAACACCTCAACCTAAAGAACTAAAACTAAAAGTAGAAAATTGGGGGCTTAAGAGTAGGAACTGCAAAGGAGGAAAGAGATACTAGCCTTGCTGAAGCCCTGAGATCACGGTAAGTAGATAGCAGTGGCCAGCTTCCCACTCTGGAGCCCACCCTTATCTTCACAATCCATGTCAGTCTTTGCTATGCAAACCCAGCAATCAATCTTAAGGCAGTAAATGCACATTTTTTGAAAAACTACAATGTGCATAACAGATACTTTGTTCCCATTGAAGTTACCATACTTTCTTTCATTTTCTTCCTATTAAAGTTGCCATAATTTCCACTATTCTAATTTGAGACATTCTATTCTCTAAGATATATAAGGCCGTCATTTACATTTAACCATTTACATATATGTATTTTATTTGTGTAACTAGGAAGGCATGGGGGAGAACTCAACACCTTTCTTGCATAATTTTTTGAGTTAATAGGCTATTTATTTTTTATTATTTTTTAAATATCTTTTTCTTGTATATTTTAATTGATGTTGGGGAAAAAACATCAATTCCAAACAGAAGATCTAGTTCCATTGCAGTTTTCATCCCCAGTGAGGTGTATGATGGAAACAATTACTGGGCATTAGCTATTGTTATAATAACAGATGCCATTCAATGGACCCTAGACAAAACAAACAAGTAAATGACTGTCTATTTATGGGTCAGTTTATTCTTTACTGCTGTAAATAGCTTGTCCTTTGAGCATCATCATAGGTGTTTGCTCTGTATCACATGTGAACGTGTTACTTTTTGCCCTTCAACATCTGGAGACTCATACGCGTAAGCATAAATGGACCCCTCAATCTGAGAGATATTAGAAGGTGCTTCCTGGTTTTTAGGTGGGTCAGTGGTCTACTGCTCTATACTTCCATGCAGTCAATTCCCTAGATGGCAAAAGAGTCAGAATGAAAAACCAAAGAAAGCAGAAAGTTTAATTTTGACAAGTTTTTCTTATGTTGGTATCATCATTACTCTCTCTTAAAGTTTGGAAAATAATTCTCATGGTGCATAAATTACCCTTTGATTGAAGGTGAAATTCCTTTAGGTCACAGAGTCTCTAAAGACAAACACTTTATAATCCAGCCGGGGTAAAGGAATAGAATATTCAGGTAAATTCATTGTTCTAGTTAATAAAGTATTTTAGATGGGACATAGATTATAGTTTACTGACTCTCAACGTATTAGGAGACAATAAAATATAAGTAATACACAAACAAGTAAAATTTTATTTTGGCGATTCAGAAGAACTTCAAGATCTTCAAACACCTTGAAACTCAAAGTGCGCTTGCCAGTAGCTACCTCATCACCTGGGAGCTGGTTAGAGATGCAGAATCTCAGAGCCCACCCCAGATTCACTGAATCAGAATATGCATTTCAGCAAGGTCCCCAGGTGAATGGTATGTACACCAAAGCTTGAGAAGCACTGTTAGTACCACAGGAAGGCCAATTTAAACATGACCTTTGTAGTATAAATGTAGCATAAATGTGCCCAAATGTTGATTAATTAATACAGAGTTTGAGCTGGTAAAAGCAAGACAGACACTTTGTTTTGTAGTTTAGTCTACAACATTAATGCACTCAGATTGGTTTGGATTAATAGAAACAATTTACAAATGGACCAAGATTTGGGCCGTGGTAATAAAGTCCCTACTCCCTTATATAAGTGAAAAATTTCTGCTATAGCATCTTCATTTGAGAAGTTCAGATTTTCAGAGCTCAGGGTAAGCATCATTTGCCACGCGCAAACAGAAGCTCTTTGTGACTGGTCAACTCAGTTGTGTGCACTCTTATACTTGGGAAAGGTGGGACAATAATTTGTCAGGTAGTGTGTTATGACATATATGGATTTTGGAATGGGAGTGGCACGGGTTCGAAACAATTGTGTATTGGGTTATTCAATCTACCTTGAAACGGGCATAAAGCTACTGATGCTGTTATGTGGATTAAATGCAATTTCATGTGCCAAGCCCCTCAGTGACTGGCACTTGGTTCTACATCAATGTGACATTTCTACATTTCTATGTATGGAACTTTCTCTGATTTTATTTTTTCATTCCCTCCCCCCTTTTGGAAATAATGTTTATAACTGTCTCCCAGACTCCTAGTGTCTAGGGCTATAAGCATTAAAACCTGTAAGAGAGGGAAGCTAATGATGGCTAGCGAGGAGGTTACCCATCCAGCGCCGACCCAGCGCCCCCGCCGCCCAGGAGCCGTGAGGGCTGCGCGCTTTGCCTCAAAGGCCCTGTAGGTGGCAGCACTGAGGCTACCGGCGAGAGCAGCTCTGGACGCAGCAATTGAAGTGCCCGCCGCGACCCCGACAGAGGGTAAGGCCCTGTCATCTGCCCGAAAGTGCAAAGAGTTTGCTCCCACGCATGTAGAAACTGTTCTTTCCAGTACCTGTCAAAATTTCCTTTTCCCTTCCCTTCCAGCCAAACTTCTCCGCATGCGTTTACATTTGTAAGGCTTCTCTTTTAGGAGGAGTCTGAACGTAAACTCAGAAAACTGGCCTTCCAGTATCTATCTGACCAATTCCTTTTGATTCACATCCAGATGTTTTCCAGTGGTCTTTTGAGAATTGCTTCTTCCTCCTCCTGGCCACTCCCGCCTCATCCCCGCCCAGTTTTTGGCAAGTCATAATGCTTGTAAACCACGTATAGAAAATGCTTTGCACAATTCTAAGCACGTTAAGTACCTTTCCTCATCTTTAAAACCAGTCCATGAAGCAGGTTGTATTGTCCATAACATGCTCAAAGTCAGACTGTAAACCAGAGTTCAGGCCCAGGCAGCCTGGTGAGTTGCTGTTTTTAACACCATGTTGAGCTGCCTCTTAAGGGAAGATTGTAAAAGAAATTTTCAACGCCATCAGATAATTGCCTGCAAATTGAAGAGATCTCAGGAAGGAAATAAGTCTCTGCTACTGGAGAGTTCCCCAAATATAGATAATAACTCTTCTGGCCCACAAATAGGCAAGCTAATGGGCTCAGTAATGGCCTAATTTAGGCTTTCACCAAGGCAGTAGAAAAATGAGAGAGGTCAGGTCTGGCAACAGAACAGGGGGTCCCATTCAGAAATGCATGTTGAAAGAAAAGAAGAGTTTCTTATCTCAGGTCTTGAGAAAAGCCACACCCAGTTCGTTTAATGTCAAATCCTCACCTTTAGGGTTGGCTTTGTGTCACTTCTCATGACACTGCTTTCCCCAGGGAGATCTAAACCAGAGGTGGAGTGGGGTTAAGTACTTTCTTCTGTGGTCTTTGGAATCCAACAGACCTGGATTCGAATTTTCTTTCTGTACTTACTTGAGGATTTCAAGTTAATCGATGGTCAACCCCATTTCCTTGTCCGTAAGATGGATCTCTTGGTAACACCTGCCTCAGAGTGACACGAGATATTCCAGGCAGAGCTGTTTGCGCAGTGCCCTGCACTCAGTAAGAGCTTCACCTGGGTTTTCACAGTAACACTCCCAAATGTTTCCATTTCCAGCTTCTATCTGGTCCAATCAGAGAGACTCCACTCCCCTACCTCCTACTGGATTTATTGCTCTGAATTGAGCAACATGCTGTCATTCTTTTGCTCACCAGCCTTCACTAGCTCCCATGGCTTAGGAAAGAACATTTAAATTCTTTCCACTGACCATGGATCTGCTGCACATCCCTCTCTGGCTGCCTGTACTACTAGTGTCCTTCTCACACCCTGGGCTTCAGCCGAGCTGAAACGCGAGCTTCACCCCACACCTGCCCCCATGATTTTCTGCTTCTCTCACTTTTGCTGTTTCCTCTGCCTAGTCCTGGGCTGTCTAGTACCGTAGCCACTAGCCATATGTGCCTGTTTACATTAATTAAAATTAAATTTAGGGCTTCCCTGGTGGCGCAGTGGTTGAGAGTCCTCCTGCCGATGCAGGGGACACGGGTTCGTGCCCCGGTCCGGGAAGATCCCACATGCCGCGGAGCAGCTGGGCCCGTGAGCCATGGCCGCTGAGCCTGCGCGTCCGGAGCCTGTGCTCCGCAACGGGAGAGTCCACAGCGGTGAGAGGACCGCGTACCGCAAAAAAAAAAAAATTAAATTTAAAATTCTCCTCTCAATCACACCAGCCACAGTCCAAGTGCTCAGTAGCCGCCCGTTTTAGACAGCACAGATTAGAGCACATTTCCATCACTGCAGAAAGTTTAATGAGACGGAGCTGGCCTAGAGGGTGTGTCTAAATCCTAACCATCCTTAGGGACCAGCCCAAATGTCACTGACGCCACAAAGCCACTTCTGTGCCTCCCCAGCTGCAAGTTATCTTTCCCAAAGCAACAGAGATCCCACTAGCCATGACTCACCCAGCCGCCTGGTCACTACTGAGACACCCAATGTCCCAGGCCACATGTCACTTCAAGTAAAGCAGCTCTTTGGTTTCTGAGCCGTGTGTGGTAGATGGGGAGGCATGGAGGCTGGAAGCTCCAGGGGACAAGAAATTTAATCTTATTGGTCTTAAGGAGTTTGGCTCCCAGTTTTAGGTACATTACAGATATTATCTTATTTGGCCCCCCTCAACTCTATCAAATAGATAAGATTGTCCCTATGCTATGGATGAGAAAACTGAAACACACCACGGTTAAGTAACTTGTCCAAGATCACATACCAGGAAGTAATCAAACCAAATGCAGAATCCAGTGTTTGTAACTCAACACTGGGGCTTGTTCCATACACAAGCTGCCTGCCCTCAAGCCTTCATTGCTTTCAGGCTAAATTGGTGATTTCAGGCAGACTTGGAGGAGAGGGATGAGGCGGGGGTGGATATCCCTGAAGAAAGGACAAGAGTATTGTGAGTAGAACTGCCTTTCATTCACATAATGTGTTACCTCATTGTCATCTGGTTTTCTTACCTCTCTAAGGTCCCAGGAAAGAAAGAATAAGTCATATTCTGAGTGTGAGTGTGTGAGTGTGTGTGTGTGTGTGTGTGTGTGTGTGTGTGTGGTCTTAGCACAGGTATACAGGGTACAGGCAAAGAAGTTAGGGGGTATAGAATATAGTGAAAAGACAAAATAAAAACCTTTCAATATCTCTTCATTGATGTCTGAAACCATTCTGCAGTATTATTTCAAACCATAGGAAATTGCTATACTGATAAGCAAAAATGGTTGAAAATTGGCAGTTTCCTATGATTCAACTGAATAATCTTTATAATTATCAATTATTTTATCAATTTTATCTATTTTCATCAATTAGAAACATTGGCTATTTAGGGGTCCAGGCTTGAATTTAGCGCAATCCAAGTATGAATGCTTTAAAGCCCCTGTCAGACATCTGGGCCACAGAAGTGGTACCCTCTGCCTGCAACCCTCACCTGAACTTGTAAACAGGGAAGGCAGGCTACTCTCTGAGCCAACGCTATGGACTCTATGGGCGCCAGAAATAATCTGAGTAGAGATATAAAATCCCCTCAAAGAGGCTGAGAAGCTGCCCCAGGTAGCTCCTTGGAGAGGGCATTAACATATCTAAGGAAAGAATGTGAAGATCAGAAGGGAAGGAGTGGGGCTCAGAAAAGGAGAATCTCAGCAGGAGTCAGGAATATGGGGACACTGCCGGTCCTGGCTGACTGCCTTGCAGGGATATCTCGCCTGGCTGAGATAGAGGAACCAGGCTAACTGCCATGAAGATAGCACAACTCAGCTTCCTCGCAACTTTCCGTGTGGATTTTTCTTCGGGGGAAGGAATTCCTTGCACTCTGCTAGCCATTCCTGGATATACAGCAGTTTCGTTGTCTGCACAGAAGGGAGGTGATCCATGCCCCAGTCTCCCATTTCTGGAGCAGGCTGCCTCCTTCTATAGATAATATCTGAATCAGAATGGTCAAAGTGAAAGTCAGTCCTACTTGTGCGAGAACCTGGTGTACAACCAGAGAGAAAGTTAAATTCCCAGAATATTTACGTAAGAGGGGAGAAACCTATGATTCCAAATGTGTTTGGCTGAATTCTTTAGTCTATACCAGAGTCGAGTACCCTGTGACATTTCACTTCCTGTGAAACTGATACCCACAGTTTAATGGGCACATTTAAACAATCACAACACAAGCCAAACTACTTTGAAATGCTAACAGCCCTATCAAATACAAGAATGGAAGTGAAGAAAAGTTTACGCTTGTAAATATGAGTGGTCATGTGTCCTCCTGTACAAATGGTTTACTTCTGACCCACAAAAAACAATTCACTTTAAGATTTAAGTGTACGCAGAAATTTTTAAATAGTGTATGATATTTATTTTAGTTATCTTTAAGGAAAGCCTTTGAAGTCTTATAAGGAAGATCTCCATAGGTTCAAATTCATTTGTTTAGTGATAAATTGTCCTTGAAATGTTGAACTAATGTTTCTGCTCATTTCATTTAATATTTTTTAAACCTTTGTGGCCAAATCATCTCATCTTTAGAACTTCCTAAAAATCTAGAGACAGCCTTAAGTCATTATTAAAATTTAAGATGTCAAGATGGAACTGTAATGAACATATGCAGAAGGTTTCTTTTTTTATGTGAATAAAGCGGTCCAGTAGCTTGCATTTTTTATAATGCCTGACTCCAAAAAAAAAATCAAAATGCAAGAGAATATTTAAAGTCTGGTTAATATTAAAAAATAACCTCTGAACAGTACAGTCTTCCTTTGAATGATGGAGAAAATAAAGCCCAAGGAAAGGAGCTGATTGGCCAGCAGTGCCTTGCTGGATTCTAGCACTGATCACCGTCATTAGCTAAAATTACCTGATGGCATCTGGAGACCTGGGGCCCTGCCTCCACCCTGGATTGTGTCTCAGTCCCATTCTCACTTTCTCTTAGGGTTGCCTCTCAGGCTGGACCACATTTGCAAACCATTAAACCAGAGGTTGCTGCTTCTGGTCAGACCATGGATAACAATGATGATGGACTAGAAGTGACCTTATCTCTTTCAGAAGTAGCAATCCCTGTTTACCTTGCTCTGGGATGCTTCTAGCCTCACCATTTAGCACTGTCTTCAGAGCAAGATCATAACCTATTCAAAGGGTAGGAAGAGTATTTGAAGTATCTTTTAATCTTCCTGCTCTAAAACTGAGGCGCTCATATAATCCAGTACAAAACAAAAGTGGATTATTTTGAAGGCTGAATATCAGTGGACCTCAGGCAGCATGGATACCCTTAACTATTCCAGCTTCGTGATAATTTAAAGAGATATTAGGTGGATAAAGTTCGCTAAGTAAACAAACCTCCTAAGGTTTGTTTTCCCTGGATGCAAAAAATATATACAGATGTAAGAAATGAGTAGGGCCAGCCTCATGCGGGTGCATCCTGTGCAGTGACACAGAGCTCTCGGTTTAATGCTCTGCTATTTCAGTCTTGAAATTCTTAATAATTTCGAATAAGGGGCCACTCCGCATTTTCATTTTGCACCAGGCCCTGCAAATTACATAGCTTGTCCTGAAAAATGAGAGTCCACACTTGATTCTTGGGGGTTTTTTGAATCAGCAATCAGAAGTCCTGGGACTTAGTATTCTGGCATTCTTTGACTTCAACTAGATTTTTACTTAAGGCTTTTATCATGAGCATATTCTCAAACTAAAAAAGGGCAGCACCATGACAATGTTTTTAAACAAAACTACTGATGTTGCAGTAAATGCACACAGTCATCTTTGTTAATATAAAATATTAGCCAGCTGCCAAGTAAGTTGTTTCTGTGTCCATGGTCAATTCAACCTCATATTTAAGGGTCTACTATGTGCCAGGCATTGTTCTGGGCACAGGAGACATCAATCAGCCAAAGAGATAGCAATTTCTGCGTTCAGCTGGTTTAGATCCTAGTTAGGAGAAATAGACAATAAATGTAAACAAATAAGTCAACTGTATGTTAGAAGGTGACTAACTACAGAAAAACAAATCAGAAAAGAGGCACTGGGAAAGTTTTAAATAGGATGGTCAGGGAAGAACTCAATGAGAAGAGGACATTTGAGCCAAGCTTTGAAGGAGATAAAGGCACAAGTCGTGCATTCTCTAGCCAAGAAACAGAAAGCTCAGAGGCTCTAGGGCAGGTGTGCGCTGTTTGAGGACTAGCAAGAAAGGAGAGGGAGTGAGAAAGAAGAGGAAAAGATGAAGGCATAGAGGTAATAGGGGTCCATTCTTGCACAGACTCGTAGATCACTGTAAACAAAACTGTACTCGGGCTTCTCTGGTGGCACAGTGGTTGAGAGTCCGCCTGCCGATGCAGGGGACACGGGTTCGTGCCCCAGTCCGGGAAGATCCCACATGCTGCGGAGCGGCTGGGCCCGTGAGCCACGGCCACTGAGCCTGTGCGTCCGGAGCCTGTGCTCCGCAACGGGAGAGGCCACAACAGTGAGAGGCCCGCGTACCGCAAAAACAAAAAGCAAAAAACTATACTCTGGGTAAGAAGGGAAGTGACTGAAGGGTTTGGAGCCTGGGATTGACATGACAATATTGAACAGGACTGTTCTGGCTGCTGTGTGGAGAGGCCGAAAGGCATCAGGGATGAAACCAGGAGACCAGATAGGAGTGTGTTGCAATCATGCAAATAGAGGTGATCATAGCTTGGACCAGGATTGGCAGTGGAGATGATGAGACGTGGCTAGATTTGGGCTTTATCTGGAAGACAGAGCTGGTAGTAGTTGCTGAAGAGAAACCACAAACAATAACAATAACCACAAGAAAAATAATAACAAGATCTTAGAACTTATTTTTCAACTAGACTGATTCTAGCCAACTTGGCTACCAACATTTTCTCAATCCAGCTTCACAGCAACCCCGGGGTGAGAATTATTACCTCTATCCTGCCGATACAGAAACTGGGACTCAGAGGATTTAGATGATTTGATAAGGTCACTAACCAGTAAGTAGAGGAGACATTGATCTATTTAGATCTAAAGCTTTACCAGTATGCCATGCTGGATGCATGCTAGATTCCAGAGTCAACTCAGAAAAAAATAAATAAAAGAGAGCAAGAAAAATCTTATTTGGACTCTGAACTTTATTCTGTGTTTCCTGGCTGAAAGGGTAGCTAATGAGTTAGCTAGTAGCTAGTGAGGTAGCAGTGGGGTACCATAATGAACTTTGTTCTGGGAAAATGAGAGCTCTCCACCAGGCACTAATTTAAGAGAAATGAGCTCATCTAGTTCTTTTAAAAATTTTAACAACCACGGAACTGTGCCAGTAGGGTAGAACCTGAGCTAGATAGATACCCGCTAAGGCGGCTTCATACCAGCCACTTTCACAAAGAGCCCACAGCTGCTCCTGGGGTGTGGTGAATGGAGTAACTACAGAAATGGCTTAGAGTTGACGGGAAGCTTTTGCCCTGGAGGCTCAATGGACTGAAAACTATCCGCCATCCAAATGGGGATGCACTGGGGAGGGAGGGGGGAGCTGTCAGCTACAAGTGAAGGATGGAAAGGGGCTGGGAGTAGGACCTGGGAGCCTGGCTAGGAGAGGCAGTAGCAAAGCAGCTGGCTCATCTTTGCCATTCTAAATGCCCTTATCAAAAGATGAGATCAGCCCAGCCTGTGCCGTCTTCAGAGGACGGCCGCCACTTGTATCCAGAGTTCACTGAAAAGGAAGAGCTTGGCGTAGGGGACAAGGAAAGGAACGTGGGCTTCCCCTAAAAATAAATGAAGTGAGATGATGTTCTGGCTACTACTGCTACACAACAATTCACCCCACAACTTTGTGGCATAAAACAATGACTTTATTATGCTCTTGGATTCCATGTGTAGGGAATTCTGGTGGGGCATAGTCATAGCTTGTCTTTGCTCCATGATATCTGGGGCCTGGACTGGGAAAATAAAAAGATGGGGCGGTGGGGGTGGTAACTTGAAAGCTGTGGACTGGAGTCATCTGGAAAAGTCTCCACTCGCACATCTAGTGGTTGATGATGGCTGTTAGTTGGGACTCCACCCGGTGAAGTTGGCCAGAACACATGACCTGGGCCTCATAGCATGGCAGCCCTGTGGGAACCAGATTTCTCACATGCTCAGGGTTCCAATGGTGAGCTTCCCAACAAAAAGTTGGCAGCTGTGTTGCCTTTTCTGACCCAGCCTCAAAAATCTTGCAGTCACTTTTGCTGCATTTTTTTAGTTATTAGCAAATCACAAGCTCACCGAGGCTCAAAGGGAGGGTATGTAGATACCCTCATGGGATGAGTATCAAAGAATTTGCATGCTTGTTTAAAACCACCACAATGAAGCTTAAAATATCCCCGTGTTGGGGCAGCCTGCACTTATCCCAGGATCTGGGAGGAGAGTGGGAGGGTGCTGTGACCTCTAGGGGGTGTCAACCTCCAACAGGAAGTGCTTTCGCCTGTTCTCTGCTCCTTTTCAGAGTCTACAAGCTCATTCTTATTTTCTCCTGCTCCTTTGATGCAGAAGTGGGTTCCTCCCTGTCATATTTATTAAATTTATAATTGGGGCTTCCCTGGTGGTGCAGTGGTTAAGAATCAGCCTGCCAATGCAGGGGACACGGGTTCGAGCCCTGGTCCGGGAAGATCCCACATGCCACAGAGCAACTAAGCCCGTCCACCACAACTACTGAGCCTGCGCTCTAGAGCCCACGAGCCACAACTACTGAGCCCACAAGCCACAACTACTGAAGCCCGTGCACCTAGAGCCCATGCTCCACAACAAGAGAAACCACCGCAATGAGAAGCCCGCGCACCACAGCGAAGAGTAGCCCCCACTCGCCGCAACTAGAGAAAGCCCATACACAGCAATGAAGACCCGATGCGGCCAAAAATAAAATAAATAAATTTATAATAAATAAATAAATAAATAAATTTATAATTAATTTAGTGAGTTAACGATTCAATACTTACGATTCCAGATGACCCGAGTTTGAGTTCTGACTCCACAAGTCCTTAGTCATCTGACTTTGGACAAGTGGCATGACGTCTCTGAGTCTCAGTTTCCTCATCTACAAAATGGAAGTTTTAGAAGGATTAAAAAGAATGATGCCTGGCAGAGAAAAGCCACTCAATAAATGCAAGCTGACCTGATTTTAAACTATTCAGTGATAAGTCATTTTTATTTTTTTAATAAATTTCCTACTCCTATACTTGGTTCATGGCTGGGACCAGGGAGACCATATTCCCATCCTGATCCCAGATCTACTACCTGTGTGCCCTTGGGCAGTCCCTTTATCCCCATTAGCCTCAGTTTTGCCATGTGTGTACAGTGGATAAGAGATAGATAGATAATAGATAATAGAGGTCTCAAGGGTACTTGGGTGTGTTAAATAAAATAATATAAAACAGCACCACCAGACCAGGCTCTTAGGAAGGCTGATTCCCTCCCTGTCCCATTTAGCATCTGCCCACCAAACACACACACACACATATCCCCCTCTTTTCTTCTGTGGTACCACTGTGCCTCAATGAAGGGAAAAAAGTTCATTCTGCTTAAAGATTCAGAACTTTCCATCTCCATCTCATGAGCCTTTCCCATCAATATCCATTGCCAATTTCCCAGTCTCCCATTATGAAAATTCAAATACCTGAACCTTTTGTGAGAAGATGTTGCCTAGAGATAGCATAATCTACCGGAGCCTTGAGAAGAAAGCCTACAGGACAGCCCAGGGTAGGCTGGGGGCAGCCCCAGATCACAGCGGGCCGCCTTGCCTGGAGGCCTGGGTAAATACATTAGCCACGCCTGACTCCAGCCCCCTGGTGGGGAGGCTGACGCCCGCGGGCTGGCGGGAAAATCCCTCTCACTGTATGTCTGTTACTCAATTTCCAGCCTTTGTACTGAAGGAGCTAGAGGGGCAATATTGCTGAAGCCCATGGTTTTCTCATTCAGGACTAAACTGAAGGTAGCGTGACAGCCACTGCTGGGTGTGACTTCCTCCCAAGAGAAGAAGAGCTTAAAAACTTCTCCCCCAAAGTGGAGTAGGCCTTTAGTGATCCCAATCCTCCCTGCAGCATCTTTGCCCAAATACCCATCACGGTCACAATCATGTTTCCTGGCAACCCAGCAGAAACCGTTCCCCCAAGTAACTGTCAGTTTTCCTTCCTTTTTTTTTTTTTTAAATGGAAGAAGTTATTTATCAGTGAAAGGAATCTGAGTGTTTACATTCCTTAGACCAAGAGAGGAGACACAGCCCCTGGGAAAAGGCTAGCCAGAAAGCTGAATGAGCTGCCTCCTTCTCGTTTCTTCCTCTAACTTTTTTTTAGAGAGTACCATGGGGTTGAAGGTGTCATCTTTTTTCTCCCATTACCCTGTGTCTGCACTGGTTCATCGACTTAGGCCTTCAACAAGCATGTAATGAGCATCTATTCTGTGCCTGGCTATGTGACCCATCCTGGAAACATAAAGATGAATTAAACAGGATCCAGCCTTCGAGATGCTCCATGTATGTTTTGGTGGGAGGTGGTGGGAGGGCCAGATACACGAGAACACATAAATGTCATTGGGTATCCAAGTACTGCGGTAGAGCCTGGCAGTGCAGCCACACAGGAGGACCAGCAGCTTCTGGTGATGAGTGAGCGATGGGTGAGTGGACGTTTGCTGCGTGGGAAGGCATAGGAGAGTATTTCAGCAAGAAGGCACAGCATGCACAAAAGGCATGATGCAGCAAGGCCCTCTGCGGCAGGTTGCTGGGTGCAAGAAGGACTCAGCCAGAAATGTAGCTGAACTTGCTGGCTAGGCTGGGACTTGCCATGCTACAGAATCTGGGCTTTTCTCCAACCCTCCGGAGAGCTGCTCTTCCAAAATAGAGCAGTTGGCAGGCAACTTTCTGATGGCCACACTCGGGGACTTGGACCTGGTGCTGCCTCAGTTTCCCCCACCTGCAAAACATAAACGGTTGATTCTCCAAGCACTTGCATGACCTGGATGAGCTACAAAGAGAGTATTATGTGGCTCCCAACTGTCATCTGCTTTATTGGTTCGAGAATGAAAACGTTCATTTATTTTTATGGGACACATGGGCTTGGTAATTTTTTTTTATTATTAAAAATGAAATTCTTGAGAAAAATTCAAAAGTTCAGTTTCAAAGCTTCCTACAATACTGAGTTTGGACTGGGTTTCTCAGGCAAAGCCAGGGACTAATCTATGCTGAATAACAGTGAACCATGTGGGTTTCTTTTGAGACAAATTCAATGTGTGCATCACTCTCCCCACCCCTTTCCTACATGCTCCCCCAGAAGACTAGTGATGATTTCGCTCCTCTGTTGTTCAAGGAGTTAACATCCAGGTAATGAGCCGGCTGGCTGGTGGACTAAGTAAGGCTTAGAGCTGGTTGTTACAATCTGTGACCACCAGGATGTCCAGTTGACAAATGAGAGAATACTGCTGTAGAAGAGAGGAGACTGTCTCCCTCCTCCTTTGTAACTGTTCTCACTTTTCAGCCTCAGATCCCGAAGAATTGGGACCTGATGTTTTTATGTGAAGGTAGACCTGTGTCTGAATTTACTCTCATGCTGAGGGTGAAGGGTGGGAGGGGAGGTATGGGTGCTATAGTGAGGTCAGCCTGAAGTGGTGAGAGAAAGAATAGGCTTTGGAAAGAAATGAACTTGATCGAGGGGTTTCATGAAATAGGCAGTGAGTCTTAAGCTGGGGTTCAGGAAGCCCTTGCATCAGGACCACCCGTGCTGCTTGCTTAGAGTGGCGATTCCTGCGACCCCACCCCAGGGCTACTGAAGGGAATCTTTTGGAGTGAAGCAGAGCAATCTGCATTTTTTATAAGGACCCCAGGTGAAGTTAGAGAATTACTATGAGGGCGAGTAAGCGTTCTGCCTCTGGACTCAGAAAGAGGAGGTTTCCAGCCCAAGCATTGCTACTCACTAATGTGTCACCCTGGGCAGCCTCAACTGTCCCCACCTATACGATAGATAATTACAGGACCTATCTGTATCGGTAGCATATGGTCAGCTGCGGTGAACAGAATTCCCAGTATTTTTTTTCTTTTGGCTGTGTTGGGTCTTCGTTGCTGCACGTGGGCTTTCTCTAGTTGCGGCGAGTGGGCGCTACTCTTCGTTGCGGTGCGCGGGCTTTTCATTGCGGTGGCTTCTCTTGTTGCAGAGCACGGGCTCTAGGCACGCGGGCTTCAGTAGTTGTGGCTCTCAGGCTCTAGAGAGCAGGATCAGTAGTTGTGGCACACGGGCTTAGTTGCTCCGTGGCATGTGGGATCTTCCCGGACCAGGGATTGAACCTGCGTCCCCTGCATTGGCAGGCAGAGTCTTAACCACTGTGCCACCAGGGAAGCCCCCCCCCAACATTGTCTTAAATAATGAAAGTATTTGATTCTCTCACATAACCAGAAATCTGGAGACGGAGTCCCAGGGGGTCTGGTTCTGCAACTTTGCACTTCTGCTGACCTTTCCTCCAAGCTCCAAGGTGGCAAGATGGTGTCAAAAACACAGTCCATCAAGCTTTCACACTAAGGTCACAAGAAGAAGGAAAGAGTAACTGCAATAGGCTATCCCTAGAGGAGTTTCTATCCTGTTATCTTGGGAGAATCCCCTTACATGTCATTGGGCTGAACACTGCCACCTCCTCTGCAAAGCGGCTAGGTAAGTGTGCCCAAGAAAATGGAAACTGAAATCCACAGCAGGCTTCCTGTGGGGCTTTGGAAAAGGGTGACTTCCCCTGACACCTGGACTTCTTTACTACCTGAATAAACTTGGCTCAGTGAGCAGGGATGAAGAAGGCAGGCAAGGCTGAGAACTGGTGTGTTTTTCCTCTTAGTCGAGAACCTGTAGCAAGTCCTTTTGGGGTTTCGGTGATTTTTTTTTTTTTTTCTTCATGCCTTTTGTGCAACTCAGTTATAGCCACTAAATCATCCTGTATGTCCTGGTCTAGGACCTTGACTTCCTATTCCATTTATGTTATACTGTAGGATAGCTCAACTCTTGTTTTTGGATAAAATAAGACAAGCAAACAGTAGGGAGAACTCAGGAATGAAAGAATATGTCTGTTCTGCTATAACTGCACAGAGCAACCTCCCTCAGCTTGAATTAACAACTGGCTACCCTTGTTCTGAAAAGTTTCCTGGTTGGAGTTAACAAGAATGAAAATCAAAACAGTCCAGATTCAGGGCCTCACCCCATCCCGTCTCCACCCAGGGAAGGGCTGGGAGCCAGGATGGGAAGTAAGAGGAGATCAAGGTAAATGGTCTACTGGATAAAGTCGGGAGGAGACTCCGGGCAGCTCTCTTGGGAGCCACAAGGCTGGAACTAGGAGATAACCAGTCTAGACTTCCTGCCAGCGGCTGGAAGACAAGCCCTCCCCAAGTACCGCCCAACAAAGCGGCCCACCACCCCTCTGCCGTGGCTTCCCAGATGCTGCCGCCATGGAGTTGTCAGAAAATTGTGATAATTCTTTTTATTGATTGTCTCTATTGATTTTGTCTATGGTGAAAATATAATGCAGACACATTAAGTAGCTATTATAGGCAAATTGTCTTTTAATGAATTGTACCAACAGACCAGATCTTACATTTAACCCTAACTGGGACTTGGACTTCTTCTCAGGCACTGAGTGATCTCAGAGGGACTAGATTCTAGTACAGAAGCCAAGCTGGCATTTGACTGTGGAGATTTTCCTGGATCCTGCTGGGAAGCACCCAAACCTGCCCAAATAGAAGGGCTGAAAAACATCTTGTTAGATGAAACTGATCATCATCAAAATCATGCAAGAATCAGTCCTGTGACTCAAAGCATGCAATTTTTTGCCATTTTTCCAAACTTTAAATATTAGTCTCCATATTTCAAAACTCCAGCAGAAAAAATGGGCATCACTCTGGATGAACTCTCCCTGTTCTCATCCCATATCTTAAAACGAGATTGTTGCTTTTAAGAGGCCAGAAGAAAGCAAGACTTCATGCTTTGTCAGAGTGTGCTTCTTCCTCCTTCATGTGGTTTTGTGGGGGTTTGTTTTCTCAAAAAACAAAAAAGTGTGTGTATGTGTGTGTGCGTGTGCATGCAGGCCTGCATTTTGGCAAAACTCTATTCAGAGGAATGCCTGGAAGCTTAAATCTAATATGCTAAGTGTTAGCCAGCAGCAAAAATTTCCAACTCTGTTATCACATCCCCCAAAGAGGGCTTGAATCGGAAGTGTCACCTTGTGGTGGTGCTAGAAGATACTTAAAGGATACTCTATCATCAGAAGCAAGATTTTCCAAAATTTTTTTAATTTTTATTTTATTTTTGGCTGTGTTGGGTCTTTGTTGCTCTGCGCGGGCTTTCTCTAGTTGCTGTGAGTGGGGGCTGCTCTTCGTTGCGGTGCGCGGGCTTCTCATTGTCGTGGCTTCTCTTGTTGCGGAGCACGGGCTCTAGGAGCGCAGGCTTCAGTAGTTGTGGCATGTGGGCTCAGTAGCTGTGGCTTGCGGGCTCTAGAGCTCAGACTCAGAAGTTGTGGCGCACGGACTTAGTTGCTCTGTGGCATGTAGGATGTTCCCCGGCCAGGGCTCGAAAATGTGTCCCTTGCACTGGCAGGCAGATTCTTAACCACTGCGCCACCAGGGAAGCCCAGAAGCAAGATTTTGACTGTTGTTATTTTATAGTATCGTGGGCAAAATTCACAGTAAAAATGCTATCTCTGTTGGGAAAATACTTCTTTGCCAGTCTCTTGAAGATTTTAAGTTCAACAATTTGGCAGAAAAGACAGTATGTTTGATAGAAATGAATTATGACTATAGGCAATGAGTACAGAAGCCAATGTCCCAATTGTACTTGAGTTTTGGTTTCAAGGGGAACAATCATTTAAGGCCGGTCACATGATAAAACTACACTTTCCTTACACAATATACAGGAAATAGAGTAGCCCTTCCAATCCTCACTGGCCAATGCTCCAGAGTCCTTTTGGTGCGGATTCAAATGAGGGTTCCTCTCCAACTCAACAGAACCCAGGCTACTGCTCAGATCACACACACTGAACACTGACTATGGGTCAGGCTCTAAACTTACAGCTTTGGCCCTCTGCTCTTCTGATTCTCGGCAGAGACTCTGTCCCACAGGTGTTCTGCCTCTTGGTTACAAGATGGCTGCCTATTGCAGTGAGTGTTCATACAATTCCTGGTTCACACCCAGCAGGAGACTGAAAGACATAAGAAAAGAATGCTTTTTCCCCAACACGGGATGCAAATCATTCCTGCTTGTATGACTAGGTCAAGTCAATCCTGTGCCCTCTCTTAAACAATGTAGATGCCAAGGGAGGGCCATGGTCTCTTTGGTTTACACTGCTCAGGACACCTCTCTTGAGCTGGAGACAATGTGGACGTCCAATTTGTACCCCCAAGATTTTAATTTAGAATGATGGCAAAAAGAGGATAACGCCATTGAGAGAAGATTTTAGTTACTTACGTTTCCCAAGAGAAGGAGACACACCACACCGTGCAGGGCTACATGGGAAAGTACCAGGTTTTGGACAGGAAGCAGGAGCAGGAGCCAGGGAAAAGCTGGGGCCAGGGACTTCCTTAGCGTTTTCATGGGAAAGACAAAGCGGGGCGGGGCAAACAGTTTAAGATTGGCTAATTTGAATAATTTCTGCAGACTTTGGCGCATGGGGGCTGTCCCTAGGTGCCTGGTAGCTGGTCTGGGTAGATTTAGGGCAGGGGAATGAGGTAGATAAGGAGGTGGGTGGGGCCTGGGCACTGGATGGAGCAGTCTGCAGGCTCCAGGCAAGCTGACCACCACATCCAAGAATTAGCCAGCCTTGGGTCTCAAAGCCTCCCAAGATGTCAAAATGTATAAGATGCAGAAAACAAAAAACATGATTAATACAGTGCTGCCATCAGCTAAGTCTCCTCAGCTCTCCTCCACATTTTCCAGTAAACTCCACTGGGCTTCTTTCCATGGCAGCCGGGCTCCAAGAGAGAATGCAGATGCTTGCAAGGTCTCTAGAGGCCAAGGCTCAGAAATGACATGACGTCACTTCCATTGCACTCCATAGGTCAAAGCAAGGCACAAGGTCAGCCCGGGCTTAAGAGGTGGGGAAAAAGAATCTACTTTTTAATAGGAGGAGCCACAAAGAATTGGTGTTTGTATTTAATCTACCCAAAGAAACCTATTATATCTCTCACCAAATCGTATTGAAATTGCTTATTGATATGGCAACTCACACACTAAACAATAAGCTTCTTATGGGCACACTTATCTTTGTACCCAAGGGCCTGAGAGAAAATGAACACTGTTTATCCAAAGCTAATGGGTGGGAAGATCATCCATATGGATGGAATTAAATGAGCAAAGACAGGGAAGCAGGAAAGTACAAGAACTGCCCACTTTTCAGAAGTTGTCCCATTTGGTGTTTGATCGAGGGTAGAAAACAAAAGTTGTCAGAGCTTATAGTCCAGACAAAGGAGTTGGACGTAGTTCTTGGAAAGTAGGATACCATGGAAGGTTTTCCGGAGAGAATGACTGGTACTATTGTTTCTCTAAGGTTGCTTAACTGATGGTTAATTACCTGATGTCTTGGCTGAGGGACCAGTTTAACCAATTATTTGCCATAACAAAGAAAAATGCTAGGGGACACAAGCCATCTGATGCATTAGCCTCTTTGGCACACCAGCACTTTTGCAGAATGGCCCAAGTCAAGTTGGTCATTCACAACTGTTCTGCTCTTTGTGGTTGATTTCTTTAGCCTCTATTAGAAAAAGGTGTGAGCTACAGATTTCTCACGTCCTCAGGAGCACCTAGTGTGTTACAATGAAAGCAAGTCTCTGACTAAATTTTGCCTCATCAACAAGCAACTCTTAACATAAAGGAAGGCAAATGTCTTGTAATCTGCTCCTGTAAGCTCAGGGAAATACCAACTCCACCCTTCAGACTCTTGACAAGTAGCTTGCTTGAAGGTTTTACTTGAGACAAAGGCCACAGTGTTCCAGCCGTAGATCTTAGCTAACCTGAGACAAATCAAGCCACGATAATTCCTCCACGTGATAGATCTTAGCTAACCTGAGGCAAATCAAGCCACAATAATTCCTCCATGTGATGGCCCAATCCAGGGCTGAACGAGACTCCTAGGCCTGGGGTACCATTTAGAAGACTACTGGGCTCTGGGCCTACCATATTCTTATGCCTCTTACCTGTAAAGGCAGAAATACTCTACTGTACATTATTTCTAGCCAACTCATATACTTTGTACACCACCATATACTTTCACGAATATATGTATATGTGTTTAATATTATTTATACTATCTAGTGAATGTTCTGGTATACATTTTAAATAACTTTATTGAGGTATAACTTATAGACCATGTAATGCACCTGTTGTAAGTATATAGTTAGATCAGCTAGTATAGAATAAAACATGATCCTTGTAGCTCTTGTATATTAGTTATCCATTGTTGCATAACAAATTACCCCAAAACTTAATAGCTTCAAACAACATTGATTAGCTCCTGGTTTAGGTGGGCCAGGAATCCAGACACAGCTGAGTGGGGTGCTCTGCTTCATGTCCTTTCACAAGCTGCAATCAAGGTGTCAGCTGGGTCCATAGTCATCTCACAGCTCAACTTGGGAGAGATCAGCGTCCCACCTCGCTCAGGTGGTGTAAGCAGGATTCCATTCTTTTTGCGGTCTTGGACTGCGGGTCTCAGTTTCTCACTGTCTAGAGACCTCCCTCAATTACTTGTCACATACGCCTCTCCAACATGGCAGTAGCTTCATCAAAGCCACCAAGCCTAAAAGACAAGATATAGAATGCCAGCAAAAATGGAAGTCACAATTTTTATAAGCTAATCTCAGAAGTGACAGCTCATCTTTTTTGCTCAGGCCAGTCACTTGGTGCCGCCCACATTCAAAGGGGTTTGCACAAGGGAGAGAACACTGGGAGGCTGCCCACCACACCTTGTGTTAACTTCCTGGAGACGCCTGGTTAGGGTTTTTCAAATGTTTACCGAACACCGCTAGTCAGGTAGCTTCAATCAGTAACTTGCCCAGTTTAAGGTAGAGGATGAAATCAACACAAGTATTTATCACCTTGAAGTCCATGTTGAAATTTGTCCATGTGATCACTGATCTTTTCGTTTAACTTACCAGATAGGGCTTATGTTTGTCTGGAGGAAAGGCAGGGCAGGTTAAGGTGCAGGAATAAATAGGCCTAAACTTTAGAAAGTTGGGATGTTTCTGGATTATAAAAGGTTTAGACCAACAACAAAATGCAACACAAAGATACCATGTATTTATTGAGGTTACCAAAGTTGTATCTGAAAAAGACAGTTGATATTGAGGTCATTCTTTCTAAGAAAATAGCAAAAATATTTTTGTCTATCTTGAGTCGAGGGAAAAAAAAAAGAACTGCAGGATTACTTCTGCTGAAAATAATCTACTCTCTTTGTAATTGAAGAACATAAACTGTATATTTTGATGAAAAAAGAAAATATTCTTATTCGGGATGTGATTTTTTTAAACCTGACATAAAATCGACAACTTCTGTTGTGAGACTTGGTTAATGCAATGAAATTTTCTTCGTGTAGATAAGCTTTCAAACAAACTGCCTACCAGCCTGTATTGTAAAGGATAATGGAAGAGAAGATCATAGACTTCCACCCCTGGACTAGACTAGGTTTCTTGGAAACACAGGACATACTTTTATCCATTGCTTTATTCAAATACCCCTTGGAGAGAAAATCATTCTTGAGGTACACAAAAACCAGAAGGCTCTTGGCTAGAATACAGCCTGCAAAAATTAAATGATTCCAATCTTGCAAAGTTTCAATTTGATTCATGTCCTTATAAAAGCCATTTTACTTCAGTTTGGCAATTGCAAGGTGAAATTGAAAGTGGACAGAGTGAACTCTTTTAAATGGTATCATTAGGGAGCCAAACCTACAGAATGTCAGATTATGAAGGCAATGTACAGCTCACTCATTGTTACTGGTAAAATCATTTTATTCTAACAGCAACGACGAACTTGTAAAATGGCTCAAATGAAAAGCAAAAAAATTCATTTCCATCAGCTTTGGAAGGAGACCATTACTACCACATATCCAGCAATAAGATGAAAATTTCTATTTGTTTTTGATATAATTGAGAGCATCTTCATAAATGTCAGAGTGGCTATTGAATAAAATCCATGTCAGTCTACCGCATAAAAAGACATTTTCTTCTGATGACCTCATGAAGTCAAGGCATTCCCTGGCCTTGAAGCTTGTTCCAGTCAGAAACAATAAGATCCTTATGCAGCTATTCATTCTGAGGTATAAATAACCATAATCCCAGATAAGAAAATTATATTTACAGCCTAACTTTATTATTTTTAAATTGTTGTTTTTCTCCTTAAACAGGTCAGCTGGCTCTGGATTGCTGGAAATCCCTGCACATTTTATCACGCCTGGGTCAGCAATATATACTTGGCTTCAGAAACATTGATGTTGAAAATTGAACATCTGGTCTTCCCTTCCCATATTTCTCCCCACCCTCTCTCCCACCATTTCTCTCCCAAGTAATCAGCATTTCCTCCTTTGTCTATCTGGCTTGAATAGTATTTAAAACTCAACTTTGGTGTATACTATATTTATTTGTTTGTTTTTGGAGCCAACTTGGTCCCGTTTCCAGTTCTGAAAAGTTCCTAGCAGTGCCATTTCCTGTGGTTCCTGTTTATAAACCACGTAAAAGCAAGGGCAAAGGTTATTCTGATGGGTTGGATTAATAGGTCACTAGTAAAAGGAATTATATCTCTGTACAAGGTCAGAATCCTATTTCTTTCCTCCTGTCTGTCATAGACATTTTCTAAATGAAAATTCTCCCATAATGATTTCTAGACCTGGAGTTTTTAGAACCCTGAGATGGAATGTGATATGTATATGATACATATGTTCCCTTTTTCTTGTCTTGAATTCGTTTTTCAAAATGATCTCTAAACCTAATACAGTTGACCCTTGAACATCACGGGATTGAGCTGCACGGGTCCAAACTGCATGGGTCCACTTATGCAAGGATTTTTTCCAATAGCAAATGCTACAGCACTACCCGACCTGCAGTTGGTTGAATCCATGGATGTGGAGCCACATATATGGGTAGAGGAACCACGTATACACTGAGTGCTGGCTATAAATTATACTCGAATTTTTGACTGGGCAGAGTGTCAATGCTCTGCTCCTAAATCCTACCTTGTTCCAAAGTTCAACTGTACTTTACGAACTGCATTTCTAGACCAAGAAGATTTGTCACTTATTTAAAATAAGCACCCAAATTCCGTCCTAGGACAACTGCTGGTTTTCAGATGGTGTGAAGGACAATGCTGAACAGAAACTTGTTAGAGCATAGAGAGCACACACATCTGGAGCAACCCCACGACGTTCCCGAAAGCATCTGAAATGTGAGGCACACACTGGCTGCAGAGCACACCGCGATTACTTGAATCCCATTTGGAACCCCCCAATCCTTTTCAAAAACAGATCATTCTTTTTTTATTATAATGTAAGATTCTTTGATAATTCTTGCCTCTCCAGTTGAAGACACCTTTGAAAAAAAAAGCCAAGTTGTATATTTTTTCCTGATTCTCTAGCAATATATCTTGCTGTAGTTGTTGAAAATACCACACACTATCTGGGGTCTTTGAAGTACATGGTAACTAAATGTTTGATTGAGAAGCGTACTTCCTGCAGACTTTCCTAGGGTCACTGAGATGTGAACAGAACCCAGTTGAATTCATTTCTGCTGTTCCATTTTAAAATAGGGCTGGGAATAGAAATGATCCCTTTTTAAGTGGAACTGAGCTTCAACTTTTAAGAGATGCTGTAGATTTTTGAGGGAACAAGGGGATGTGTCTGGGACCCAGCATCCCCATGTGGTTTTCAGCTTCTAAAATGTTACTCATGTGTTTTAAGTGTTTGATATAAATCTGTGGGACTTCACGTTTCCATCCAATGTGTTAGCACTTAGATTAAGACCACACTTACACACCTTTTTTCAATTCATGTGCAATTAAAGGATGCACTAACAAGAAAAGTGACTTTATAGTACCGATGGAAAAAAATGGCAGTGTGATAACTCAATATAAAAATGGGACTTCTTTTTATACATTTCTAAACTAACTTTTAGAACAATGTCTTTTTTTCAAGGCAAGGCCCTTGGAACCACTTGGTGAGTATATATTGAATACTTTACTTTCTTTTTCCTGTGACAGCAAGAAGCTCATCCAAAAAAGAACCATGCCTCCACCACATAAATCATTCAGAAGATCTGGTCACTTTCCATGTGATTCAGTTAAATCCTTTAAATCCCCCAGGAGAATTTACTTGCTTTTGGCATATTTCACCATATTCGGAGGAAAACCAGTCTCCAGGGACGTGGTGGTTAATGGGAACAGGCCAAAAGCAGATGTCCTAAATTCCGTTTTGTTAGCTGAGGCATTGTCAGATGGTGTTTCTCTTGGTGCCTGGAGAAGTGTCCTTTCTGAATCCTCAATACCCCTCTAGGCTCCCCACAATGCCTTTAAAAGGGCAGAACCTTTCCTCCCCTAATTAACGATAAGACAAATGCAGAAGGAAATTAACACGTTGAACTAAATTCATGACACTGAGTTGCAAATCCAGCTATACGGAACAGCAGAGAATCCATGGGTTTGCAGGCAGCAGGGAGAAGGGACATGAGGAGAGGGACGTGAGCAGGACACTTGCTGCGAAGTGGAAGGACTGTGGGAGGCAAACCAAGTTTTCCCAGCTCTCAGTGTTGCCCAGTCTTCACCTGTGTGTGTGTTCTCTGAGCTGAGATGGAGGCAGTTAGTATTTTATGGGTGATGCAAACCCTAAACCGCATTTTAAGCCAGAAGTCTTCCCCATTCTCTATTTCTTTAGGTTTCATGATGTAAACATGCATCTACCATGCCCAGGAGAGAGGTGTCCTGGGCCCTAAGAAGGTGTTAAGATCATAACACACGTTTTGCTCAAGAGACTTTTCCCTCAAGTAGATGGAAATGAAATGGGAGGAGGGAGAGGAGACAAAGTCAAGCCTGAACACCATCTATCACAGATCAAAGTGATGCCACAATGAAAGGAAACCTCTCTTCTGAAAGACTTCACATATTCCGATCGATCAATAAAGAAATGATGTAAAAATTTCTCAGTTCCATAAATAGGGGGGTAAATTTTAGAAATCTTACTGGGACTCTCTGCTGAAGGACGCGGCAAAGTCTAGATTCTCCCAGGATCAGATTTGTCACTGGGCATCCCCACCCCAGGGAAGTTTCAAGAGTCGGTATCTTCGGACTGGAGAAGGGTGGATATAGAGCGAAGAAGGAAACAAAAAGGGAAGTTGTCAGAGTGTGGCCTCTTACTCTACCTTCCTTAGTGATCTTAGTCGTTCCTGGTGAGCCCTTCCCCGCTTTTGTGCCAATATCTGCTATAGAAAACTTCCCAGAGCAGAGGTACCAAATTTATTGCATTTTTACAAGTACACTTGCTTTGAAACTCAGTACACCTGTTATACTAGCAGAGAGAAGGAGGAAAAGTACTGCATTCAGTTTGACCTAAAAGGAGCATGGATCACCAAGGGGTTCCCAGCACCTAACCCGGCCCCCAACAAGGCTCTCATTGGGGCTTATTCTTCCTTAAATTGAAAAACAGACTGTGCCTTAAAGTCTGCATGCAAAGATTCAAGTAAGATATAAGATGCTATTTGTTGAGAAAGAGAGAAGAAAAGGTAAAATCGAGGGATGAGTGTAGATACCAAGCCATGTCAAAGGATGGACTGTCAGCTTTTCAACTGAGCGTAGCGCGGTGAAATACTCCATGCCTGCAGGTGTGACCTGAGCCCAGGGCTCCAAACTTCAACAGAGTGGCTCCTTCCCAAGTCAGCACTTAAACCAGCCACGCTCACCCCCACCCCAGCCCCAGATGTAACAAGAACTGGATTAATCTAAGGCCTTTCTAGACTGCCACTTAGCATACTTTTCTTTTTTAATTTTTATTTTATTTATTTATTTTTGGCTGTGTTGGGTCTTTGTTGCTGCGCGTGGGCTTTCTGTAGTTGCGGTGAGCGGGGGCTACTCTTCGTTGCGGTGCGCGGGTTTCTCATTGTGGTGGCTTCTCTTGTTGTGGAGCCCAGGCTCTAGGCTCATGGGCTTCAGTAGTTGTGGCACTCAGGCTCAATAGTTGTGGCTCACGGGCTCAACAGCTGTGTTTTGCAGGCTCTAGACTGCAGGCTCAGTAGCTGTGGCACACGGGCTTAATCGCTCCACGGCATGTGGGACCTTCCCAGACCAGGGCTCGCACCCGTGTCCCCCGCATTGGCAGGCGGATTCTTAACCACTGCGCCACCAGGGGTGTCCTAGCATACATATTTAAATACTGGAACTCCCAAGCCAAAATTCCCCAGTGGACCACCTTATCCCTCGTTAATTAAAAAATATAAACAATTCTGTAGTAATGGAGAAGGGCCCTTTTCACAGAAATGTCTTTGATATTAAGGCTGCTTTGAGCATACATGTTCCTTTGCCTCCTTGAATCTTAACACCAGACAAACTCCAGGACCCCAAGATACAGGGGGGCAACCAACAGTCAAGGCCAGAGTGTTTTCTGTAAAGGCAATGCACAGGTGGTTGTAGTCACCCTGACTCAAGTTTCGGGGTACTGGATCAAGGGGTGGGGAAGGCGTAGGGGAGTAAGAGCTCGCGCTTCAACACAGAAGGCAGAGCTCAGCATGGCGATGGTGTGACTACCACACACACACCAGGCTGCTGCTCCTTCTCTCTGGAGGTGGTGACAGCTTACGACACCTTGGCTGTTGCTGCTGATCCTCTGGAAGGAGCCCATGGAATGTTATAGCCAGCCCAGTGTTTCTCTATTTACTTATCTATTACCATCACGGTGACAGGAAAGGAGAGTTTGCTGCTATTTCCTTTATGGTTTTTTTTTTTTTTTTTTTTTTTTTTTTGCGGTACGCGGGCCTCTCACTGCTGTGGCCCCTCCCGTTGCGGAGCACAGGCTCCGGACGCGCAGGCTCAGCGGCCACGGCTCACGGGCCCAGCCGCTCCGCGGCATGTGGGATCCGCCCGGACCGGGGCACGAACCTGTGTCCCCTGCATCGGCAGGCGGACTCTCAACCACTGCACCACCAGGGAAGCCCTATATATTCTTGTTTTCAGTTGTCTGGTTTTAAATAAGCTTGACAGCCTAGCCGACTGTGACTTTCTCCCCTGTGCAGGATTTTTATCAAGAGAGTAAAGAACACACGTCCGCAGGGTAAAAAGAAACACCCTGTGTGTGACAGAATAAGAAATGTGGTTATACAGAATTAACATCTGGGTAGACCAACTTGCCAACAAGCCCACACCAATAAACTGGGAACACATGCTGGTTAAAACTACGTGTGCTTGAGTCAGTCAGCCTTGGGTTCAAATCCCGATTTCTGCCACTTAGGTGGATAACTGGCTTCAGTCAGCTTCTCCCAGAAGCAGACTCTGAGCCAAAGATTCAAGTTCAAGTGATTTATCCACAAAGAACTCCCAGGAAAAAATGGTAAAAGTTTGGAAAGCCGACTAGGGAAGAAAAAGCTAAGCAAGGGTCTGATTTCAGTTGAAGACCAGCCTCAGCCCGATCCCTGGAAATCTCTGAAGTATGAATTTCACCCCACAGTTTATCCAGAGGTAAAAGAAGCTGGGCTTCTGTACCTGAGTGTCAGCTAGTCATCAGCTCATGGATGGAGGTTCAGGAGCAAACTCCTGGGCACTTGGGGAGGTGGGGCAGCTATGGTAGCCTGTAGGCAATCCTCTGAAGAATTTTGTAGCTACAAGCAATCAGCAGCCAGGCACACCAAACTTAGGGATGGATGCAGAGCACTGGTGAAGATGGCCAGAAAGAATCTTGGTGGGAGTACCAAGAATATGCACTACGGTGACTATGGGCAAGTTTCTTAACTTCTCTGAGCATGTTTCCTTCTATGTAAAGTGGAGATACTAGTACTAACCTCAGAGAATTGTGATAATGAAATGGAAATACCACCTGTAAACTGCACAGAACCTGATACAGAGTAAGTGCTCAACTAAATACAGTCAGTCCTCCATATCTGCGGGTGCCACATCCACGGATTTAACCAATGACAAGTGGAAAATATCCAGGAAAAAAGAATTCCAGAAAGTTCCAAAAAGCCAAAACTTGAATTTGCCACACGCTGGCAGCTACTTACATAGCATTTACACTGTATTAGGTATTATATGTAATCTAGTGATGATTTAAAGTCTTCAGGAGGATGTGCATAAGTTTTAAGGAAATACTAAACCATTTTATATAAAGGATATGAGCATTAGTGGATTTTGGTATCCACGGGGTTTCCTGAAACTAATCCCCTGCAGATACCAAGGGATGACTATACTACACGTTATATTTTCTGACTGAACTATCAGCTCCGCAAGAACAGGATAATATCTCCTTCATTATACTGTCTCCCTACTCCCTAGAAAAGTGCTTTGCATGTAGGAGACACTCAATACATATTAGTACAGCTTTCAGATAAGAACTGCATCACAGGGATGCATGAGACTTTGCCAAAGAGAGAAAACTATATTCAATTGGGATTGGACAGTGACATGAAAATTCAAAAATTCTATACTTGACAACAGAAGCAGAGTCCTCATGTAAGTCCATGAAAGTAATAAATGAGACTTACTAAAAAGACTTTTATTGGCAAAAATCAAAATCGCTGTTCTCCAAGTTTAGAGATAGACCCAGAGTACTGAGGGTCTTCTGAGCTGCCTTCAGTGCATTGTAACCCGCAGGTCTCAAACCAGTAGCTTGACTTCTTGGGAGCTTAAAAAAGGATTATCTAGTCCAGTGATTCCCAAATTATTTGGCCCCAGGACCTCTTTACATTCTTTTTTTTGCGGTACGCGGGCCTCTCACTGTTGTGGCCTCTCCCGCCGCGGAGCACAAGCTACGGACGTGCAGGCTCAGCGGCCGTGGCTCACGGGCCCAGCCGCTCCGCGGCACGTGGGATCTTCCCGGACAGGGGCACGAACCCGTGTCCCCTGCATTGACAGGCAGATTCTCAACCACTGCGCCACCAGGGAAGCCCATCTTTACATTCTTAAAATTTATTGAGGACACCAAAGAGCTTTAGTTTATATGGGTTACAGCTAGGAATATTTACACTATTAGAAAATGAAACTAAGAAAAAATTTAAATATTAATTACTTAATTTTTAAATAAAAATTACATGCTAACATAAATATTTTATTAAAAATAGCTATATTTTTCTAAAACCAAAAAAATGAGAGAATAGTAGGGTTGTTTTACATATCTGCATATTTCTTTAATGTCTGGCTAATAAAGACAGCTGGTTCTCTCTTCTTCTGTATTCAGTACATTGAAATATGTTGTTTTGGTTGAAATATCTAAAAATAATCCAGCCTTGTGCAACTATGTAGTTGGAAAAGCAAGAACTATTTTATAATATTGCCAGATAATTTTAGATATTTTTATTTGATAGTACATAAAATCTTGACAAGTATTACTTTCTTAAAGGCTAGTTGCAATGCAGAATTTGATATCATGTAATTGAACATGTCATACTCTGTTACATTAAATCCATTGCCTATCTTGCATTCTAAGAGTATCTTTTATCCTGCATGATTCTGTAACTCAATCCATTGGAAAATATTACACTGACATACAGATTGTCCAAATGTTAACACTTTTCATTATACAATATTTTTAATTTAATTTTTTGAATTTACATAATTTATTTTTAAATTGAATTATAATTGACATATTATATTAGTTTCAGGTGTACAACATAGTGATTCAATATTTTCATACATTACAAAAGGTTCACCATGATAATTTTAGATATCATCTGTCATCATACAGAGTATTACCATATTATTGACTATATTCCCTGTACTGTACTTAACATTCCCGTAACTTATTTATTTTATACCTGGAAGTTTGTACCTCTTAATTCCCTTCACCTATTTCATTTATCCCCCTACTCCCCTCCTCTCTGGCAACCACCATTTGTTCTCTGTATCTGAGTCTGTTTCTGTTTTGTTTCTTCGTTTGTTTTGTGTTTTAGATTCCACATATAAGTGAAATTATACAGTATTGTCTTTTTCTGTTTGACTTATTTTACTTTGCATAGTACCCTCTAGGTCCATCCATGTTGTTGCAATGGCAAGATTTCATTCTTTTTTATAGCTGAGCTATATTCTATTGTATGAATATACCATATCTTCTTTATTCATTCATCTGTTGATGGGCACTTAGATTACTTCCATATCTTGGCTATTGTAAGTCGTGTTGCAATGAACATAGGAGCACATATATCTTTTTGAATTAGTGTTTTCATTTTCTTCAGGTAAATACTCAGAAGTGAAATTGCTGGATCATATGGTAGTTCTATCTTTAGCTTTTTGAGGCACCTCCATACTGTTTTCCCCAGTGGCTGCACCAACTTAACATTCCTACCAATAGTGCATTAGGGATCCTTTTTTACCACATCCTCACCAACACTTGTTGTTTCTTGTCTTTTTGATAAAGGCCATTCTGACATGTGTGAGGTGGTATCTCACTGTGGTTCTCATATGCATTTCCCTGATGATTAATGCTGTTGAGCATCTTTTCATGAGTCTGTTGGCCATCTGTATGTCTTATTTGGAAAAATGTCTATTCAGGTCCTTTGCCTATTTTTTAATCAGGATATTTGGTATTTTGATATTGAGTTGTATGAGTTTTTTATATAATTTGGACATTACCCCTTATCAGATATGTCATTTGCAAATATCTTCTCCCATTCAGTAGGTGGCCTTTTCGTTTTGTTGATGGTTTCCTTTGCTGTGCAAAAGCTTTTTAGTTTGCAAAAGCCCCATTTGTTTACTTTTGCTTTTAATGCCCTTGCCTGAGGAGACGTATCCAAAAAAAAAAAAAAAAAAAAATTGCTAAGACCTACGTCACAGACCTTACTGCCTATGTTTTCTTCTAGGAGTTTTATGGTTTCAGGTCTTACATTTAGGTCTTTAATCCATTTTGAGTTTATTTTTGTATATGGTGTGAGAAAGTGGTCCAGTTTCTTTCTTTTGCATGTAGTTGTCAAGTTTTTCCCAACATCATTTATTGAAGAGACTGTCTTTTCTTTGTTGTACATTCTTGCCTCTTTTGTCAGATCAACTGACCATAAAAGTGGGTTTATTTCTGGGCTTGCTATTCTGTTCCATTGATCTAGTTGTCTGTTTTTGTGCCAGTACCAACCTGTTTTGGTTACTGAAGCTTTGTACTATAGTTTGAAACCAGGGAGTATACAGTATTTTTTTTAAATTCCATGTATTAATAATACCACTGATCTCATCAGGGAAGTCTTTAAGTATTGTGAAGCTCTCAAACTGAG
Organism: Physeter macrocephalus; assembly: GCF_002837175.3. NCBI lineage: Eukaryota > Metazoa > Chordata > Mammalia > Artiodactyla > Physeteridae > Physeter > Physeter macrocephalus. The sequence continues at coordinate 44,388,123 of NC_041218.1, forward strand.
AGTGGAAGATAAAAGTTTTCCAAAATTCAGTTTACAATTGAGAGCTCAAACTTACACTGCTCCTCTACCTCTTGTTATGGTGCTAAGGACTGGTTACCCTTGAGACTGGGAAGCTTTCCCTGACCTTCCTGGGCTGAGTTACGGATGGTCCTTCAACCACATTCTTTCTTGATCCCTAGTAGAGCACTTGCTGAAATCTATCGAGATTGTTTTCTTCCCTGTATCTCTCAATTGTTTTCTTCCCTGTATCTCTCAATGGGCCCATAAGCTCCTTCATAGCAGCACTGTGCCTTCTATCTCCTTACCCTCAGTGCCTCATGCATAAACATTGTTCAGTGAATGAATGAGTGATTGAATAAATCCCTAGGACTGATGGATGTGGTGACTATGGAAGTCTATCTCACATTCCCAGACAGGAGATTTTGTTATAATGTAAATATGTATCTTATGTATTACTAAAAATGGAAACAAAGTCAAAGAGAATTGCTTTACAAATGTGGGTGTTACTTAGGTAGCTATGAAAAAAGATGCATCGAAGAAATAAAGGTCTGATGTCCTGGGCCAAAGACCTGCAACAAAAGGACCAGATGGAGGCAGGGAGAGAAGACGGACCCCATGACGCCAGCAGCAGAGTGGGTGGGTCATACATGGTATAGATGGGTGTAGAGTGATACTGTGAGTGAGGGGAAAAGAGGGAGAACTGAAAGGAAAAAGGAAAAATTAGGAGAGCAATAAAAGAGGCCAGCCAAAATAAGAGAAGAAAATAAGAGGAAAGAAAATTAAAGGATGGCAAAAACGTCAAAGGAGAAAAAAATAACCGGGGCCCAGATCTTGTTCAGTAGCTACAGATAGGATAGGAGATGGTGTGGTGATAGTAAGACAGTCAGATCTGAGGTCAGCTGAGTGGACAGTAAAAGATAATAATTTGCAAGATTTCTGTGTAGAATTAATCTATTCCCTTAAATCCCTATGGCCTTGCCTCTTGGCCCCAAATGTTTAGGTGTGCAATAAAATTATGTCTCTGGGTTGGTCTACACTGGACAGAAGGCCTTACCTTCCCCAAATATTCATCTGTCCGTGTTTGAGAAGACCTGGGCTGACCTCTTTTGTAAGACCACATTTCCAGCCAGCAACGACTCCTTTCAAAGTAACAGTTAGCCAACGAGTCAATTTCATCCTGAAAGATGTTATGTATTTGCCCTCTGTGTCCAGGACCCAGGGGTCATGCAGGAGAACTTTACCACCTAGACCTGCCTGACAATCCCACACCACCAGCATTATGGAGAATGGAAAGGACAATTACCAGACAGGTTGCAAGCCGCCTGAACACTACTACATGGGCTGCGGTGCTCGGCTGAGCATCTGTTCTGTAAGGTATTAACAGCTAATGACGTGAGAATAAGTTAGGAAAGTTTGGGGTTAAACTAAAATCAGCAGGTTTCTTTATTGCACGGCTTTTCAAAGGTACTCTTCAGAATTGGGAAAAGAGCACACTGTATTTCCCAAATTTCTTTAAGAACGAGACTCTTTTCTCCTGAGCAGCTATCACTCAGGTTGAGTTCCTGAAAAACACATTTTGGAAACACTGATATAAACTCTGATGGCAGAGAGAGGGTCTGTGGGGCCTCAAAACCTGCTAGCTCCTTTTCCTGTGGGAAAGCTGCAGATTTCAGATAATTTCTGACTAAGGTTAAGATAGTTCCCTCCTTCGGAATTCCCTGGCTGTCCAGTGGTTAGGCCTCCCTGCTCTCACTGCCAAGAGCCAGGGTTCGATCCCTGGTCAGGGAACTAAGATCCCACATGCCATGCAGCACAGCCAGAAAAACCAAATAAATAAATAAAATAAAAACTCAAACTGCTAAAAAAAAAAAAAAAAAAAGCAGAAACTATTTTTAAAAAGGCAGTTCCCTCCTCCAAAATTCTAAGAATTTATTAATCTACAGACTGTTTTCAAGGTTGAAGCTATTACCATCATAGACTGACTAGAAGTGAAGTCCAAGGCTAGAAAATATCAGAAGGAAGCCCCTCTCTATGCCTGGTGCATATTCTCCCAGGTACCTGCATGGCTAACTCATCTACCTCCCTCAAGTCTGCTCAGATGTCATCTCCTCATCAGATCCTTCTCTGTCAGCCCCATTCCCCAGCACTCTCTGTAGCCCTGCTCTGGTTTGTTTTTTCCCTATCACTCTCAATTTCTCACATACTGTGTACTCTACTTATTTATTTTGTAGACTGTATCTGTATTTCACAACTGTCTTTCTCTACCAGAATGTAGGCTCCACAAAGACAGGAATTTTTGTCTCCTGTTCACCATCCCACCTCTGGATTTAGGGTTCTAAAGCTAGAACATTGTCTAGAATAATGCCTGGTACACAGTAGGCATTCAAGAAATATTTGTTGAATGAATGAAAAAATGAATCAAAAAAGACTGGATGTTGAGTTTTTACTTGAGGTTGTGGAGTATATTTTATATTTGCCATTCCTCCATCCTCCAACCTCTAGGTCCCAGCATGCTCGGCAGGCCCCAAGATTACATTTTGATCCTTCGGTACTGCCTCAATTCAAGCCCTTGATGCAGCTTTGGTGTTTGGTATCCTGGAGATGAAACAGCAGTAGCAGTAGCCTTTGTATTTCCAGGGCTCTGTCACTCAGAGACATCACACAACCACCCACAAAAATGCCAGCTTGCAAAACTGTTAAGGAGAATGGGGAAAATATTATTTTCATCACCACACAAATAAAAATGATCAGACATAAACACAGAGCTGCTGATCTGGGAAACAGCCATTAACCATCAAGAGAAGGTGACATCGTTTACTTAATATTCCCAAATACTCCATTTTTAGCAGTATTTGCTAATTTTTTCTATTATAAATAACTTCTGAATGAACATTTTAGGATATAACTCTTTCATATTTTGTTTATGTCTTTATGGAACTTACTTAAAAGTATAAGTACTGAATCACTCTGTAAATTTTATTCTTGATTATTTTCATCTAGTTCCATTTCCTGGGCTCAATTATTCAGATTTAAATTTTGAAAGACGTTTTTATTCTTCCATTAATAGTTCAACTTCCAACTATGAACAGTTCTATTTTAATTGAGTATTTATACCCCGTTCTTTATTTTTGGTGAATTTTTGTAGTTTTCAATATTATGAACAAGAGGTGACTTTTCAGACAGTTAATCATTTAACACTTTGTATTTCATATATTATCTTTAGTAACATATTATGAACTGAATAACAGTCTGATAGTTTGTATTTATTTCTTAACTAAACTGTAATAAAATTGTAAGCAATTCTTCTCAGATATTGGAAGCTTGCTGTATTATGAAAATACTCTCACTGTTCTCAAAAGTCTTTTCAACTTTGATGAATTTCAATAGGCTCTATGGATAGTCAGCACATTCTTGGGTCAAAACGGTAGGGGTGAAAACAGTGGGGACAATATGTCCTGCTTTGGATAAGAAAAGACCTAATGCAAGATGTTAAATTTCAGTTAAGCATTGAAGGATAATTAAGATTTTCTGCCAGAAGGAAAGAATACAGATTTTTCTCATGCAGCTGCTTTGTTCTGTATTTCTGACGCCACCATTTGACCAGGTGGATAGTATGATCTCAACCTTCTACCTTATTTTAGCTCATGTTTGTGGATTTCTTATCCAAATTTTGCCAACACTGATGAATCATCTTCTCATGAAATCTTTCTTGGATGAAAAGCATTCTTTGGGAAGATATACAGATTGCCAACAAACACATGAAAGAATGCTCAACATCATTAATCATTAGAGAAATGCAAATCAAAACTACAATGAGATATCATCTCACACCAGTCAGAATGGCCATCATCAAAAAATCTACAAACAATAAATGCTGCAGAGGGTGTGGAGAAAAGGGAACCCTCTTGCACTGTTGGTGGGAAGGTAAATTGATACAGCCACTATGGAGAA
>NC_041218.1:44392198-44392808 GCF_002837175.3 Physeter macrocephalus
GTATGCTAACACATATATATGGAATCTAAGGAAAAAAAAAAAAAAGGTCATGAAGAACCTAGGGGTAAGACGGGAATAAAGACACAGACCTACTAGAGAATGGACTTGAGGATATGGGGAGGGGGAAGGGTAAGCTGTGACAAAGTGAGAGAGTGGCATGGACATATATACACTACCAAACGTAAAATAGATAGCTAGGGGGAAGCAGCTGCATAGCACAGGGAGATCAGCTCGGTGCTTTGTGACCACCTAGAGGGGTGGGATAGGGAGGGTGGGAGGGAAGGAGACGCAAGAGGCAAGAGATATGGGAACATATGTATATGTATAACTGATTCACTATGTTATAAAGCAGAAACTAACACACCATTGTAAAGCAATTATACTCCAATAAAGATGTTAAAATAAAAAAAGCATTCTGAGTCAAATGCCATTAAATCATTTTACTCTTTGGTCAAATTCTATACCACACGTTTAAACCTTTTAAAATCTTTTTTCCATTTTCATTTTTGTTCTACGGAATATTTTTTTTTTTTTTTTTTTTTTTTGTGGTATGCGGGCCTCTCACTGTTGTGGCCTCTGCCGTTGCGGAGCACAGGCTCCGGACGCGCAG
>NC_041218.1:44392926-44421797 GCF_002837175.3 Physeter macrocephalus
GGACGCGCAACCACTGCGCAGCCACTGCGCCACCAGGGAAGCCCCTCTACTGAATATTTTTAATCAGATTGTATTCCTTGTAAATTTTAAGATTTTGTGCAACACGTTTTTAACTGAGATACTGTTATATGCTGGGCTCTGTTCTAGATGCTGGGAAAATACAGTAAATAAGATTAGATACTGTTTCCTGTAATCATGGAACTTAATATTCAATCATTAATCAGGATTTCTTGTTGTCTAGAAATAAGTTGAGGGAATAATCACTGCCTTGTGAGCTTTCTTTTTGAGGCCACTATTTCTACCAAGTTCATGTTTCTAGGTCCAATTTTGCAGGTTTAATTTTTAAGAAGACTTGATTCTTCTATCAGTTTTTTAAAAAAATCTGTATCTTGCCATGTGTAATTTTAGCTGTTGACAGTTTTATTTCATGTTGATTATTTCGACCAAGTCTAATTTTTGTCCTGAGCCAATTCCTGCAGTATCCATTATGACTGACATTATATGACCCGTTAGGCAGGTTTTCATTTATAATAAGTTTTACCACTTGCATCTTTAGCCATTGTCAGTTTTACTCTGTGTTGATTACTTCAGCCAAGCCAAAAATTTCCTCAGCAACCTAGTAAAAATGTCCTTTGGGTCAAATTTGTGGGATCAAAACTACAGAGTATTAAAAAAGAAATCCTTGACTGAAAAGATATGGTAAAAATTGTGATTCAAGACTTTCTATTATGAAAGAAAGAGCATTAGAAAATCTGAGAAGTCACGATTGTTTAGAGTAGCACTTCTTACACTTTAATGTGCATAAAAATTACCTGGGATCTTGATAAAATACAGATTCTGATTCAGTGGGGTCTAGGGCAGGGACCTGGGACTGCTTTTCTAACAAGCTCCCAGGAAGACGCTGATACTGCTAAGCCCCAGGCTGAGTAACAGGGAGTTAGGATATATACTCTGTGGTCCATCAGGCCTGGGTTCAAGCCCCATGCTGCCCTATAAACGTGAGCAAGTTACTTAACTTCTGAGTCTGGTTTTATTCATTTATAAAACGGGATGATAATACAATTATCTATCTAAGAGGTTTTGTGTTAGAATTAAATAAGATGATTTATGCAAAATGCTTAGCACAGGGCCTGGCACCTAGTAAAAAATAAATGGCAATCATTATTAACTGATAAGTAAAAGCACACTGCAGTTTCTGAGAACGAATGGTAAGCGGCCTGGCTAATCAAAGTGTGGTCCAGACACCAGCAACATCTGGGAGCTTGATAAAAATGGGGAATCTCAGACCTACTGAATAAGAATCTGCATTTTAACAAGAACCCTGGAGATTATGTGCCTATTATAGCTGCAGAAGCACTAGCACTGAATTTAAAGAAAAGGGGCAGGAGACGAGTCTAGAAAGTCATCAAGAACTGTTAAGTGCCTTAAGTGCCCACTGAGGACTTTGAAACTTTTTTGGAGAACTATGGGGTGGCAAATACCTGCCCATCCTATCCCACCTCCCTGCTACACAGACATTCCCCTGGCAGGCATTGTTAATCAATCAGGCACTCTTCCAACTCAGCCTTGGTTAATCTCAGGATCCCTATCGACACAATGCCCTGGGCAAGGCCCTGTCAATGGACCCAATGTGACAAAAATGGTAAATTGCCACCACTGCAAAAGACCATGTGGAACCATCAAAGATCTTTAAAAAGAAAAAAAAAAAAATGAGATAACACACATAAGGGCTTAAAAGAATGCCTGATATACCTGGAAAAACAGTAAATATGAGTCAATTATTTCTACATAGCCTAGCAATCTGTGCCAACATTTTCTCCAGACAGTGAGTAAATGAGAAAACTTAGGACAATATTCATATTTTTGGTGTTACGTTTATTGTGAAATGATAGGGAGAGTAGATAGATTTTTTTTTCTCATATGGCAAAATTAAAATTTTATCAACCTGCCCATTTTGGGGGGGTTGTTCCCAGAAAGAATGATACCATGAACACCTGGAGGGGATTCTGGCCTGTATTTCTGGGCCTGCGGGCACTTGGTTCACTCAGGCTGGCTGAGAAGGCCTGAGCAGAGTAGAGCAGCCTTTCAAGGTCTGCCTTTGGACATGTGAGGATGAGAATGTTTTCTTCTGCAAATGGCCTGAGCTGTACCTCTTACCACATCATGCTAGAGCTGACTTTGCCTTTATAGAAATACTGCTGACAGGAGTGGAAGCCCATGGCAAGTCCAGGGGTGGTAGCAAAAAGCCATCACGGAAGAGTAAACTCCAACTGTCCCCATGAAGCACAGTCCACTGAGAGCTGAGTCTCCGTATCAGCAGCCCTCCGACAGGCTGAAATTGGGTAGGATTAGCACAGAGTCCTAGGCCCAGAGTTGAAGAGGGTTTGCTTTGTGCTGGATGACCCGAGAGAACTTTTCCAGTGCGAGCATCAGACTTTTGGACATGAGTGAACGGTTGGCTACGTTTTCTGGATGCTGCACTGCACCAGGACACCCTGAGCTCCCAGAGCCAACACTGGTTTTGAAACGCATGTGTTCCTTCTTCCAAGAGCTCAGGTCTCCCTGAGAGCTCACTCAGTGATTCAGAGACCAAACTGTTCTCACAAGCCCAAGAACCAAAGCCTATTGAGGTTTAAATCTCTCTCTTTTAAAAAATATTTTGTATCTATTGCCTTTTATTTTCGGTCAAACCCAGGAATCCATGTGCTGTAGAAAACCACCCACTCTTTCATACCGTCCCTGGTGTTATGTATGCAGTTGCATTGCCATCTGATTCTAGAAAATTAATATGCAAATGGAAGTAACAATAATGCCATATAGTGAAATACAGTGTTATGTGTAATTTTCTAACTGGTTTCTTCACGGCAGGGCAGCCCAAGAGAGAGAGAAAGAAGGGGAACCAGAGTTCATGTGGGGATGAGACAGGAACCCCCTTTATACTGAAGTGTAAGCCATTTCCAAAGGGGGACTGTCCCTGACATCTTTTTGAATACCCAGCTTACCCAAGCTCATCATTAATTCGCTTTCAAAGTGTGGTATCAACAGACTCTGCATAAAAACATCTCTCAAATAATGAAGGCTTTGGTTCTGCTAGATCGCTTTGAAACAGCAGCCTTTAAAAACATGATTAAAAGTTTCCATTGAAGTTTATTATCAAATAAGGTTTTGTACTTATGCATATGAGGCCTTCTACAGAGAAAGATTTCAAAGTCCTTTCCAAGTGAGGACTGGGACAAATATAACCGCTTCCCTTCACGAGCAGATACACTAGGGTGGGTCTATGTGGCTATCTAGGGGCCATGACTTAAAATGTAAAGTGTTTTAACGTTTTATGAAATGTTTAAGTAGAAAAAGTGGTGCTCACCTCCTCTCAGCTGGCTTGTGGTATTCACTGTGTCTTTTATTCTCTCTATTTGGATGCTCTGACATCTGGGGCCTTGCTGACTGTGGAGAGACTGCCCATCCCAGGGTTTGTTAATTCCCAGAGATGAATGACTCGCCTGGGAACACACTTTTCAAATATACACCAACCACTCTAGAGCCCATAACCCAGCCACTTCCTTTATCAGGCTTTCATACTCCAGACCACTGTCCACCCTCCCTAATCACCCCAGGGCTAGGGTCCAGACAGCCAGGGACAGCTCCTGTGCCCGAGTCCACCGAAACCATTAAAACTAGCCAATCTTAAGCCTGCTTACCCTACTTTGCCTGTACCTCCCTGCGCAAAGCATAGTAAAGGTTCTGGTCCACAGTTTTCTCTCTCTCCCTCTGCCTTCTGACTGAGCCTGGTGCCTCTCTGTGTGGCCCCCCCTTGATGTGCACACCCCCTCCTCCTGGGAACTGTGAGTAACACACCATCTTTTAATGGTAGTCATCTCCTGACCTGTTGGCCTTACTGTACCTCAAATTTTCTATGAGTACGCTTTATACCAATTTTCCAACACTTATTTACATAAACTCGATCGACAGTCTTGGTCATCTTCTGCCACCAGGTGAGCATAGCTCCAGTTTCTTTGCTCCCCGATTCTTCCAGAGGGGTCCTCTAATCCTCCACGGTCCCCACAACCTGCACCTATGCCCCGTTTGCCATCCCCGCTCCCCTGAAATGACAGTCAGTCTCAGAGCTGCCACCATCACTAGGCAGCACTTTGAAGTCACGACCACTTCAGCCTTCAGCACCTCCTAGGGATTCCTTTCCCCGATTCGAGGACCAGCCTCTGAGGCTGCTCATTTCTGTTGCTACTTCCAAAAATGTGGAGTTTATTTAATCTTATCCTTAGGGGGGATTACAGAGATGTTGTTATGCCTCTTCTTCCAGAAATTCCTCTGAGGCCTCGGAAATGACCCCCTTTCTATAGATATTGAGGGTTCTTGGCTTGGTAAAGAAAAGATTTCCCACCCCCCGCCACCGTCCTGCCCCAAACAGCTCAGTTTAGTAGAGCTCTATTTCCTGAAGCCAGAGGGCCCTGCCCCCAGTGTGGGAGAGCAGAGAGATCCACTTCCCTCCCTCCCCAGTCCTGCCACGTGCATGTCCTCCCTCAGGAGGATTTGGTAATAATTTTCCACACAGTTTATCATGTTCAATTTTATGAAGGCCAAGGTAAATGTTTTCAAAAGGTACACAGGGCCCAAAGGTTCTTCTCCCACTGGACTTGAGATATGCAGGGAAATGCTGGGTTTCAAACCGCGCCCACCCCTAGCAGCCTACACCCTCCTCTCCCAACAAAAAAAGAAGGAAAGATTGTTTTCTAATTTTCCAGTGCCAACTGTGTCTGAGATGACTTCCGTATATAGGTTTCCTCTCCTTTTATCTATGTTTTCCTAACTATACCCCCAACATGGTTTCCTATTTCTTTATAATATTCTACCTGAAATAGAGGCACTGTTCAAATCATAATAAACACAATTTGATCATGTGGAAGGAGAGAAAGAAAAGAAAGGAATTGATTTAGTCACTCATTGCTATAGGGTTTTTGACTGAATTTGGATTTAAGCTGGGAGGACAATGTGTCTAGCTTAGGGGTTTGGCGTTTCTGGGAACTAATGCCCCGCCTCTTTCTCCATAAGCAGCCTCAGGACCAGGAACCTTAGAAAACGAATCCTTCCAATCACCTGAGACAGATGTTCTCAGTACTCTCCCCGTGGCCCAACTTACTCCCTCCCAGGGATATGCACCTGCGTTTCTCTGTTGGAAGGTCTTTGCTGCTGCTTGCTTGGCCAAAAGTTCAAGGGAATTCATGTCGTCCATGAAGAGGCCTCAACAGAATACTAATGGGAGTTGGTGTGTAAATAGCCCAGCTCCCTTACGTCTCAGGGGGAGTACTTTCCACCCCAGGGTGTGCCCCGTGCTGGCTCCCAGCGATCCACAGCAGGACAAATCTTCAGCTACCCACAGTGGGAACTTGCTTGGTAATGGACCCTTATCTTGGCTGCCTTCTCTTCCTTGTCTCACCTCCCCACTCTCCTACCTGTGTTTCCTGGGATCACCTCCGCTGGAGTCTTTGTCTTAGCATCTGCTTCTGCAGAAGCCCAGGCTAAGACCATTTATGAAAGGGCAATCCTTTTGCTCTAAGTTCACCTTTTTCAGACTAAGATGTGAACTTGGGTGGAATCATTCATGTAAGAAGTAGTTATTGTACATATCACAGTGTGCTAAGCCCCTTGCCTGCTGCCTCTGCCTAAAAAGCCAGGCTCAGTCCCATTCCTAGTCATTCCACATACTAAAGAGCAATAGGGTATAATGGTGAAAAGTCGAAGCTCCTGAGTCAGAGTGCTTGGGAAATTAATGCACACTTATAATATATGCATATTATATGTACAAGTGTGCATTCGTGCACAGGCAGACAAAAAGATGCCTGATCTCACAGAACAATAGAACATTACTGTTTATCAAGGAGGACAGGCATTAAACACATATTTGAAATAAACATTAGTGAGGATTAGGATAGGTGAAGAACAGGGAATACATGAGAACATATGAGAGAGACTTAATCTCAGGTCAGGCAAGGCTTCTCCTAGGAAGGGTCATTTAAACTGAGACTAGAAGGACAATAAGAGGAGCTAACATTTATTGAGGACTTGCTTTGCAACAGACGATGTAAGTGCTTCACATAAGTTATCTCATCTAATCCTTTAAGGCACAACTGTTATCCCCATTGGAGATATAAATTACTCAAAATTGCACACCTAACAGGTGTTAGGACATGGACTTATCTTTTGGGTGACCACCACTCAGCCCACTACCATATACAGAAATAATATATATATATAATGAATGTATGTATAATATATTCATATATGTACATATACACACACGTACACATATACATATATCCCCTCCATGAGTAGCACAGACTTATTCACCTAATGGATGCTCGATAATAGTTGCTGAGGGAGCAAATGGATAAACAGAATAGGATCTCTGCCTTCTAAGAGTTACAGAAACTAAAACCAAAGGTAGAGTTACAAAAAGGCAAAGAGAGCCTTGCTTTGGTAAGGCTGCCAATCCTTCTAGAAGTTCTGCTGTTTTCAGGTCACTGCCAGCCTCCAAAGTTTCCCTGGAGTAAACACAATAGCCCTTTTACTTTCTAATCAGCAGGATCCCCTCCAGAATATTCTAGCATTTATAAGAAGCTTTAATTCACCATCATTTTCTCTCAGGAAATACTAGCTCTCTACTGTTCACAACTTTTCATTATGAAACTGAGGGAGAGAGTTGGGGGTGGGAACCCTACTGTTTCCTTTTCCTCAACACCCACTATTTCTCCTGGGCTCTTTTGCCAAAAATGGCACTTCAGAAGATATGAGGGAATGAGAATTAATTATTGCCAAGATAACCACGGAGAATACCACCCATCTAGGCCACACACTCTCTAGAACACAAGCAGGAAATTTGCCTTTCATTTCTATTTGGTAAAGACAGATCTGCAAAGACATGGTGCAGCGTCTATGGATCACTTCATTATTTGGAAATGTCGCTTTGACAGTGGCCACCCTGTCGGAGTGGCTGGGTCACCTGAAGGCCATGGAGAGGTGTAGTTCTTTCTCCCTCCCATGTCACACTTCGAAGGAAGGGCAGGGGCACAGAGAGGCAACGCTGGTGCTGGAGCCCTGGTCGCAGACCGCCTGCCCACCTCACCTCCCGTCACCAGGCAGCTCCAGACGGTAACCATTTCACGTTTTCCCAGTTAGGTTTGGAACTGAACCAGTGTCAGCATCTCCTCCCTGCCCCCACCGATCTGTAACGGGATTGCTCGGGGTCAGCTCCTGACATTTGCTTCTCTCTGTGGCCCTCCCCAGCCCTAACTTTGGTGCCCAGGCTTTCAAACAAGGAGGTGTGGATACCCCATGCTGGGGCAGAGCACACAAATGCCACAGGAAGCGGACGGTGTACCCTGCTCTTTGTTATTAAAAATTGTTTTTCTGACTACGAAAGTTGAGAGTGTAAAATAAAAGTGTCCAAAAAATATAAAAGCAAAATAAAATCACTCATTATCCTACTATTCAGAAAAAACCACTATTACCATTTGATGTCATGCTTCCAGGCTTTTTTTCCCAGGCTTTTAAAATGCGACATATACTGTACATATTTTCTTTTGTTCTTTCTTTATCCTTGCAAAATTGGGATCATATAAACAATGGATCTTGGTGAATGTTCAGAAGAACCTTGCCCAGTTTATGAAGTGGTTTTAATCACTACAGCAAAAGTGAGATGTTAGACAAGGAAGGTGAGAACTCAGTCCGATGCAGCCTGGGATGATGCAGAAGGCAGAGCAAATAGGTACAGCCTGGCTTCTGAGCCCAGCAAACCTGGCGTATCCCACTGGGGCCCTCAACTTACTAGCCCTGTGACCTAGCAAGTTCCACAACCTTTCTGACCCATAGCTTCCTATCTAGTGTATTTGCAATGATTAGCTCCTGTCTAACAAATAGGTAAAAACACGAATAATGTTAGTACCCTTCTCTTTCTAAGTGACAATGGGGTGCCAAAGAGACTTCTATCACTTCCTCTGGGTAAACATTTTATTCTTAAGAAATCAAAGTCAGTTCATAGGATAATTACTGATTATATTAGTCTACTGAGGCTGCCATCACAAAATGCCACAGACTGGTGTGCCTTAAACAACAGAAATTAATTTCTCTCACTTTTGGAAGCTGGGGGTCCAAAATGAAGGTGCTAGCTGATTTGGTTTCTGGTGAGAGCCCTCCTCCTGGCTTGTAGATGCCACCTTCTTGCTGTGTCCTCACCTTACAGGGAGAGAGAGAAAGAGTGAACTTTCTGATGTCTCTCCTCATAATGACACTAATCCTGTCGAATCAGCACCCCACCTTCATGACCTCATTTAACCAAAATTACTTACTTATAGGACTTATTTCCAAATACAGTGACACTGGAAGTTAGGGCTTCAACATTTGAATTTAGTGTGGGGAAGAGACACAATTCAGTTCATAGCACTGATTAATAATACTTACAAAATGATAATTTACTCCTGTTGAGAAAAGCAATATGATGCTTTTAGCCTACAGCTGATTGAACACATAGAAAAAAAAAAAAAAAGAGGGCAAGATGAGTCCTTTCCATTGTAACGAGAGAAGCCGCAGTGATCTATTCCCTCGAGTAGACCAGCATTTTCTTCACGGCCTTTGTCAACGCCCAAGGAAAAGCATAGTTGATTTCTATAGACTCCGAGAGGAATTCTTGAGGTGAAAGCTCACTGTCTTGGAGGCTTGTATTATAAGGAGTCTTCCTTATTTTAGATGAAGAAGAGATTAAAAGGATATTAACTTCTTTTTAGAAAGTTAAGGCAACTTTTCTCTTCACCCCCACCCCCTGTTTTGGAGTGATTTCCTCATCTTTCCTGTAGCTGGCTGGTAAGCGATGCTGCTGAGGACAGGAATTCACTCGAACTCCAGAATGAGGCATCTTGACTCACCCATTCATTTCTCCCACTCTTCCATCCAGCCAAGTAAACACTGGTCTGACTCCTTGCCCTCAAGCAGTCTCCTGAAATTCAAACCTCTGAGGGGCCGAATGTAATCATACCTACAGACTGTGAGGGAAGCTTTGGTTCCAGAATCCCACCTACCATTCACTCTCCATTTTCTGCACAAAGAACCTGGGGTTGTTTAATTCCTGAGAAATGCCTCAGTCTTTTGAAAAGCAGAAGTGCCTCAGGTGGTGGGAACTGTGCTCTGATTTCTCGGTGGTTCCCGACTTCCAGATTTTGCAGACCAGGATAATATATTCTGGGGAATTATCAGAGAGTTATCAGTTGAGTACATGCTGTCATAAAAGAGAAGGCATTTTAAATCAGGGAGAAGATATTCCTAAAATAAATGACAGTCTTTCCCACAAAAGACCTTTAGCAGCCTTAAACTGGCATATGGTAAAGTACTACACTGAGCTTTCTCTTCTCCTTTTGCCATAGGTTATAAAATATCACCAAGATGGCACCAATCCATGGAATAGACTTTGAAGTCTTTGGCCTTTTACTCTGTTCTTCCTTTTTTCCCACAGCAGAGCTGGCTCTATTCCGCTCTGCAGTTATCTTCTCACTTTATCTTCTTTCTGTCGTCTTCTCTATTTTGCCCCCAAATTTTGTTGGCTAACCGCACAGAAACAATGGGAGATGGACAGATAATTGTGGTCAGAGTTGGATGGCTGTCAGGTCTAGAGTGGGACAGCTATTCCTGCTTCTATGTAAACTCATCTCCAGCCCTGCAAGCCTCTGGTCTGAAATGATTTATGTAGAATAACTTTACTTCACCCACATTTCCACGTTCCTGGAGAGTCTAAGCTCTTTGAGGTCAGTCTAAGTCATCTTTTATCTCTGTATCCTCTGGCTTAGCACAGTGTCTGGCCCAGAGTAGGGCCTCAATACTTTCCTGTTGAATTTATATATGCTGCATGATTATTCATTCATTCTCCTTGATTATTACTATTTTTTCTTGCTGATCCTGGACCTAGTTCAGCCAAAGAGACTTCAAAAGAATTGTGATAGAGACCCATCCCATCACCATTATACATTGCTATATTTTATCCTCAGAAACAACATAATCCAAGAGTGACAGGGCTTGGAATAAGAGGGAGCCAAGTACTGTTAAAAGTACAAATGCTGGGCTTCCCTGGTGGTGCAGTGGTTGAGAGTCCACCTGTCGATGCAGGGGACATGGGTTCGTGCCCCGGACCGGGAAGATACCACGTGCCGCAGAGCGGCTGGGCCCGTGAGCCATGGCCGCTGAGCCTGTGCTTCCGGAGCTTGTGCTCCGCAACGGGAGAGGCCACAACAGTGAGAGGCCCGCGTACCACACACACACACACAAATTACATCAATAAAACTTGAAAAATTAAAAAAAAAAAAAAAAAAAAAACCAATTACAGGATCCCAGGAGTGCTTTCAAGATCATTCATTCATTCGTTCACTCACTAAACATTTCCTAGCACCTCCTAAGTACCAGGGTCTCTTCTAAACACTAGCTGGGCCCATGAGCCATGGCCGCTGAGCCTGCGCGTCCGGAGCCTGTGCTCCGCAACGGGAGAGGACACAGCGGGAGAGGACACCGCAAAAAAAAAAAAAAAAAAAATGTACAAATGATGACCCATGTTTCCCCCTTTGCTGAGACTTCCTCCTGCCCTCTCTTCTGCAGTGGACTGATTCATGTGACATAAATCCATGTTCATAATAACCTCCACCTGTGGACTGGCTTGTATCACACAAGTAGTGGTCATTTTGTAAACTTCAATACCTTGGCACTTTATACTAATTTTTAAGTCTTTACTTAAATAAGCTGTATTTAGAGCTTAGTCAGTAAAATGAAAATGAAATAATTAAAAGGTCAATAAGGCCAAGGCAAAGTCTCACACTAATTGCCTAAAACCTTTATCTCTTTAGAGGTGGAGAATTTCAGAAAAGAGAGAAAATATAGGAGGCTCTGGATTCCAGAGGTCTTTTTAACCAACATTCCCACTGATGCACATCCTGAAACTAGATCAATCTCTTCACCTTCTTCAGCCAAATCATTGAGTTGATGCAATCCAGGAGGGTTTATGAACTATTGTTTTAAGAGAGATTTGAAAGAAAAAAAGATTAACCACTCCACCTGATTTTTCCTTATCAACAATGTAATACCTAAACAGTAATGCCATCAGTCCAACTCTTACTAACTTAAGCAGAAATAAGAGATTTTTGGAAGAAAATTAGGAGAACGCTTTAGGTCAAAGGGATGCTGAAGGACAAGGTTTGGGCAATGGTAGGAACCAAGGGACCTTAACTGAGATACGCTGTTCCCAGACTTTGGGCAGAGCTGGGCTGCACCTGCCTCAGACAGCAGGTAAAAGCTTCCCCAACCAGAGCAATCACCCCAATGTCTCCCTCATCTCCCCTTAACCCTGACTATGTGCATTGTGCTGTGAGTGTGAGTGTGTGTGTGTGTGTGTGTGTGTGTGTGTGTGTAAGGGAGAGAGAAAGAGCGAGAACAGACACGTCCATTCAAGTAGAATTTTACAGCAAACGGACACGGACCATTAGCATGTGCTGTCATTCTGCCCCAAGCAAGCTTTTCATCTCAGATTTCACGCTGTTCTTTGTCACTCTCCAAGATACAGAGGTAGGGCTCAGACCTCATTTAAACACCAGCAGTGGGACAACATCATCTCTAAGCACACCAACAGTGTAAGAGAGTCCACGGCCTTCCTTGGCCACCCACTGAGCTATACTCACACCTGTATTGCCCAGATCCCAGAAAGAGCCTGAGCTTCCCTTGCCAGACTGGCCACTCTTTTATGATCCTTAATCATCAGATATTGGGGACACAGAATGGGGCTGCCTGGAATCAGTGACTGGGCACCTCATTGGCCCATCACAACAGAAATGTTTCCCAGTGTTGATATGCCTTTTCCTGGACATAGGATGGCAGCCTTACAGCAGCAGGCATGAGAGAATCACTCAGACAATCTGAGTGAGAATGTGTAAAAACAAGTGCAAATATAGACAAGGTTCCAGGTCTTCAAGGTCAATAATGGCCCACAAATGGACAGTTATAGAGAGGAAAGGATGGCTGCTCTGACAGTGAACAAAGAAGAAGCAGTAAATTCGGGCAAATATGGCAGAGCAGAGAAGCACTGGGTGTAGAAAAGTAAAAGACTTGGAATTGGGGCTTTATTCCCTGCCTCACGGCTCAAGCTGAGATCTCCAGGTTTCAGAATGAGGGAGTGTTGTATTTGTTCCTGGTTGGCTGCCCTTCTCCAGCATGACCTTGGCAGCAATCTAGACTGACGCCTATGTCTGGACAATCATGTCACCAACAAATCAGATCTCAGTGACACAGACCCACATGGCAAAGAGACAATCAGTGCTTCTAAACTTTATACATTGGGAGGTGGTGTGTAGTAAAACAAAAGCGAGTCTTTTGTCTTGCTGAAACCATCTGACACATTTCCCAGATTTTCAGGTCAATTCAGTTGAAATCTGAGCATCCAAGATTTGGGGTGCTGAGTTAAAAAAGGCTGGATATAAGATGACTCATATGCCAGCTGAATCAACTATCAACTCCGTGATTTTCAACTAGATAATCCAAATGGTTTCTACAAACTTCTAATGGAATGGCTTCTGTTTTAAAACCTTTGGGCTGCCAAGTAATCTTACATTTGAAAAGAGCCTCTTAGGTTGCCAAATGCCAATTCATCTCAAGACTCAACTTCTTAACACAGTTATTCCTCCTTCAGAATGTGTACATTGCTAAATGATTTTGTTGTAAATGTCACCTTATTTATTTGGGGGCTATCCTAATTTATTAGCCCGGCATGATTCCTTTTATAAAAGAACAAAATGTCATGACTACACAAAGGAGGCATTATGGCCCCTTTGACTGTCAGGCCATAACTTGAGAAGCAATTAGAAAATCGCAAGAGAAAGAAATGAAAGAGACAAAGATGAAATCAACTGGCCAGCGTTATGACTCCCTAGAATAGACTTTGGAGTGCTTTCTGCTGTGCCATCCAAAATGGCTCAAGAAATGGGATTTCCATCTTTCCTTTGAAATGCTTAGCAGCCCAATGGATCTAATGTTTAAACTCTTCCCTGCTGGAATTTTCCTGAGCCAATTTTTATCCAGATTCATCTAAGAATCTGTGCTAGATGAATGCAACTCTTTACCTCCTTAATATCTGCTTGTCCTTCAGATCTGTCCTTCAGTACAGGGCTAGGTTGGGTTATTTTCTTATATGTGTTCATAGGGCCTTGTTCCTTTTTTTTGGAGCACATCCTTCAGTTTTCAATTACACATTTGTTATCTGGTCATTTGGTTAACATCTGTCTCTGCGCTTGGACTGTAAGCTCTGACTGCAGGAAAACTACCCGTTTTGTTCACCACTTATATTAGCTTGCTAGGGCTGCTGTAACAAAGAACCTCAAACTGGTTGGCTTAAACAACAGGAATTTATTATCTCAGAGTTCAGGAGGTTGGAAGTCCAAAATCAAGGTGTTGGCAAGTTTGGTTCCTTCTGAGGGCTATGAGGGAAGAATCTGTCCCAGGCCTCTCCCCTTGGCTGGTTGATGACCATTTTTACGTTCACATGGTGTTCTCCCTGCCTCTTCACATCGTCTTCCCTCTGTGTGTATCCCTGTGTTCAAATTTCCCCTTTTTATAAAAAACCCAGTTATATTGGATTAGAGCCCATTCTAATAACCTCAGTTTCAGTTCAGTACCTCTATAAGGATCCTATCTCCAAAGACGGTCACATTCTGAGGTACTGGGGGTTACTTCCAAGACTGAGTCATGAAAGACAATGACTTCCATCCTGCTTGCTCTCTTTTGCTTTCTCACTTGTTGCTCTGATGGAATTCAGCAGCCATGATGTGCATGGCCCTTTGGAGACACCCACATGGCCAAGATTAGGAGTGGCATTTGTCCAAAAGCCATCAAGGAACTGAGGCCCTCAGTTCAATAGCCACATGAGTGAGCCTGGAAGTGGATCGTGCTCCAGTCAAATCTTGCGAGCACTGGAGCCACAGCCGCCAGCTTGACTGCAACTTTGTGAGAGATCCTGAGCTGGAGGACCCAGCTAAGCGATGCCTGGATTCCTGACTCACAGAAATAGTGAGATAATCATGGGTAATTCATTATGGGTAATTCTTTCCACAACAAGAGATAATTAATATACCTGGCACATGTACTTTGTTCATTAGGTAGCACTACAAGTTACCTGAGCTGGAATTTCACAGGATAATTCTTTTTCACAATTTATTTTGACAGCAACTAGCTTAGGGAAGTGAGATATTGAAAAAGAAGATGTTGTTCCTCTGAAGTTAGCAGTCAAAAACCTTATCCTTGTTTACTCCCTACCTCCGTTAGTATACTAACCATGTTGCTTGTCTACAACGTACTCTCTTCTTGGGTTGATTTGCTCAGAGGACCCTCTACTGTCTGCTAAGGATTCAACTGTCTTTGTCATTTTCCCAAACTTTAGAATTAAAGCCCTTGCAGATCATGATGATGTCAGATTCACTAATTATTCTCCCTTATGTTCTGGCAGCATAATCTTTGTGTTTTTTTTTCTTTTTAATTTGGCAGCTTTCAGGTAGCTCCCCAACCAGGTATCGAACCCGTGCCCCCGGTAGTGGAAGCATAGAGTCCTAATCACTGGACAGCCAGGGAATTCCCAGGGGCAGCATAATCTTTAATAGGTTGCATCATATGACATTGCCCATATTCAACTGTTTCTGCCCTACAAAGTTGGTCATTTCATATTGTTCAACTTAACACCTCTCTGATATTGCTTCCTGCTCTATGTTGTCATTCTTTTTCATGTGCCAATCTCCTCTAGACACTGGCAACTCTAGGAGAAGTAACAGTGATTTGTTCATGTTTGAATTCCTGACACCTGGCCCAGTGGCTGCCATGTGTCAGACATCAATAAACATCATCAGAAATGAATTGTTGATTGGCTTACATTGTCCTGCAAAGCAATTAAGTATTCATCAATTCATTATATATTTCCAAAGAACCTATGTGTCAGGACTGGGCGAGGTGCCAACGTTACAGAGATGAATCTGTATTCTTGACCCTGAAGTGTCCACCATCTAATAGTAGAGAGACAGATAAATAAACAGAAAATTATAATTCAATATAGGAAGAGCTTAAATATACGTATTAACAGTGATAAAAGTCACAAACAGAGCTAACTGTATTTCAAGTAGAAAAATTTCCTAAAGGAAGTACATTCCAGCATGATGGGACCCCTGTGTCCCCCAGTAACCAGCTCAATAAGATGCTCTTTAATGTACTAAAAACCATTTCATTGTATGCTTTAAGTGGGTGAATAGTATGGTATTCACTTAAGACTATAAGAAAAATAAACTTTCCTGTATATGTTCCAATTATATCTCAATAAAGCTATTACCAAAAGAAAACAAAACAAAACAAACAAAATCTTTTATGGGCTTTCCCTGTCTCATACTCCTGCTTCCTGGGATAACCTTCCAAATAAACTACCTGTATCCAAGTCCTTGTTGGGTTCTGTTTTAGGAAAAACGTAACTAGGACAGGCCCCATGTAATTGCTCACTAAATCATATTTTTTAGTTCCTCCATTGAGTGATGCTACAAAAACAGTCCTATGGAAGCTTCTGCAGTGGAAATATTGCCAAGAAATATGTTCACCTCACCCTTTGATGTCTACCAGGTAAAGTCCCACATTAATGTCCCTCAAGTTGGGGGCTCCAAAACTGCCTCTGCACCACCAAGGAGTTTTCCCTCTTTGCTTCAGCCACTAGGAAGTATCATCCAATCTACAGCTTGCTAATGCAATTAAGTAGGATTTTATGGCATGTAGATCTGGGTTCTATTTTTATCTTTCAGTCTTGACGTTGTATTCGATTTTATTTTTTCTTCAATCCTGATTTTTTAATTGTGTTTAATCATTTTATCCTATGTATGTCTCATAATTAGCCTCAAATCTTTTATGGAAGGGCTTCCCTGGTGGCGCAGTGGTTGCACGTCCGCCTGCCGATGCAGGGGAACCGGGTTCGCGCCCCGGTTTGGGAGGATCCCACATGCCGCGGAGCGGCTGGGCCCGTGAGCCATGGCCGCTGAGCCTGCGCGTCCGGAGCCTGTGCTCCGCAACGGGAGAGGCCACAACAGTGTGAGGCCCGCGTACCACAAAAAAAAAAAAAAATCTTTTATGGAAAAATGGGCATGGTTAAATTAAATAATGTTACTTTTGTCATACCCCTTAATAAACTGCTCAGTTCTTCAAAAAATATCAGAATTATAAATTTTTAAATTATAAGAGTAATGCACGTTTGTTGTTGAAAAGATGGTGAATATAGAAAAGTAGAGAAAAAAAGATTTTCCATAATCTCACCAGCCAGATATAAACCAAAATGTAACAGTGATTATGTACTTCTAATATTTTTCCTATACATATATTATTTACCAAAATTATTTAATTCATTTCATTCCTTGCCTTTTTTACTTAACATTGTATTAAAAAATATTCCTTTCTATGTCTCTAAAAAGTTTTCAAAAGTGATTTTTATGTCTGCAGAATATGTATGTCATAATTTATTTAACCATTTTCTTATATTGGGAATTTTGTTCCCAATATAATAATTTTGTTCCCAGAGTTTTCATTCTTAAAATGATGTGATGAAAATCCTTGTATATATACATTTATGTATGTTACTGATTATGTCCTTAGGATAAATTATTAAAAGAAGCATTACTGGATTACAGTGTACTAATAATTTTATCTAAAAACCCATAACAGGGCTTCCCTGGTGGCGCAGTGGTTGAGAAGCCTCCTGCCAATGCAGCGGACACAGGTTCGAGTCCTGGTCTGGGAAGATCCCACATGCCACGGAGCAACTAAGTCCGTGAGCCACAACTACTGAGCCTGTGCTCTAGAGCCCGTGCTCCACGAGAGAAGCCACCGCAATGAGAAGCCCATGCACCGCAATGAAGAGTAGCCCCCACTCACCACAACTAGAGAAAGACCGCACGCAGCAACGAAGACCCAACACAGCCAAAAATAAACAAATAAAATAAATAAATTAAAAAACCCATAACAGTTTATATTCATGTTGGCAATGTAGGAGTATGTCCATTTCCCAACCTCTCACCAACAGTGGGTTCCATCTTTTTAAAAAATGTCAACCTGATAATGTACTGCTCGAGATTAAAGAGCCAGCTAAAGAGAGTGGACACATCTGCAAGTCACTTTGTTTCTCTTAAAGCAACACCTCCCCATAAACTCTTCAACTTCTACTCAAAAGCAAAGATATTCTATTGAATAAATAAGTATTGACCATCTACTTGTGTAAAGAAGGTTCTCAATTCTCAGTTCCTTCAGTCAATATCAGCTTGATGAAGTTTCTTGGCTCACGTAAGATGTAAGACTTTGCCATGTGCCTGGGAAGCTCAGCATTACAAATACAACCAACAAAAGTAAAATCCACAGCTACAAGTTTTGGTGCAATGCCACCATTTGTCAGACACTGTTACAAATTGATGTCTTTGAGACTTTTAGAAGTGTGCACTGTCCCTGGGAGGTGGGACATACAGATAGTTCCTCTGGAGGAACTGAATTGACCCTCTGGAGGGTCAATTTTGAAGTGAATTCCAATGACAAGGTCACCACTCCAGCTAGATTCTCCTCCCAGGACAGTGACTCCAAGGGAATTTCCATAGTCCATATACAGCTGCCACTCATGGCAGGTGAGAAGGTGAGATGAACACAGATCTCTTTCTTTGAGGTCTGTGTCACTTGGAAAATAATTAACTTTAGCAGGTGGTTTTGACATCTTCGAGATCCTGGCTTTAAGGTGACCCACAAAAGGAAAATTTCAGTGGAATTAAGTTGTTGCAGAAATAAGAATGGCCCACCACCATCCCTACGGCCAACTGGGGCAATCAGGTGACTATCAGGCAAGGCCTCATTTGGAAATCCAGATCACATTCTGTACCAACTGTTCTTGGCCGAGAGGTAAGAGGTAGTGGGGAGAGGTTGGCCTTCGGGCTGAATCTCATCGCCTTTCTCTTCTCAGAGATGCATCGTGCAAGTCCATTTTATTTTTCTTATATGCTTCAAATTTTGGTCTCTCCCATAAGGAGGAAAGATAAGGACCAGGTCAGATTTCCTGCCTAGAGGTGATGGTTTTTGCTTTTACACAGGCTATCCCACGCACTGGCAGACATGGAATCCACTCCTGCTCCGATACCCTGAAACCCAGAATCCTCTCTCCTTACACCTGCACTCCAGGAACTGGTTTCCTCAGTCAGATTTCCCCCACTTTTCCCCCACTGCATGAGAGCTCATGTGCGTGCGCACACACACACGCACACAGACACACACATGCACATATACCCACACACACACAAAGTAATGTGCCCAGCAGTTCCTTTTTGCATGCCCTTTTGCTTAGAGACTTCTTGTACAGGTTTCCTGAAATTCAGTTCATTTTTCATTCCTATTTCTTCTATTTTTTTCTTTAGCATCGTTATAATGAGGGGGACTAAAGCAATTCAACAGATGCTTCACCGTTCCTTTGGTTTGTGTATTATATCCTTCAAAAATGAAGAAAATTCACATTACTCAATGTCTACCCATGATATAAATAAATGTTTTATATGTAGCAGAGGGTAATCTCCATGCTCCAAGTTAAATTAACTCATTTGAAAACTTTACAGGAGATATTTTGATTTTCTTATACTCCCGAGAGAGAGATTAGGGAAATAAAAATCTCCGCCCTTCTACCAAGTAGAAAAAAATAGCACATTTTGGCACAATTTGGGATCAGAAAAAGGGCAAAAAAAAAAATGTAAGTAAACAAACATATAGCCATATATTTTCATATCCCACCTTGTTTCCAAAAGGATTTATCATGGAGGAGAAGAAAATACACCAAGATTGTGGCAATATTCACCTCAATTCACTGGAGCCAAAAGGAAAAACCCAAGCCTGCATTTGGATTTGTGTTCTTAGGACTTTATCTCAACCATTCCCCAAGATTATGAGCAGAAGTTGAAGGAAACTTAAGAAAGAAAGCAACCACGTTAAGAATTTGTATGTTAAAGCTAATTTATTTTTGGCTTGGGATTCACTATAGCGCAAAACAACTTCCTCTTGATTCCCTCAAGGTTTGCCCACGAAGCAGCATGTGCTCCACTCTGGGAAGGAAGGAACATGTACTCTGTAGCATGTTTTTCACATCATGAAACAGGCGGACTTTAGAGCAGGAACCTCAAACAGCCCACAAAACCGAGTGAGGCTGTGAGTCAAGAGGATTCCTGAGTCAATAGCAGAGAGGCTGCCCTAGCCTGGGCTGGTCCCGCCAGTAGGTGTTACTTTAGCCATTAATCCAGGGCTCTCCATGGATGGAGGATGGTCCCTTCCTGCCAAGAAACACACAACAAAACTCCAAACCAAACTGAAATCTGCCAGTCTGCAAGTCTCCTCTGAAGGCAGAGTTGGGCCCCTAAGACAGGATGCAGAGCTTGCCTGAGAGGGCTGACAGCAGCCCTGCCCAAGAGGGGCAGAATGGACAGCCTCCTGGTTGCCATTGCAGGCCACTTCACTTCATCATTCAAAGTGGTTTGTGGCATTGGAATTAGTATGATTTAATGCAGTCACAACAATAACCATCCTCACCTACTGTCTGAGGCCATGAGAGCCCGTCCAGCATTGTTTATTAGCTTTGGCTTCATTCACCATGATTAAGTTCTTTTCAAGCAAGCTTTCCCTATCCTCTCTTGGTTTTACTTCTCTCCAAAGGAGCTCTACACTCCAGTTTGATGACCCAAGCATGTACTTTATGAGTTCAAAGGCATCAGGAGCAAACGGAAACTTCCCTACTGACCAGCAGAGACCTCTGTGTTGAAAATGAGTCCGAGGGTCTGATTCCTGCACAGATTTGTTACTTTCTTGTACTTCTCTAGCCTACGTTACAGAAAAAGGTCCTCCTGGCCAGCAGGGGGCGATGAAATCTATCACTGTTAGGACAATTGGCTTGTGGATTGTTGGTAAGTTGCTTTCTGGTTTTTGGACTCGGATTTATAACTCTGACTTCACCTTCTTCCCTTTCTCACTCTCCTTCTCGTCTTTCTTGGGGTTAGAAACAAAAAGTGAAACTGTCCTCAGAGATCATTTAATCCTGCAATAGACAAGCTTTTTCTGTAAAGGGTCAGACAGTAAGTATTTTATGCTTAGCAGGTTATACAGTCTTCGTTGCTACTAAGCTCTGCTGTTGTAGCTGAAAAACCAGCATATGTAAACAATTGGTTTGGCTGTGTTCTAAGAAAGCTATATTTACAAAAACTAGCAGTAAGTAGGACCTGCCTGAAGGAGGCAGGGACTCCTTATCAACTAATGTCCTCATTTTTTCTTTTCTTTTCTTTTTTTTTTATCTAAAAAACAAACAGAATCCCAGAAAGTTCAACTGACTAGTGCAAGATCACAAGGCTAGCTAACTGAGAGGTGGAGGAGGAATTGAGGTTTCCAGATCCCCTTTCTAGAACTCTTTATTTTCCACACTATTTCCTGTAGTGGGAGTTTACCCCAAAGGCCTGAAAGCATCTCTTAGCTGTGATTCGCTAAGATCTATCAAACAGCCACTGGCTAAAAGCACTTTATTACTTATCGACACAAAATAGTGTAGAAACATGATGCTATGAATACTTGCTTCCTTGATTCTGGCCCATGGTTGGTTCAGCCACTGACTTCATGGTAGGAAAAATCAGTTCGGGGTCTAATTCCTGTACAGATCTGTTAACTTTCTTGTAGTCCATGAGCCCATATTACAACTTCACCTGTGATCATCAGTTCCTCATTTATTCCCCCAAATTTTACACCTGGTCACAAGAGGACAAATTGAGAGAGCATGGGATAAATCCAACTCCCCATCACTGGAAAATCATGGAAAGAACATGCTGCCCTTTCAAATAGCTTTGAAAATAAATTAAATTGCCCCATTGTTGGATGAGTTACCATTGTTTTGGCATAGATAAAACACTCTTTGGGAGGTACCATGATGAAGCAGAAATAATCTCTGTTGTCAAATCCTTGGTGTGTTGAGTTGCGTGTGTTGAACCAGTTAACCTCTCAGAGACTCAGTTTCCAGACATGAACAGTGGAAAGAATGAGATTTTTCCCTAGGAAGAGCCCTTGTTCAGATTATACATAGGGCAACCATGTAATTTATTGTCTAAACCAGGAAACTTCTGAAAGTGAGAAGGAGTTTCACGGTTAATTACGCTAAACCCATAGGTAAAATCTGGGACTGGGTGTATGGCTACCTGAGTTACGCAACACAGATACTTGACAAACCTTAGTTTCCTTTCTCTTCCTTTTTCTCAAGAATTCAAGCAAGTCTACATTAATATCCTTCTCTTCCATTTGTAAATGTGATGTCAAGCACTCCGATTGACTAGTAAAGCCCCCATTTACCCTACGGAGAACTTCCTCTTTCCTAATACTACAGAAAACCACAGCTATGTGATTCTACGCACTCTGCCTTGAGTGTTCACACGGCCCTTCCAACCTCGCTGTGACGCCCACAGGGCCTGGGATGGGGGTGAGAGAGGCAAATGGAGATGGCATTCACTATTCTGCCGAAAGCACAGATGGTCATTTGAAACAACAACATTCCTATTTGGGAAGGAGAAACGTTGTGCTGTGAATACGACGCTTATGAAAGCACGAGGACTGAACGCCTTGGATGTGGCAGAGGGCCACGTGAGGGCTTCTGATCGGTTCCACCCAAGTACACTACATGAACTCCCTTAGAAATAATAAAGCCTCTATGCTCTCTCAGTCTTGTATTTGTCTTAAACTCAGGCCCACCAAATTGTGCCAAATTATGTGTTGTTCAACTTGCACTGCCCCGAGAACACTAAGCTCATTTTGTGAGTTAACTGTGCCGTATTTATAAGATTTCAGCCTTACAACCAGGAGTTATCGACAGAGAAAGGGAAATAAACAGATAATTTTTTAAAAGTCGAAACTACAGCCATTTTTCCCTTCAAGCTTGAATCAAGGTTAAATTCGTTCAAGTCCCTGGGTGACATTTACACATATGTACACATGGGCAGACTCATATTATACAGTGCTCTGTGTATGAGAACATGTAAATAAAGAGGATTAAGATAAACATCATGCATTGCATTTCTGAATTTTGTGTCTATTTTAAGACAGGACATTTTGGGTGAACTTCTCTTTCACTTTATAGAGCATCTTTTTTTCTCTATGAAAATGTGGTTTATTCATTTCTATTTCAAGCTAGCTATTTTTTCCAGGCTAATAATAATGATAATACTAATACATTCTTTTGAAATGTTACATTTCCAATATTTTTTAAAAGTTTCTTCCTCTTCTCCCTCCACCCTGCCAATCTCCTCCACAGTCAGGCAGTAAGGCACACACAGTGGATGGGAGTTTGGAAGGTAGGTTCAAATCTCAGTTCTTCCACTCTCTACAATATGACATTGATCAAGTTACTTGACCCCTCTAAGCCTTGGTTTCCTCATCCTAAAATGGGACTAATGAGAGTTCCTACTTCACAGAATTTCTGTAAGGATTAAATACATGCAAAGTGCTTAGCAACTTGGTGGGCACATGGGAAGCGTCCAGAAACGTTGGCTCTTACTCCAGCCCCTAACAATTCAGCATAGCTACTTCCTCCTCTGCAAATTCCCTCTTTTCTCCCCTTCTGTGGCAACTGGAGATCACAGCTTCCTGGCTGCACCCCTGGATTCCTGCAGTCTGGTCTCCTGTCTGGTTTCCATGTCACCTATCTCATCCTACCTGCCAGTCTGTCCTGTGAACACCTATCCAATATTTTTCTAAACTAGCGTCCTCATTCACATCAGAGGCTCCCTGTTTCTAGGGGATAAAATCCAAACTCCCAAAATGTGACAAGTTTGCTCTGATCTTCCTTTCCAGTCTTACCTTGAACCCCAAATATGAATTACTAAATACCTCCCTCCCCCAACAAAGAACCACGCCCTTCTCTCCTGCACACCTTTCCTTCTCCAAGGGCCATCTTAACCCCTCCTCTTCAAAGTCTTGTCTGCCTTCTCCATCCTCACCGTCTCATCCCTGCAGTGAATCCACCCCACTCATTGCTGCCAGAGCTCCTTTGGCACTTAGTTATAAACTGTCTTATGACAGCTCAACGGACTTTTGGGGAGCAAAGAATATGTTTTATTTTATTATTATTTTTTAAATTGATTAATTAATTTATTTTTGGCTGCATTGGGTCTTCCTTGCTGAGCTCGGGCTTTCTCTAGTTGCGGCGAGCAACTACTCTTCGTTGTGGTTCGTGGGCTTCTCATTGCGGCGGCTTCTCTTTGTTGCGGTGCCTGGGCTTCAGTAGTTGTGGCACGCGGGCTTAGTTGCTCCGCGGCATGTGGGATCTTCCCGGACCAGGGCTCGAACCCGTGTCCCCTGCATTGGCAGGCAATTCTTAACCACTGCGCCACCAGGGAAGTCCCCAAAGAATATATTTTAGATTGTTCTAGATTTCTGTCACTTCCACATAGGAGATGCTCAATAAAAAACTTCTTGCATGAATGAATAAATTAAGAGAAATGAAAATATAGACTATAAGAGGTCAACATTTTACAATCTAAAAATCACACACTGTGATAAAGACCAAAGGCCCTAATTTATAATGACCGCAACAGACTTTTCTACCCTGGAAATGTATAACATGCTATCGCTCGTAAAAATGATGTTGAGAGGTATGATTGACATTCCTTCTTGTGGATGAATATTCCAGAGAATTTGGCCAAATCAAAAATAAATGCAAAAAAATTCTATGTTTAACTCTTACATTAGTCCCATCTCAGGGGCAAAATCGCCTGAGATCAACCTACCTTTTACTAAAGTTCCAGGGAACAAAGTCATTTAAACGATTATCTAAAATATATACACCCACCCATCAAATACAGTAAGTCAGAGATTCAAAGAGATCTTTATTTTCTAAATATATGTAGTATACCTCCAAGTCCCCTTTAAGCCAATATTTGTCACAAAGGCAAGAGAATTTGCTTGGTGCATGTAGAAACTTGATAATGTCTCAACATTGCCTGAATGTCTGAGACATGTGCTACCCATCAGACCCCAAAAATGTAAAAATGCATCTGTTTTTACTCAGAGCCCACTTTTACATCTTTATGAAGTGAGCAAAACCGAAAAGTCACCAGGAATAAAAAGATGGTTGTAACACACGCAGTACTAATCGCTTAATCCTTCTCTAGTGCCCAGGCTGTCAGGGCCAAGGACCATAATGCCGACACTAATACACGCTGTCTGCAGGAGCTGTCACTGCCACCCATGTCCCTGAGTTCTATTTGTCAATAACAGAGGGATTACAGAGAGACAAACTACATAACTGAGTAAAGTTCGTGTCCAACATGGATCCAGTTTCCTTGTTTGTCAGTGAGTGCTGATGGATCCAGGAGGACGGTGATGACACCAGCTGAGCTCTCAGCAGGCAGATGCAGTGGAATTTCTGTTCCAACACAAAGGAACGGCAGAAGAGGCCAGAAAGAACAATTCGGCGACCTGATCTCCAAAACAGCAAGACCCATTTAACTCACACTTCACCAAAAAAGTGCCAGTACAGCTGAAATCCCACAGGAGAAAGTGTTGGCTTTTAAAATATCTGGGTGCTTGGAACCCCAAAATCAAAGACCACCTGTATGGCTGTTTGAGTAGAGCAATCACATCCCTTGCGTAGGCCCTGCCTCGGCTCTGCGTGAAAAGCAGTAGGAAGTTCAACTGCTCAGGGATGTAGAGAAACTAAAGGAAGAAAAATAATTGAATGCCCCTCATATGGGTCCTGCAGCTCCCGGAGATGGCTTGCAAGGTGAGGAAGCACTGTGGGGTGGCCCTGAACTGATTGCAGAATTGCACGACTCTTTTTCTGCATTGGCTGGGGGATGCCCAGCTTAGGTGTGTCGCCAAACTTAGCTCATCTTATTTAAAGACCATTGTCTAAAACGCCAGTTCTGCTGCACCACGCCTTCCCAAAGACCTCAATTCCAATCCAGCTGGCATTCGAAGAGAGAATGGATTAGGTCAAGTAGCCAGTCTTCATTAGAGTGAAGGCCGATAATGTCTAGAAGCATAACAGGGAGGCAATGAAAGGAAAAACTCCTCTCACTTACCAGCTTTATGATTTTAGCTGTTTCACCTGAGCCTCCCTGGCCTCACCTGGAAAGTGGGATCATCATGCCCAGTACCACAGGCCAGCGCTGAGGCTGAAGTAGATGATTTATGTAAAAAGTACCTGGCATTGTTTCTAGAACTATATAGCCACTCAAGAATATGTTATTAGCGTCCTCTTCCTGAACACAAAAAATTCCAGAACATGAAATGTTTAGGGACAGTTTCCAATTCAGTGAGGCCACAGCGGGTGGTCTCAGACTCTACCAGATCCTTGGAGTATAAGAAGGAGGACAATCCCATGGAAAGAAATATTCCACCAATAGCTTCACAGCTGGCTCTGACAAATAGGGGCCTGACTTTCCACATCCTCCTCCAGGACATGGTGTAGCTTTAGCAGGACAAAGGAGGCCATAGCCACAGTTCTTTGTGCCTCAATAGATAACTGAATACACAAAGGTTGAACTCCGGGTGTGCCCAGTCAGATTTTCTAGACCGTTTTTTCCCTTACATAACAGAAAAACAGGAGCTGGGAGGAACGGACTCAGGGCACATCCAGCTTAGGGAAGGGACAGATAGATTGGGGAAATTTCATCAACACATTAACAAAATTGAAGCTTACATTTCCCCAAAGTTTGCTTTCCATCACACTGTTCCATTTTCAATGTGATGGAAAATACTACATAAATTTCTTACTAAACGCAGTGCATGTGTTCCAAACCTCTGAGGACACTTCCAGGCAGGAAGGTGGTAAAAGGAAGGGCCCGGGGCAAGCCTTTGTCCCTGCGAATACCAGGAATAACAAGCCAGACATTCAGACTTCAGTGCCTCTGCTTCTCTAGCTTGCCTGATGGTCTCTGAAGACTGTCCTCCTTAAGCCCGTGATGAGGTTAAGACACAATGTCATGTGAAGAGAGATTGTGAGAGGCCAGCACCCAGAAGTTAGATGAGTCCCAGATGGTTTATGCTCCTCTGCTAGGGTTCCCATGAAAACCTGTGCTGGGCACAGATGCTGAACCAAGGGTGAGTTATTCTTATTATCTCATGTAATTCCATGCTTCATCTCTTACTAGTCTTTTCTGGCTCCACACAATCCAGAGCCACACTGACCTCCTTTGCTATTCCTTCAAAATGAGTGCATGCTCCAACCTCAGGACCTTTGCACTAACTGTTTTCTCTGCTCAGAACACTCTTCTGCAGATGAACTGCCTGGCTTGTTCTTCACTTCATTGAGGTCTCTGCTCACATGTCAGCTTACTGGAGAGAACTTTCCTGACCACTGCATCTCAAGTAGCACCATGAGGCCCCACACACATCCCACCATCACTGTCACTCCTTACATTTCACCCCACTTAGTTTTCGTTCCCAGCACTTACTACCCCTGATATGTTATATATTCATTTGTGTTTTATTTATTGTCTGTCTCTCTCACTGGTATGTAAATTCCATGAAAATGGAGGCTTTGCTTGTTTTATCGCTGTAGCCCCAGTGACTACATTGCACTCGGTACTTAGTATGTGCTCAATAAATGTCTGCACAGTATTCCTCATATCACAGAATGTAGAGCTGTAGGGGGCCTTATAAACTATCTGGTTTCCTCCTTTTGTTTTATAGATCAGGAGATTGAGTCTATTGAAGGGAAATAACTTACCTGAGAGCCCATAGCTAGTAATTTGAACAACATAAGAGGCCAGAGGGGTGATCAGCATGAAAAAGCAAACTGGTCTAGTGTGGAGAAAAACGTGGATCTGGCCCAAAGGCAAAAGACAAAAGCAGAAAGCGGAAAAGAATAAGGGAGGTGGGGAGGAGGGAGATGTGGAGGGAGGGAGGGAGGAAGGAAGGAAGCAAGGAAGGAAGGAAGGAAGAAAGGGAGGGAAGGAGGGAGGAAGGAAAGGAAAAGGAAGGAAATATACACATTTTACTGGTTGAAAAAGAGAGTCTAGAGTCCAAACATGTTTAGATGGGGCTGAATTAGTACTGAGTATGCATAAAGCACTTTCCAATCACATCTTTTGCAAGCAGACAGACAAAACTTAGGAATGGCCCCTGAGAGGTCCAGTTCTCCATTCATCACTGTGGTGCAGTGAGGATAGTCTAACTGCTGGGGTTTATCTAAAGAACAATTCTTGTTTTGGTTCAAATCTCCCACCTGCAGGCTGAACTCCACTCATCTTAGACCGAGAAGGGGAAAGGGGGAGGAAAGAGATATTTACTGAACTAGGCACTCTGCCAGGGGCTTTCAAGTATCTCAGTTAAGTTTCATAACATCTTTGCAGATGAGCCACTTTACAGATGAGAAAACTACATCTCAGAGGATTGAGTGAACAGCTCAAAATCTCATAGCTGATCAGTGGCAAAGCCAGGACACTAACTCGGGTCACTGCAGCTCCAAACCTTTTCACTCTGTTCAGCTCTTCTCTGTAATTTGTAAAGAATTTCAGAAGAGAAAACTTCCCCATGTGCGTTTTCACCTAGTGATTTTATAGTCACCCTAAGGCAAGGCGGGATGGATGTTTAGTCCCCAGAGTGAATCTGGGTTCCTCAGTTTTCACAGATAGGTCTGATTCCACCATCCAATCACTGGACTGCTAAAGTATTCCAATTTGGCAACGCAGAACACGTGCTTTGGCTTTGGGGAGAAATCCATCAGTATCCCCCAGAGCCACCTAAATAAACATGCAATCTAAGAAGAAACAGTGTGCTCCCTATGTCACTGTGGCTTTGAAACTCCCAGCCTGGCACTAGGGTGATCCACTGTTCCGTTTGCTGAGGACTGAGGAGCATCCGGGGATGTGGGATTTTTAGTCCCCCAAACTGAGAAAATTCTGGGCAAGCTGGAAAAGTTGGTCACTACCTAGCACCTCCACTTCCAACCAGACTGTCTCTCTTAACCCCCTGACCAATGAAAAGATTCTGAGGCCACTATTGTACTTATACAACCTCAAACTGTCTTCTAACCAATTTTTTATTGAAACTCCATTGATAAAAATGTCATTTATAGGGCTTCCCTGGTGGCGCAGTGGTTGAGAGTCCGCCTGCCGATGCAGCGTACACGGGTTCGTGCCCCGGTTCGGGAAGATCCCGCATGCCGCGGAGCGGCTGGGCCCGTGAACCATGGCCGCTGAGCCTGCGCGTCCGGAGCCTGTGCTCCGCAACGGGAGAGGCCACAACAGTGAGAGGCCCGCGTACCGGAAAAAAAAAAAAAAAAATGTCATTTATAGGAGATACATTAAAAGATATGCATTTTATCCATGTTTTTTCAATTTTAGATTTTAATTCTGGATTTGCTGGAGCTCCAGAAATATGTACCCACGAACCACCTTCTTTTAGCCCCTTTGCAGAATTCCTTTCAGTGGACTGTGCTTTGGTATTTTGCCTCCATTGTAATATTGAAGATACCTTAAGATTTCTATTGAGGGGCTTCCCTGGTGGCGCAGTGGTTAAGAAGCCGCCTGCCAATGCAGGGCACACGGGTTCGAGCCCTGGTCTGGGAAGATCCCACACTCCAAGGAGCAACTAAGCCTGTGCGCCACACCTACTGAGCCTGCAAGCCACAACTACTGAGCCTGTCCTTCGCAACCAGAGAGGCCGCGATAGTGAGAGGCCCGTGCACCGCGATGAAGAGTGGCCCCCGCTTGCCGCAACTAGAGAAAGCCCTCGCACAGAAACGAAGACCCAACACAGCCAAAAATAAATAAAAAAAAAAA
>NC_041218.1:44422139-44546555 GCF_002837175.3 Physeter macrocephalus
CCCCGCTTGCCGCAACTAGAGAAAGCCCTCGCACAGAAACGAAGACCCAACACAGCCAAAAATAAATAAAAAAAAAAAGAATTCTATTGAATGTAATGGGTGGAGGGGAGTGATGAGGATAATGGTGACCCAGTGACATCCTCAATCTTTTAGAGAAATTTATTTCCAATCTAAGTGCCAGGGAAATCTCTGTGCCCCTTGAGAAACTGTATTTTCCATAGTTTTTTCTTTATAAGAATTAGTATCATATACCTGATCTTATTTTTCTTTTTACTTTGACCCGCAGGAAATTCAGAGCCAAATTTTTTGCTCAGTATTAAAAACTGTATAGGACTCTTTTGTCTGAATAGTCACATTTTAACTTCCTGCATTTTCCAGATCTTACTTTTTAATGTAATACGATGAGGTGATAAATGAAAATGTGATCATTTGCACACTTTATTATAATTTGCAGTTTCTCCTTACAACAACCCAGCAAAGTGGATATTATTGGGGGGATTTAAAGTTCATGTTGGAATCTGTCAGACAAAGGAAAACTTTGGTTCAGCATTGGAATGGGAATTTAAGATATGAGGCAGCTGAACAAACATAGCAACGATTGGTTCAAAATTTTCTAATTTATTCCAACATTTGTCAACACCCTCTATATGCTACCTAGGAAGACAGAGAGTGCCCAGCTGAAAATTTCTTTGTTCCTATCCCTAATTCACTTTCTTTGCATGATCTCAGGTGAAGTGGGAAAAAGCCTTGGTTCCTATTGACCAATAATGGATGGCAAATAACCAGCTTTGGGCCATCTAGCTCTATGTTCTCAAGTCATCTTAGGGGCAGCCTGGTGCAGAGCAGGTAATGGGTTTGGAGTGGAATCTCAGTCCCAAGATTTATCACCACTGTGACCCTGGGTTTGTCATCTAAACAATTTGCATCTCCATTTTATCATTGGTAAAGTAGGATTAATAATATGCACATTACAGTGATATTATAAGGACTAACTGAAATCATGTGTGTAAAAGCATCTCCCCCATATCCCCACTCCTACCACCAGCACAGTGTCTGGCATGTAGTGAGAACCTCCCCCCTCCCCAGAAAAAAAGGTCTGAGCTGTTACTATAGAAAAGTCACTCCTCAAACTGACAGGGATCACACTGTCCCTGGCAGTGAATGGAGATTTTATCATAAACCTCTGGCAGCGTTGCCTAATATAATTTTGGCCACTTCTGCTCATTTGTTAAAGGATACTACACAGGCCCAAAGCAGAAGGCCCACATTAAAGCGGTTATTAAAGTGGGTCACTGGGGTTCTTTTTCCCTAGGCAACAATGAAACTGAATTAACAAGCACTCACCAGGGCAAACCATAAGCAAGGAACATTAGAACTTTGCAAAAATAATAAGCTCTTAAAGAGACACACTGCTACATAGGCCAAACTTTGGGGCTTCTTGCTTTTTGCACATGCTGAGGTGGCTGGAGCCAACACAGTAAAGCAGACGTGCTCTGCGCAGCCCTGTGAGTGTTCAACCTTGGGATCCCTGAAAGCCAGCCTTTGAGAAGTCGCAGATCCCACTCCAATTTTGTTAGCTAAGGACACATTGTCTTGTTCGGTCCCTCTTGCCTCCTGCTCTCTTCCTCCCCATTTCCGCTCAGCATCCCACCCTGCCTGAATTTGATGTTCTGTGAGCTTCCCCACCCACTGCTCTCTCCAAATTCAAGTGCTCGAATGCGCTGAATAAACAGAACTGATTACAAATTTTACCCCAGTCTTTGGATCACAAAGTCCCATCACCAGAAACAGAGAGACCAACAGGGTCAAGGCTCCCAAATCTCCAGCTGGAGGCATCAAACACTTCTGAGATGCTCCGTGGACTGGCGATTCAAAGAGGAAAGGGATAGTGCCAGTGAACCGAGTGGCAGAGCACCTCCCGATAAGTTCTGTTCCAGGAGTGACTTAAATATGTGGAATATTCAAAGCACAAATTCTTGGAGCTGACTCTTGGAGGCCATCTGGGCCAACCTTTGTCTGATGTGTGACTTCATCTAGATGTATGAATCTCTGTTCACTAACAGAGAAATGAAACCCACCCAAGGCAGTCCACACCCCCTTTAGAACAATTATAGTGTATAAACTGGTTTTCACTGTCACACAATTTCTTTTTCATCTTCAAACTCTTTATGTATTAATGAGCACCTGCTGTGAAGTCAGGTACTGGGCGAAGGGGGTGCTGTGGAGGGCTGAGGAGCTAGAGGTGTGTCCCCGCAGGGCTTTCTCTAGTCGCGGCGAGGGGGGGCTACTCTTCGGTGCGGTGCGCGGGCTTCTCATTGCGGTGGCTTCTCCTGTTGCGGAGCACGGGCTCTAGGCGCGTGGGCTTCAGTAGTTGTGGCATGCGGGTTCAGCAGTTGTGGTTTGCAGGATCTAGAGCGTAGGCTCAGTAGTTGTGGTGCCCGGGCCCAGCTGCTCCACGGCATGTGGGATCTTCCCGGAGCAGGGCTCGAACCCATGGCCCCTGCACTGGCAGGCAGACCCCCAACCACTGTGCCACCAGGGAAGCCTGAGAAACATGTTTTTTAAAACTGGAGAAAAAGCAATCCATGTTATAAAATGTGAAAAAACTTGGCTGAATTGAGTTCTACTGTTGGGCAGAAGGCAGGACTGGTAAGCCATGAACTTGGATATTTAGCTGAAGGATTTTTCAAGCCAAGTCTGGAAGATGCAGCCTGGTCTCTTCTTGGTGCTTATATAAAATGTGAGAGGAAAGATAAATTGAGGAAGGAACTGCTGAGCAAAAAGGAACCAGCACTTGATGATTTGAGAGGTTCTTGGCCCATCTAGATTGCAAAGAATGCTAAAATTAGAAAACTAATACAAGTGTGCTCATTTACTGACAATACATCAAGCTGATACTTACAAATTATATACTTTTATGTGTGTCCGTTGTACTTAAAAGTTTTTTTAAGAGCAACACAAGACAAAGTGAGAGAGTGTTAGTGTATATATGGACATATATACACTACCAAATGTAAAATAGCTAGCTAGTGGGAAGCAGACGCATAGCACAGGGAGATCAGCTCAGTGCTTTGTGACCACCTAGAGGG
Source organism: Physeter macrocephalus (assembly GCF_002837175.3). NCBI lineage: Eukaryota > Metazoa > Chordata > Mammalia > Artiodactyla > Physeteridae > Physeter > Physeter macrocephalus. The sequence goes on from NC_041218.1 coordinate 44,425,229, forward strand.
GTGGGATAGGGAGGGTGGGAGGGAGGGAGACGCAAGAGGGAGGAGGTATGGGGATATATGTATATGTATAGCTGATTTACTTTGTTATACAGCAGAAACTAACACACCATTGTAAAGCAATTATACTCTAATAAAGATGTTAAAAAAAAAAGAGCAACACAAGCTCATGGTTGAAAAATTAGAAAATAGATAAGCAAATATAAGAAAATAAAAATATTATCCATATTTCTAATACCTAGAAACAACCCATATAACATTTTATTTTATATGCATCTAGATTTTCTTCTACATATTTTTATATTTTTAAATACATTTTCACCAAAATAAGACCTTATCACACATTCTAATCTACTGGCTATTTTTGTCTCTTAATGTACTTATTGATGGATAACTTTCCAATAAATATACTCCTAGAAGATCATTCTCAAAGATTAAGATGGTAAGTCCTTTACAGGTTTATAAGAATTTTACAGCAGCATATTTTATTTTTAAATTTTATTTGAATGCTTTTTAAAAAAAAATGTTAAGGGATACAAATTTTATAAAGTAAAAAAGGAAATGTCCTAGTCCTCAGCGGTAACATTTAAATATTCATTTCTTTGATTACAAGCAAGATTAAATATGTTTTCACATGTATTGAGCATTTCTATGTCTTTACTGTGAATTACCTCTTTATAGCCTTTGCCCCTTTGTTTCTATTCATGTTTATTTTTTTCTTATAGACTTGTAACGATTCCTTACATATTGAAGATATTAATCTCCTGTTTGTCTTATATGTTAAAAATATTTTTCTCAGTTACCATTTGCTTTTCATTTTGTTTGTGATAACTTTTATGCATAATTTCACATTTACATAGTTACATATTTCAATTTTTTATGGTTTCTGCCTTGGGATTATGCCTGAAAAGACCTCCCACATACCCAGATTATATGAATAGTTAACTAAGATTTCTTCTGGTGCTTTTATGGTATGTTTTATCTTTTTGATTTTTTTTATCTTCCCGACATTTGTTTTAGTCTATGGTGAGAGGGAAAGGATTAACTTAATTTTTTAAATAAAAATTATTCTAACATCATTTATTGGATAACCCATCATTTCACATTATTTCTAAGTGCTGGAGTTTTTTGGTTTTTTTTTTCTTTCACATACTAAAAATAGATGTATCCTTGCATTTGGGGCTGTCTATTCTATTCCATTGCTCTATCTATTTGTTACAGGCTCTACATGTTTATTTGAATGCAACTTTATGTTACAATTTATTATCTGTCAGTGTAATGTTCCCCTCCAATTTCTTCTTTTAACTATATTTTTGCTATTCATATGTCTCTCTTCTTTCAGATAAACTTTAGAAGTTACACAAACAAATCCATTTGCATTTCAATTGCAACTCTATTAAATGTGTAGATTAATTTTGGGAAGAACTGCCATCTTCTCCTGAATACAGGGTATTCAGGAAAGAAAGGCTGACAATATGGAGAAACAGTGAGAAACACAACTCTGCTTGAAGAAAAGTATTCATGTAGAAGCAGAAAGATAGAAGCACTGGTTTTGGTCAGAGTTCACTTAGATTTCTCTTGGAAGCAGTACAAAGCACTTTGAAGGAAAATTAATCTCACAAACACATATGCCCTAGAAACTGGAGAGACACAGGATGCCAGAGGCTGACTGGGGGCTCCTACAATAGTTTGAAGGTGAAAGGAATAGAAAGATTACAGAATCAGGACCTAGTACCTCTTCAGGAGTGAGAAACAAGAGAGAAGAGCCTCTTATGATACTGCTGAGGTATCAGCCTCATCGGACAGGAAGAAGCTGCTGCCAGCAAAAGGATCCAGGAAGTTAGGAAGTAGCTTCCAAAAGGCAAGGGAGATGCTCAGTTCCAGTTTAAACAGGCTGAGATAAAGTGATGGCACGACTTTTAGGTGGAAATGTTCTGAAGGAGGTTGTAGATCTGGAGCTTCCAGAGGAAAAGGATTGCAGAAAACACAGAGCCTGGTGCACAGGGTAGCCTGATAAACATGTGGCATAGCACTGATTAAGTGGTAGGTGCGACAGGACGTGAGAGCTGAAAATCACGCTGTGAAAGAGCAAAATTCAAGAAGCGTCCCTAAACTTTGTTGAATACTGCATTTACAGGACAGAAAGAAAACTAGAGTCAGAAAAGTAAGCAGTTAAGAACAAACCAACTGGGACTTCCCTGGTGGCACGGTGGTTAAGAATCCGCCTGCCAATGGAGGGGACACGGGTTCGAGCCGTGGTCCAGGAAGATCCCACATGCCGCGGAGCAGCTAAGCCCATGCGCCACAGCTACTGAGCCTACGCTTTAGAGCCCGCGATCCACAACTACTGAGCCCAAGTGCCACAACTGCTGAAGCCCGCACACCAGAGCCCCGAGCTCTGCAACAAGAGAAGCCACTGCAATGAGAAGCCCACGCACCACAACGAAGAGTAGCCCTGCTCGCCGCAGCCAGAGAAAGCATGCACACAGCAATGAAGACCCAATGCAGACAAAAAAAAAAAAAAAAAAAACATAAAAAACCCAAACCAACCTCTTCTACAGTATTGCTTCTAATGCTTGCCTAGTGCTTCCCTGGTGGCGCAGTGGTTAAGAATCCGCCTGCCAATGTAGAGGACACGGGTCCGAGCCCTGGTCTGGGAAGACCCCACGTGCCGCCGAGTAACTAAGCCCGTGCGCCACAACTGAGCCTGCGCCCTAGAGCCCGTGAGCCACAACTACTGAGCCTGTGTGCCACAACTACCACAGCCTGTGCGCCTAGAGCCCGTGCTCCGCAACAAGAGAAGCCACTGCAATGAGAAGCCCACGCACCACAACGAAGAGTAGCCCTGCTCGCCGCAGCCAGAGAAAGCATGCACACAGCAATGAAGACCCAATGCAGACAAAAAAAAAAAAAAAAAAAAAACATAAAAAACCCAAACCAACCTACCAACCAATCAATGGGCAGAATGGTTGTGATTTTCAGCAAACATTGCTGAGCATCACAGATCTTTAATGATGATTCAAGGTGAACACAAGTGCACACCCCCAAGATAATGCAGTGGTATGTTTAAAGACCCTTAAAACATTTTAAAATATCTTCTTATTTGATCCTTGTAACAATTCTGATGTTGGGAAATGCCAGAAGGCTCCCACCAGCAAGGAGTGGCTCTAATTCAGCTAAAATTTGCCCAGTCCAGTTGGGCCATGTCCCTTGTGTTTAAGGATGTGACTTCAATCATACACAGTCAGCAAGAGAAAAAATTAAAGTCATGTTCTCACAGGGAGGAAAAGGCTAGACATGGGATATGTGAAGTGCTCACTGGAGTTTGTAGGGAATCCATTGCCTCGTGGTTTAACATCATTGTAACAGGCTGTATGCGCGCACAGTTATATACACAGAACATGGTGAGCAATTTAAGAAATTTTCAAGGGTAGTTTTGAATCCATGTGATTTTCACCATAGGCAATGACTTTCAGATTCTAAACTTTTCATGATATATGACTTTAACTTGGTCCTTTCACATAGTTTTTATCGTGTCACTTTTTGATACTCAAGTTGCCATGAGCCCATTATCGAAGCTAAACCCAGAGAGATTTCTGGGTGGAAATCTCACATAGATCACATAAATGGAAATGGTACTGCTGGGACTCACATTCAGGTCTGCTGCCCACAGACCTTTCCATCACTACTAGAGGGAGAATAAATATAGCGGCTAAAATAATGGACTCTGGAGTCAGACTCTCTGGGTTCACATTTTGGCTCCACCTCTTTCCATCTGTGTGAGCTTGGGCATGATACTTAATGTCTCTGAGCTTCAGTGGTCCCATCTGTGAAACAGGGTGAACAATAACCTATCCCATGAGACTGTATTTAGGTAATTGTCAAATGAGTTTGATATATGTGAAAAGTTTAGAACACTCTCTGGCCTCTTATAGGTCCTCATTACATAAATATTAGCTGTTAATTTTCATTAGTACTCCACATCCTCTTCCAGCCGGTTAAGTGGTTAGATAATTAATAAACATATACAGTTAGTAAGTGGATGAACTTATAGCCCTCTTGACTAATTCAAAATTTTTTTCTACTATTTTACACTTGCTCAAACAGGTATACTCAAAGGAATGAGCTGTGTCCAATTTGGATAACAGTGTTATTTGGCAAAGAACAAGGACTGCCTAATTCAATTTAATTTATTTTACTTTCATTTTGTGGGGCATATTAGATATATTTATACACACACAAATACTTATCTTGTGTATGACTGACATGTTGACATGTTATTGATCATACCACTAGAGACGGTTCTAGTGTCCCTCGGAAGAGTGAAGAGCCTCTGCAACCAATCAGTGACACAGGCCCTCTTGCACTAAGGGACCCTGTCACCACAACTTCCAAGTCTGAAGAATGAAACCCATAATGAGTATCATTTGGGGGGAGCCTGTGGCACGTTGTACTATGCCAACCTCTTGACAGATATTATGTCTAAAATAATGATTTATGTCTTATCATTCCTGTATTATAGAGGGGAAAACTGGGGCTTAGGGAGGTTATATAACTTATCTAAGGCCAACTTACTAGTATGAGGTGAAATAAGATTTCAAATCTAGGTCTAACCCCAAACCTCTTATTCTCCCCTATCTCAACCATGCTGCTCCAACTGATGCTAACAGAAATTAAAGAAGAAATTAAGTAGCTGAGATTGATAGATGATGAACCACTATAAACGTCACTGTTGTGAACTTGAAAAGGGGAAAAGCCAGCCAGTTGAACATTGGTTAAGGGAATGCTTTTACAATGTAGACATTTTCCCCCTTATTTTTCATGTTGTCCAAAAACAAGAGAACAAAGGGTCAGTCCAAGTTCCTGGCAGGTAAATTTAGAAAAAAAAAGAAAGAAAATACGTTTTGCCCCCTAGCGTGGAGCCCCTCTATGGACTTCCATATTTGCAGTCAAATTTCAGAGCTGTAGTTTTTAAAAACATTTGTGTTGATTTAATGCCCCATAACAATGCTGTGCTGGCTGTTGACTGGGAGAAGATTAGAGTAACCAAATCACACACTTCAGGGCTTCAACTAATTTCTGCAGAAGCCAAAGAAGCAGTTGTCTTCTCTCCTACTTTTGCCGTCTGCTGCAGACCCAAGGATCCAGGGGTCCTCTCACTGTCTTCTGGAGTTCCAGGCTCCCAGCATGATCAGCATGTATCTGACAACCCATCTAACCGAGGCAGAAAGTATCAGTCTCCACAGAGGTAGCTAATCCAGTCATTGAAGGGTTACCCAGTCCAAATCCCCATCCACAAAATGAACACAGAGCAGGGTCTTTGTTTATTGATTTGCCTAGGATCCTCTGACTGGCAAAGGAAGAAAAAAATAACCCGGCACAAAATAAATGTTCGATTTCTTTTATGTAAACAAGATTGAAACCAACTTGGCTGTACGAAGCAATTCTTTGCATGTAAAGCAAAAAATAGCTCCCCTGAGGAGGAAGGAACCCAAGCCCCACTCAACTGCCCCTCCCCTCCACCCTTCCCCGAGCCATTTTCAGTAACCACTGCCTTTCTGCCAATGAATGTCTATGCAGGGTCCCTGTGCGGGAGTCACTGCAGGCAATGAGCTCACCCACACCCCACCACGCCATCCAAAATGTTTTCTGATAGCGATAAAGGCTATGGACTCTATGCTGAAAGTCAGTATTGTTGCAAATTATCTCTGTAAAAAGGAAAAACTTTTATCCAAAAATCTCAGTTTCCTGTTCCTTTCTGTGGGGCTCCGACCAGTCCCAAACTGCTTTTATGTGGATTTAGAAGTGGACTAAAGGGAGACCTAAAAAAAAAAAAAGAAAAAATCCAAATTCTGTTTTGTCAAATACCCAGATGATGGATGGCAGTTTGGAGGCAAGTCCTTAAAGAAGGGTCCCCAAAACTTGGTTCACCTTATGGGACCAAGGAAGTTAATCCTAAATCCTTGTTTGATCTTTATTCATGTCAAACTCTTAGTGACTTAAGCAAAACATCTGCCAACTTGGATCACATGACTCAGCTTCATTAGCCAGTATATCTATGGACAGGAACATTTTATGGAAAACAAGAATCTAGCTGAACCTTCACCCAAAACTCAACACCAACACAAATAAAGACACTCAGATTTCAGAAGACCTGATTCCCTGTGGAAAAAAAGGGCTGCTTTCATTTTCATATAGGTCCTATTTTCTTAGTGAGTTCGAAATGAAGCCTGGATACATCCCTCTGGAAAACCTAGACCCCTTACAGCCCAGAGACACCAAGCCAATAGGCATCAGGCATTTGGGGGAGAGAGTACTTGTCATGCTTCTAAAGCTCCAAGTGTTAGGGAGGTATTTGGACTCATAAAGTTCCAACATTTATTGGGGTACTCAGTGAATGCAAAGATAGAAAAATGGATCTTACACCTGACTCGCTGATACTTTTCTGACTGAGAACCCAAATCTCAGGGGAGAGGCTCTGAGAGCATAAGGATATCCACTGATTAATGATGTAGGTATAAGAATGCTTTTCCTGGATTTACTCAACAAACCCATGAAACATCCTCCACCAGAACACTTGGAGTACTCCTAAGAACCATGGTGGTGTCAATACCATCCTTCCTTCCTGATCACTCATGGTTCCATCACTTGGTAGGGAGTGTTCCTGGAACTGAGTGGCTTGGTTATAGAGGATGGGAGGGGACAAAGGCACTCCTCTCCTACCTAATCCTACCCTTTCCCAACCATCCCGGTGATCAGGAAAAGCGCTTGGGTGTAGAAAGTGTTAGGTGTAAGGAACAGATAAGCAAGCCTTATAGGTTCACATGAAAATTCCTGGTACCCCACCCATACAGCTCCCCCAGGCTTGAGGGAAATTGTGGCAACTCAACTTTTCTATCTAGCAATGAGATTAACCTCATAAAATGAGCAAGAGCTATCAATAGAAACATGTATGGCTTACTCACTTGTTCACACAGGGATATATTTATAGCCTGCCTCATTCCACAAAGGATTTGAGGTGGAATGACTTCATTCTCAAAGGCCCAGATAAAGCTCTTTCTAATGGTTATCATCTTGACTCAAAAAGAGAATTCAGAAAACATGGGACAAAATCGAGGAAGCAATCGCCACCAGCATGTCAACAGACCCCACCTAGGTGCCAGTCTCCAGGTAGAAAATGCTCTGAGAGTTAAGGGAATTCTATTTCGGGATTTTTGCAGTGGTACAAACTGTATCAGACTGATACTTCTTTTCCTTCACCATAATGTCTGCCTTAACCACTGGCAGCAAACTACCTGCAAGGCCAATTCATTCAAAATTTACCAAAAGGAAATGAGCTATGGTACTAAAGTCATGGGAGGAGGGAATTATTATCAAGGGACACATGACATCCACCTATTTCTTACCAGAAATCTAATCTCTAAAGCAATTCTTAGGAGAGAGGTCAATTCAAATTAGAAAAAAGTCTAAATTTTAGACTTTTGGAAAAATAGACTTTATTTTTTAGAGCAGTTTTAGGTTCACAGCAAAACTGAGCAGAAATACAGAGAGTTCCCGTATACTCCCTACGTCCACACAGGCACAGCTGCTCTATTATTTACATCCCCACCAGTGTGGTACATTTGTTCGGTTGATGAACGTATATTCACACATTATAATCACCCAGAGTCCATAGCTTACATTAGGGTTCACTCTTGGTGTACCTTCTATGGGTTTTGACAAATGTATAATGACACACATTCACCATTACAGTATCAGGCAGAATAATTTCATTGCTCTAAAAATTCTCTGTGCTCCAACTATTCATTCCTTCCTCTCCACTAACCCATGGCAACCACCGATCTTTTTACTGTCTCCATAGTTTTGCCTTTTCCAGAATGTCATATAGTTGAAGTCATACAATATGTAGCAAATATGTAGCCTTTTCTGATTGGCTTTTTTCACTTAATAATATGTGTTTAAGTTTCCTCCATGTCTTTTCATGGCTCCTTAGCTCATTTCTTTTTAGAACTGAATAATATTCTATTATGTGAATGCACCACTATTTATTTATACATTCACCTCCTAAAAGACATCTTGGTTGCTTCCAAGTTCCGGTGATTATGAATAAAGCTGCTATAAACATCCATATACAGGTTTTTGCGTGGACATACATTTTCAGTTCATTTGGGTAAATGCTAAGGCACGCAAGTGCCGGATTGTACGGTTAAGAGTATGTTTAGTTTTGTAAAAAATGTCAAACTGTCTGCCAAAGTGCCTGTACTGTTCTGCATTCCTGCCAGCAATGAATGAGAGTTCCTGTTGCTCCACATCCTCACCAGCATTTGGTATTGTCAGTGTTTTGGATTTTGGTCATTCTAATAGGTGCGCAGTGGTATCTCACTGTTGTTTTCAGACTTTTTTTAGTATGCGATACATTTTTTCATTTCAAAGCCATCCACTTATACGAACTCAATTGACCAAGGAAAGTTGATATCTACTGAAAGTGGATACCCTCTATGCCCAGGAACAGCGCTAGACATTCCTTATTCCTATTTCACAGACAAGAAGACAGAAGGTCAGAGATGCTGGTTAATTTCCCAGTTCACGCAGGAAAAGAGGTGAGGCCTGAATTTGTACCTACATCTAGCTTTCTCTAAAGTCCTTCCCACGCTATACCACACCAGTCAAAGCAGAAGGGAAAGCGAACTCATTTATGGAGTGCCCACATGGGGCATGCCAGGCCTTATGCATTCACCACCTTAACTACATTCTCTCATTTAATCCTCACAATAAAGCTAAAAATGGCGTTACTGTGCTCATCTACAGTGGATAAAGAAGGTGAAACTCAGAAAAGTCAGATTCTTCCTGGGCTAGGCATTAACCATTTGGTTGTTAGACTACGCGGGAGGATAAAAGGTGGGGTTGCGTGGAAGGGACCGGGGTGCTGGGATGGTGGTATGGAGGCCCTCAGTGGGGGACTCTTAGAAGGGACAATTTATCAATTAGTCTGGAAGGATTTCAATATATCAATCTGTATAACCACATTAGCCAATGCCAACTCTGAAAGGGCCTAAGAGGATTTGCTGATGGATTGGACATGGCGAGGTGTGGACAGGAAAGAGAAGAAGGATACGGATTATAGATGTTTGCTTCTGCAGTTGGGTAGTGATGCCATTTCTTGAGACAGGAAAGACTGCAGAAGAAGCAATTTGAGGGAGGAAATCAGAATTCCGGGGGATGCAGTCCCCCTGGAGGGGAGGGTACCAGTTATCCTCAGGTTTCAGAGCTAAGTCAGGGATACAACACTGCAAAGAAGAATAAGACATCACTCCTGGTCTCACAGCTCCAACACGGCAGACACTCACACCTCCCAGGAGCTACGATACAAAAGAGAACATGAGAGGTGGGGCGGGGTAGAATTTGAAAGCTGTACTAAATCTTAGCTTTCTATATACTTATTGACCAAATCAAGGCTGTACCATAAACCTTAAGATTGAAATTCCAGCCTCAAATCTAGACTCCAGTTATAGTAGGAGAAAGAATACAGAGAAAGCCCCAGAGAGGCTAGGGAAAGACAGCCTACCACACACAAGCATCTGGTTTGCTTGCTATGACTTCAAATGGCATGAGAGTCATTTATCATTAGCTATCTGCTCCAGGAGCTTTTCTTAGTTTATGTGGTAAGAAGGGAGGGAATGTGGTCTAGCGTTTTGTGTCCTAGGTTTCTGGCTCTGCTGCAAACTTGATGAGTGGCCTTGGGTAAGGTATGGAATGACACTAAAATGTGAATCTATGAGTGTCTGCCTTTTTTAGAGGAGTATGAAGAAGAATAAGAATATGCCACAGCACTCTGCAAGATTCCAACAGCCCCAAACAGCAGTATAGGAGGTCATATGGAACCTGGATGTCACACAGGAGAAGGGAGTCATCCCCTCATTAAGGAATCACCTTAAAATTCCCTAGGGCATGTTCTGAAGAACCACTGAGGCACCTATAGAGGGCTATGCACTCAGTCCCTAAATGAGCCCAGAAAGTTTTCTACAAGTCCATAGGCAGCCGTGGTGGGAAAAGAGGTTTGCCAATTATTGACTGTGCAGGAAAGGCAGGTTTTGCAGAGAATTTAGAGTTAATGACTTAATCAAGGGCAAGGAATAGCTACGGAGAGCCTTAGTAGAGAGCGAATTTTTTTTTTTTTTTTTTTTTTCCCCGGTACGCGGGCCTCTCACTGTTGTGGCCTCTCCCTTTGCGGAGCACAGGCTCCGGACGCGCAGGCTCAGCGGCCATGGCTCACGGGCCCAGCCGCTCCGCGGCACGTGGGATCTTCCCGGACCGGGGCACGAACCCGTATCCCCTGCATCGGCAGGCGGACTCTCAACCACTGCGCCACCAGGGAAGCCCGCGAGCGAATTTTAATGATAACCTGACTCTCCCGGGTGGCTTGTGTGGAGAAAGAGGCTCTGTCCTCTAATTCTCCTTACGACCCCCCAGGCAGAGAGAGACTGTACCCCTACTTCGTACACATGGAGCATGGAGTTCAGGAACTTGCTGGAGGTCAAACACAAGCAGAAGAGCCAAGATGCAAAGGCCAAGCTGTCCAAGCCCAGGGTCCGGGCACATTCCTCCTGCCCCACATTGCCCAAGGCAAGGAACTTTTGCCAAAATGAGTTTTCCTCAAGGATCAAATTCACTTGCCCTCCGAGGGACCTTTGCTGTGAAGGGAAAGCTGTCTTAGGTGATCTCTGAGGACCCTGTGAACTCTAGCACTACCAGAGGCTTTAGTGTGATTTTTTTAAGCCAAGATGAGGCTGGTTTCACAAAACAGCTTAGAGGAGAAAACTGCCTTTATAAGCTCCACCTTTGATATAACTCTGAATTAACTGCCTTGATCTTCCATTTCAAAACATAGATCTGTACCAAGCTCACCACTTGCTGCTCTCCAAATATATCCCATGTTCCTGAGAGATACATTTATAACTAAGCAAAAAATGAAAGTTGATGACAATGCTGTGAGAAAAAGCAGGGAATAAAACTACTTTGCCAAATTTAACAAGGTTATCACTCCTCTTTGAAAATATTCTTTTAAAAATGCTGGTCACCATGTACTAAGGAAAATGCAATACAAGGCGAGGGATAAAGAATGGGTTGGGTACCCCACAATCTGTCATCTTCCCTCCTTTGAAGTGTGAGAGCTAAAGCCTCACTAGGCGCCCCCCAAAGCAGGGTGGTGCCAGGAGTATTAGTGGTAAAAATCAGTGTTGATGCACCATTTAATCGTGCCAGGCAGCATGCTCAACTTTAAGAAGAACGATGGCTAAGATTTAGTCCTTGCCCTAAGAGCTCGTGTTCTTTTCTGTTCTTGTCTGATGACTCTGTTTCCATCATAACACACAGGACTAATGACTTTCATATCACTGACACACTAAGATAAATGATCACAATGCTCAGTTATACCTATTCAAATTCTGGAGCTGGACCTCCATCACCTGTCTCCCTCCCTCCCTCCCTCCCTCCGTCTCTCTCTCTCTCTCTCTCTCTCTCTCATATCTAATATTGAAATAAGAAAAACAAAGCCAGCGTATCTAACTCACAGTAAGTGACCTAGCAATGATGATCTTGGCTTTCTTTAACTCATAATAAAGAAGGACATGTTTGCAAATGTTTGTACTTTATTATTAGATATGAGTGATTTGCAAGCACCCGCTAGGGTATTGCTGCAGAAGTACACTGAACACAACGTGAGGCTGAGAATGACTCACAACGTGAGTCATGTGGAACTGAGGCTCAAGTTCAGGTTGCTGCCTCCTGCTGTGCAGGTTGTACACTGCACGACTCCAGAGGGCGCCAGGCACACAATCGGTAATATGAGTGATGCCCACCCTCCACCCCCCACCCCGACCCCCGAGTTGTATAATGAGATGAGCATGCCCAGATTGCACTTTGGAATCAGTGTGGAACCTCCTACATACCCACTTTGACCAGGTTAAACTTCCACCTCAAAACCTTCCCTCTGGCCAAACTAGACGGACTGTTTTCTACAAGAGTCCCTTAACCTGACTTCTGACTTTGTGGTGAAGAAGAGAAAAGCAGGAATGCTGGTTTGCACTCTAATCGGCCTTTAGGAAGACTTGGCTTCTTATGAACCTGGGCTCTTTCATACAGAGGATAATCCATCTCTAAAGAAAGGAGAACTAAATGTGACAAGGCGTGTCTCTACCTCCTTGCTTTCTGTTGCCAAAAGAAAACTGTTCTCACAACCTAGGACCAATCACATGAAAATTACCCAATAGTAGCATGCTTGCAAAATGCCTAGCGGATGCTGGAGCCATGGGAGCAGCTCTGAGGTGGGGGCAGTGTCAGAGGCCCATCCTAGGGATGGGAAGTAGCCCCACCTCTGCCCCAGTGACGGTGGGTGATCTGGGCAATAGTAGCTCCAAGAGGCTGACAGCGATTCAGGATGTCTTGACTTTGTCAGGAGCTCTCGTGTTCATTAAACCTCTTTTAAAGACACTGTGTTAAGAGAGTTTATGTGTGGGGTATATCGGGCTGTCCTATAAGAGGGCCTCCCTCTCCCCCCAGAAATGAGCCCAGATGTTTTGGCCCTCATCCCTAATATATCATCATGAGAGTTTCCATTAGGAAAAAGGCTCTTAGAAATAAGTGCTCCATGGGAATTCCTGGGTGGCCCAGTGGTTAGCACTCTGCGCTTCCACTGCAGGGGGCACGGGTTCAATCCCTGGTCCAGGAACTAAGATCCTGCAAGCCACGCGGTGGTGGGGGTGGGGTGGGGGGGGAAGTGCTCCTCATTCCCCAAGAAAAATTCCCAGTCCTCGTGGCTGCTTCCATTTCCCCCCACAAGCTGCTCCGAAGTTATTTCAAGATGGCAGCAGCAGAAAGATGGATTGGCTCTGTCAACAGGGAGTCCTAAAGTCCTGCCATTCACTGAGCAGAGAAACGTGTGCCTGCCATGCGCGGCTGATAAGGGAAGTGGACACAGGATAAACTTCAGCCCAGCCAGCTGACAAAGCTCAAACGCAGCCTTTGAAAAAACAGCAACTACTGGGCCTCTGCTTTGTGAAGCAAAGACTGTGGGCTTTGTTCGATTCCCAGGCTATTAACGTCAGCAGGAGGCTTGCAATTCTGAACTGTTGCCGCCTGCTGCAGAGACAACAGGACCCAAAAGTGTATCTTATAAGACAGTTTCCTTGTAGGGAACCTAAAGCACAAGCTGTCACAAAAATGTTTCACCTCCTGCCCCAGCTCTCTGCCTCTTGTCCCTACCACCTAAACCTCTCCATTCTGATTCATTTTCAGGAGCAGAAAACCATTTGTAAGTAATGGACTTCCCAATGCACATTTCCAAACTGGATAACCACTAAACTTATTGGAGGGTTTTCTATGTGCTTAATAAGAATAGTACAAGTTTTACATGCATTATCTCATTTCACAGCACTCCAGTGTAATAAGCACAACATTTTATAGATGACGAAATTGAGGTGCAATGAGGTGAAGATCACACAGCTAGTAGGTGGTAGCTCTGGGATCTGACCTCCAGCCAGACAGGGCTGGTTCCAGGGCAGAATCCTCTTTTATTCAGGATTTATCCTCTCTCTGGCCCCTTCTTAGTCTATGGAAAGAGGTCATAATGAGAGAAATTTCAGACTTGCGAAGGGTTGGGAACATTTTCCCAGATTACAGGTTTGGAGAAGCACAAGCTGGACGTGCGCCAATGCAATAAAATAATAACCGTGACTCCTTCCCAAAGTCCCTGGTGTCTGAGCTTGTCCCCTTTCAAATGCTGTCCACGTTGCTTGTTCCTATCTTATCGTGGTTAATCGAGCCATATTTTAGTTTTCTCTGGCTCCTGTAAAGATCCCCTGAAGCCTTCCCCAGCTAGATAAGCCTCCCAGGGTTCTTTCTCCTCACCATTAGTCAGAATTTCCTAATGTTGAGCCTCTGTCCAGAAGACAGAGGAAGCAGCTCCAAATGCAAGTGATTAGCTTATGTGTGGGGCTTTGACACAGAGTTTTGCTCACTTACAAAGGCAAACACACAGCTGGTTCAAGGGCAGCTCCTCGTCACTTTCCATCACTGAAAAAAAAATGTAAGTCTCAGTAACTGCTTCCAAACAGCTAGTCCCTTAACTTCTGAGGGGATAACTAGGCAGATACCTGAAGACCGTTAAGGGGTCTCCACGCATCTGGGACAATCTAGGAGCTCACCTAATCAAGGCAACGTGCACATTGCTGAGTGCTGTTTTCTAAAAAGCTCTGATGGTCCATTAGGACAAATATCCAACCACACAGAGATTTACAAATGAAACACATATTCCTGTGCCTTTTCTTTAACAAACATTCCTCTCATTGCAGTGCAAGATCCAGAGCCAGAATACTAAACTGCACTGAAAACTTAATGAAAACTGTTATCAAAGAGAACAGTTTTTAAAAAAAATAAATTTATTTATTTATTTGTTTTTATTTTTGGCTATGTTGGGTCTTCATTGCTGTGTGCAGGCTTTCTCTAGTTATGGCCAGTGGGGGATACTCTTCGTTGCGGCGCGCGGGCTTCTCATTGCGGTGGCTTCTCTTGTTGAGGAACATGGGCTCTAGGCGCGCGGGCTTCAGTAGTTGTGGCATGCGGGTTCAGTGGTTGTGGCTCGTGGGCTCTAGAGCACAGGCTCAGTAGTTGTAGCACACAGGCTTAGTTGCTCCACGGTATGTGGGATCTTCCCAGGGCAGGGATCAAACCTGTGTCCCCTGCATTGGCAGGTAGATTCTTAACCACTGTGCCACCAGGGAAGCCCAAGAGAACAGTTTTGAATTGGATTTAAGTACATTTCTCAAGTGGCCATGATTTTTTAAGGGGCATAGAAACACTGTTTTTTTATTAATACTTTTCTGTTGATATCCTTGGGATTTAAATGCCTTACTTATGTACGCATTCAATCAACAAAAATCTCACTGAACACTTACCGTGCACTTGCAAGACAATAGGGATGCCAAGATAATAGACTGAAGCCTCTTGAGGAGTTCACTGCGCCATGGGGATGACACATGTTGTATCAGGAAGGATTAGTTAGGTGATGCTGCAGTAACAAACAGCCCCAACATCTCATTGCCCCAAATTAGCAAAAGTTCTTGCTCATGTTTCATGTGCATTGTGGGTCAGGAGTCTGGGTTGATGGAGCAGTCACCATCTCTAACATTGCCAGTCACCACACTAGAAAAAAAGATATGTCTGAAGATTCTTGGCACCGGCAAGTAAATGTTCCAATCTAGAAATGACTCATCCCTTCCACTCTCAATTCATTATCCGGAACTAGTCATTGATCCCACCCAATCACAAAGAAACCAGAAAGGGCCATTCTGTCTTACTACCAGATTGGGGAAGATCCAGCAACACATGAAGGGTAGCCCTAATGAATCCCGCACACACATTGGTAGGTAATTGTGATACAACGTGAAAAGTGCTATTGTAGAGAAATGGAAAAAAAGAGGGAGCAATCGCTAAGAAACTTCTTGGAGTAATTACAAAAGGTGCCCATAGGAGGGGTCATTTGAGTTTAGTCTCGGAGGATAAAAAGGCGTTTTTGTGGGGGCAAAGTATGAGCATTCTAGGAGAAAGCGCATTGCAAAGGCAGGAAATGTGAAAACACCTTCCATTTGAAGGGAGTGGAAGGAAACTCAGTGTGGCTGAAGCACCAAATCCGGGAGGCATAGAGAGAAGAGGGGCCAACTGTGAAGGACATTTGCCTATCTTGGGAGTTTGCTTTCACCCTGCAGACAACAGGAGATAACAGGGATTGTCCTATAGAGGAGAGTCTGACAGTGGAGTGTCAGGAGTTTGTTTGCTTGTTTTTAGGAAGATAACACAGAGGAAGCATGGACAAGGACCTGGAATGGAGAGGGAAGCCGGTTAGGGAGCTGGGTCTGTCATCCCAGTGAGAGACAGTGAGCCTGGCCTCAGGCACTGCCAGTGGAGTCTGAAATTTGAGGCATTTCTGAGGAAGAGCTGATAAACCCTAATTTAAAAACATTAAGGTTTTAAGTTAATGGGGGCTGATGACAAGGGAAACCTTCAAGACCACTTCAAGGCTGCCAGTTTAAGATGTGAGGTAAATGCTACACCATTCACCAAGACAGGATTACAGCTGGAGGATAGAGAGGGTCGAGGCAGGAAGATTTGGACATGTTGAATTTGAGGTGCCTGTGGAGATTCAGGTGGAGATGTCCCCGGGAATATAGGGTCCCGGAGTCTGAAATCGTTAGGTGATATGAATTTGGGATCAATGTAATTTACGATTAATGCATGGAGCTGGCAACTGAGCCCTGTTAATACTCACAATGCCTCATAGAGAAAACTGAAGGGATAAGTGCAAATATATGGAAACATTCTGAAGTAAACCTTGTTAGCCACCACATTAAAACACACACACACGCGTGTGTGTGTGTACACGTGTGTGTGTGTGTGTGTGTGTGTGTGTGTGTGTATGTATACACACATATATCTGTATAGTGAAATCTCAGGGGAAAAGAATTTGGAAATATGTCATCCATCCAAATGCCCGGAGAAAAATTTCAGTTAATATCTACCCCCATCGAAGCACAAAGTTCTTGCCTATGGAAGTGATAATTTAGAACAAAGAGATGTATATATTTCAGTCAGAACTGATTGGATGTTTAACCTGGAAAGAATTTTGAAACTGAACTTTTAATGACAATTATAAGTAATCAATGCTGTTTTTCAAAGTGACCGAGTTTTCAGGGTTTCTGCAAATTTGGGTGGCCATCCATAGGAATTTTCATTAAACTGGGTTTTTTTTTCTTCTAATTTTTAATTAAATTGGCCAAAGTCAGCAATCAAGGTTTCCATGTTACTATGTAATGTATAAGGTAGCAAGTACACTGGGCTCCCACCAGCTCCAAAAAAGACCATTTAGAAGGCTGGAGGGAGAAATCTGAACTCTCATTGTCAACGTTCCAAGAGATAAACAGAGCATTATAAGTCGTTCTGAGGCAACGAGATCAGGGTTTTTAAATAAATCATATTAATATGTGAATAAGACAAGCATTATTCTCTTCCTTCGAAATTTAAGAGAGCTTTTGTTTTTGCCAAGTAGGAAGGTGACTGTTGGGCTGTGTGTCTGGGGACACATTGAGGACTTTATGGTCTTGCCTGTCACATGCACTGCAGGGTCACACCATGTTCTAAGTAGGTAACCTTGACCCCCAGGGTTAGTTCACTTCTGGCAGGAAGCTCAGGCAGTTTCTGATGACAAGCTACATCCTACGTCAAGGAAAAAACATCTTTTCTGGGGTGCGGACCACTCAGGAATCGGTAACAAGCCACACATTTCCAGAAAGTGAGAGTAAAGAACAGACAGGTTAGATTCTGCCGGGCTGTTTTTAAGTTTGATTTTTTTTCTAAGGCCAGGTGACTGAGAGAGGTTCAAGCTTCTATCCTCCACATGCAGCCCCACACAAAGATAGGTGAGTCTGTCTTTTGCGTTTTAAAAACTAAACATATTTTTCCCCTTCTGTGCCGATCTATGTTCTGAAAAGCAGTGGCTTTTAAGTGCTTAGGGCCTCACATTAAGAAATGCACACAAATATCACTGAAACAGAAGATTCACAAAACAACATTTGCCCTTAAATGTGTGACGCAGCCTGATTTTTCCCAGTCTGCTCTATTTCTCTAAAATATGTCTGCTTGTGTCCTAAGTGATTCATGACCCACTAAGTGATTTTGACCCACATTTTGAGAAATACTGCTGTGGAACATCCCTTCCAAAAATATACATTTAAATCTACCTTGAAAAAAAAGCAAATAGCACTGGTAATGAATGTTGCTCTCAGCAGGTATATGGAAGTACTAAGTCTGTGAGGTAATCTATTCAGGGCTGACTGTCTCCCATTTCAGAGCAATGTTGATCGGATTCCAGTGGGCCTCAACTCTGTGGAACCATCTACAGTACAGCTTTTGACCCAGCTTTCATCACCAGCATATTTACCACGTTTGGCTTTTACCTTCTCAAAGCGCCACTTTTTTCTGACTTAACTTTCACCTAAGAGGCATTTGACTTTGCTGATCCTAGACCAGCACTACCCACTAGAACTTTTTACGTCAATGGAAAAGTTCGATACCTCCCCTGTCCAATATGGTGGCTACTTGCAACAAATGGCTAGTGAGCACTGAAATGTGACTAATGCAACTGAGGAACTGAATTTTAAATTTTATTTAATTTCAATTATTTAAACATAAATGGCCACATGTAGTTAGTAATTACCATATTAAATAGTGGTGACTCTAGATAAACTCTCAAAATATGTTTCCATTTCTTCATTATATACCTTCCCTTCTTATTGTTTATGGTTAATTGCTTTGCATCACATTGACAGTATATTCTTTACACACTGTCTGGCTCATTCTTGGTCCTTTAAAGTCATGTTTGTGGACAAATGATTTGATCCACACGTACAACACTCTCCATTTTCCATTTTTAAAACGCATTTTTTTTTTATTTTTGTCATAGCCTCATCTTCCTAGAATTTTCAACATCCTATCCATTTTTGAAAGCTTAAAAAAACAACAACAGGGGCTTCCCTGGTGGCACAGTGGTTAAGAGTCCGCCTGCCAATGCAGGGGACACGGGTTGGAGCCCTGGTCCGGGAAGATCCCGCATGCCACGGAGCAACTGAGCCCGTGTGCCACAACTACTGAGCCTGAGCTCCACAACTACTGAAGCCCACATGCCTAGGGCCTGTGCTCCACAAGAGAAGCCACCGCATTGAGAAGCCCGTGCACCACAACGAAGAGTAGCCCCCACCCGCCTCAACTAGAGAAAGCCCACACGCAGCGATGAAGACCCAATGCAGCCAAAAATAAATTAAATAAAATATATAAATTTCAAAAAAAACCCCAGAAACCTAAAAACTAATCACAGACTCAGTAGGCATGCTATGGACTGGTGAACAAGATGTGGCTGAGGCTGAATAACCAATCCCAAATGCCATTTGGTGGTGGTGAGCAGAGTGAACTTGGAAGAGTAGCCCCCGCTCGCCTCAACTAGAGAAAGCCCACACGCAGCGATGAAGACCCAATGCAGCCAAAAATAAATTAAATAAAATATATAAATTTCAAAAAAAACCCCAGAAACCTAAAAACTAATCACAGACTCAGTAGGCATGCTATGGACTGGTGAACAAGATGTGGCTGAGGCTGAATAACCAATCCCAAATGCCATTTGGTGGTGGTGAGCAGAGTGAACTTGCTTTAGCTCTGGACTGTACCTTTTTTTGCATCTATTCTTGGGAAATGTGTATATTTTGTATCTGAAATTGCAGAGTACATAAGTAGAGATTACTATTTGAATGGAGTAACATGTTGGGGCATGAAAAAAGGAAAGACACTTTCTGCCTTCTGGGGAGCTTTTGACTGAGGGAGGTAGACCAACATAGGTAAATATAACTTCACCATGAGGCGGACTCTTTATGAGATGATGCTGTGAGGCAGGTGTAATATTTAAGAGAGTGTTAGAAACGAAAGAGTTCTGAGTTGGGAATGGAGGTATGGAGGGCTTCATAGAAAAGATGCCTTGTAGGCTGTGTCTTATGGATTGGCACTTAAAAGGGTTTCGGGACAGGGAAGAGCATTCCAGGCTGGAAAACAGAGTGAAGGGAGAATTATAGAGCTTGAGTGTGTGGCATGTTCGAAGAAAGCTAACTTACCTAGAGTCTCAAAGTCTGATGTGTCTAATCAGGTCTATATTTTAAGAAGATGCATCCGTCAATAAATATTTACTTTGGACAGCAAGATAAAAATAATTGGTTAGGGCTTCCCTGGTGGCGCAGTGGTTGAGAATCCACCTGCCGATGCAGGGGACACGGGTTCGTGCCCCGGTCCGGGAAGATCCCACATGCCCCGCGGAGCGGCTGGGCCCGTGAGCCATGGCTGCTGCGCCTGCGCGTCCGGAGCCTGTGCTCCGCAACGGGAGAGGTCACAACAGTGAGAGGCCCACGTACCGAAAAAAAAAAAAAAAAATTGGTTAGAAGAAAATAATATTGGAGCAGGGAGATCCGCTCCTGGAGTGATGAGATAATCCCGGTGGCAGGTAACAATCCTCTAAACAAGAAGGTAGCAAACTATGTCCCACGGGCTAAATCAGATCAGAAGTCTGTTTTTGTAAATAAAGTTTTATTGGAACACAGTCATGCCTACCTTCTCATTCATTCACCTATTGTCTACGGCTGCTTTCATGCTACAAGGGCAGAGCTGAATAGTTGTAACAAAGCCAGTGTGACTCAGAAAGCCTAAAATATTTACTATCTGGTCCTTCCAAGAAAAAGTTTGCCAGCCTGTGATCTAAACTGGAGTGGTGAGAACAGAAAGGGTGGCATCCACATCAGGGAAGTGATGGTGGTGGAATTCACAGGATTCAGAGATACTTGGCACACTGGGACTGATTCACAAGGGAAGTTTAATTCAAGGTGTCTTTAGGGTCTCTACCCTGGGAGACATGAAAGGAAGCAATTTCATTAACTGAGACAGGGATGAGAAGAAGGTAGGCTAGGAAAAGAGAAAAGGAGTTCCAAGTTAGACGTGTTGTGTTTGAAGTCCCGGTGGCTCCCCCCACCCCTGTGAAGATGAATGTATGCATCTTTGGAGCCAAGGAGAGAGGCCATATGTGGCTGAAGATGCAGACTGGGAAGCTACATGTCTAAAGTCAAGAGGTGATAAGAAGATGTCCCAAAGAGAAAGGAAAGGAAAGAACACGAACAGGCTGAAATCCCCGGGGAACATTTCTATTTAAGCAGCAGACAGAGAAAAGAGAACCAGTAAAGAATTCAACAGAAAGGTAGGAGGAATACCAAGGCATTATGGAACTAACAGGAGGCAAAAACATACGGGAGAGAGGGTGGCTGACAGAGTCAAAAGTTGTCCTAAGGGCGATAGAATGAGGATGTTTTAGGGGAGGTGACCGAACACATTAGAATAGTATTGTTGGTATTTGGGGACAGAATCCAAGGAATGAACAGAAAGAGAACAAATTGTGA
Organism: Physeter macrocephalus; assembly: GCF_002837175.3. Classification (NCBI taxonomy): domain Eukaryota; kingdom Metazoa; phylum Chordata; class Mammalia; order Artiodactyla; family Physeteridae; genus Physeter; species Physeter macrocephalus. The sequence goes on from NC_041218.1 coordinate 44,446,258, forward strand.
CAGCAAATGAAGACTAATCCTTTGAGATCCTTAGCTATTGAGGAAAGATGAAGACCAGCTGGATGCTGGAAGGGGGAACAGGTCTAAGGAGGGTTTTCTTGAGGAGACGAGAGCTTTGGGTCAGCTTATTTTACACAAATGTCAATAGATTCTGGCATGAGGACATTTCCTAGACTTTGGACAGTTTACATATTGCTCAGATGCCTTTGTTTGCTTCCTTTGGAACTTACATCATTGCTATGGTCTGAAAAGTTGATACTTCTGGAACCCAAGCATGAGCTAAATGAAACCCTCCTAACTCAGCCTAAAATCTTCTTAAGTTTTCTAAAAGGAAACAAAGCCTTTTTAAGATCTTCATATGTAGATCCTCAGGTCAAGAGCTTCATATGCTTTGAGTTCCAAAGGTGAAAAAAGGCATGGTAGAATCTGCCAAGTTGAGGAGAGGCTGGTATCTGGAGCCTTTGGCCTCCCCAGCTGGAACAGTCATCTCTCCTGAGCCCAGAAGATTTGCCCCCAGACTCACTTTTCTGGGGCCCAGCGTTCCAGCCCTCAGGAATGTGCCTCTTCTCTGGTGTTGCTTTGAGCCATCAATTTAACATTTGACTACAAATAGCAGTAACTTAGAGGGAGGAGAACAGAAACTAAAAACTTCCAGATTTGGAACCCTAAGTTCTGGGTTGAAACCAGTAGTTGATGAGCAAAATAGACCCCAGGGGACATTTGGCAATGTCTGGAGAAGTTTTTGGTTGTCACAGTGGAGGTGGGGTGCTACTGGCATCTAGTGGGTAGAGGTCAGGGATGTTGCTAAACTTCCTATAATGTACAGGACAGCCCTCCCACGACAAAGAATTATCCAGCCCAAACTGTCAAAAGTTCTATCCGGTGTGGTCTGAGCCAGCTGCTCTATTGGAAAAGGTGTCATATATTAATTCATACTAAAATAAAAAGACACTGTATTAATGTGTCATTTTTCCTGGTGGGGGTAGGTGAACTGTACATTTGTAGGTAGTTTTGCTTGCCTAGCCAAAATTCATCCCCTGCTTCCTTTTTCCTCACAAATCCTCTTTTTAGTTCAGGAAACTACCCATTCCCAGCCACAAAGAGCAATTAATGTATGGCATTCCAGGTTTAAGGGTGGGCATGTGAGCAAGATCGGCCCAATCAAACTAAAGGAATGAGGGGTTGGTGCTAACACATGCTTAACAATGGGCTGTCCAGGGAAAAATACAGTCTACATACATACAGATATCTATATCTATACATATCTGTCTGTATAGATAGGAATACATTTATTATAAATTTTTACTGGTCTAATGGATGTTTAGAACCCAAAATACAAATGCAATAAACATGACATGTTCTTTATTGTAAATTCCACACTACAAATTGATTTTTACAGAATACTCTTACTGGCTTTTGCTATCCTTGCATCTATAACCAACCTGTGGTTGCAGTTGACAGATGAGTGTAATACTGGCATGAATGCTGGCTGCTTTTGCTTATGTTAACAAGTAAAACGATGAAGGCATATGATCAGAACTTCACTCACCTGTCAATGATGTGAGTGACTTTGCTGAATCGGATAAAACTGGAAAAATATCTCCTCAAGTTTTTGCACTATTCACAATGTAACAGTATTAGAATAACCCTTTTTAAAATTTAGTCCGCATTATTTACATTTCTCCATCACTTTCTTAAGTCTAGACAATCAAAAAACAATAAATCATGACTTGATTTATCGCATTTGCCCTTACGGATCCAATAGAGGTAAATCATGTCAGGGGCATGGATGATAGTAAAACTAGTAAAATAATAGGGAGTGATGAATTTTGAATACTTATGATCTTTGTTTTCAATGTAGTTTATTTTAAGTTTATATAATTTAATTTTTAATAACACCTACATTTAACAACGAGCTTGCAAAATTCTTGAAAATTTGACAATCAATCTCAGGAGCCAGGACAAGCCAACTGCAGTGCACCAATGATTGGGGGAGAGAGAGGTTTTTGCTTTCTCTCTTGCAGGGTGTAAGTAAGCATGTTGGTCCGATTTCCACTGACGGCCATTATAACCAGGAGAAGAACATCCAGCCTTTGGCTGAGGCCAGCGGTAAAATAGGCAAAATGGAGAGACAGAAAAAGGCTGAGTCCTCAATGCCATCACTCAGTTAGTGATCAAACCCGTGCCCAGAACCCACCCCAGTACTGATCTGCTCATGGAGAATACTCTTGCCCTTATTGTTCAGGCCAGCTTGTTTTGTGGTTTTATAATGTTTATAGCCAAGAGCATTCCAAGTCAATATTGTTTTTTGTTTTTGTATTTTTAGGAAACAATGGCTTAATGAAAGAAATCATCTCTGATCATAGAAGTTAGGCCTTTGAAATTGGGGAGGGTATTTGAGAACCTTTCAGAAGGCAGGGAGGGAGATGGCTTATTTCGTCTATATTCTTTATTCTTTTTCCTGCCAATTTGCCTATGCCAGACTTCCCTTCAAAACTCAATTCACTCAGCTCATTGTCTTTGAAGACTTCTCTAAATCTTTCCTCTTCCATTCCCCAAAGCAAAGTGGATTCTCTCCTTCAGTGACCTTGGTGTAGATAAATTGCATATCATGTTGCATTCTTTTACGTTTGTCAGACTCCCAGCTTCCCAGAGGCCAGGTTGTTATACTGTTTTTTTCTGTATCCCTGGTGCTCAGCACATAGAAAGTACTCAATAAAGTTGTTAAGGACTGAACTGTGTCCCCTCAAAGTACATATGTTGCAGCCCTAGTTTCCTGTGTGACTGTATTTGGAGATAAGGCCTTTGAAGAGGTAATTAAGGTTAAATGAGGTCATAAGAGTGGGGCCATAATCCAATAGGCCTGGTGTCCTTATAGGAAGAGGAAGAGACACCAGGGATACATGCACAGAGAAAAAGCCATGGTGAGGACACAGCGAGAAGGTGGCTGTCTACATGCCAAGGGGAGAGACTTCAGGAGAAATCAAGGTTGCTGGCACCTTGATCTTAGACTACCAGCCTCCAGAACTGTAAGAAAGTACACTTTTGTTGCTTAAGGCTTCCAGTCTGTCGTTTTTTGTTATGGCAGCCTGAGCAAACTAATACAAAAGGAGTGCTAACTGAAGTATGAGTGTCCTTTAAGAAGGGAAGGTGGGAGGGAGGCTCAAAAGGGAGGGGATATGGGGAATATATCCCCAATATATCCCCATATGTATGCATATGGCTGATTCACTCTGTTGTACAACAGAAACTAACACAGTATTGTGAAGCAATTATACTTCAATAAATATCTATTAAAAAAAAAAGATCGTTCACATGTATCCATGAATCTACTGGTCTTAAGCACTTATTTGCTTTCACTACCCCAAGAACATGATTTCGCCAAAACTCTGACAAAGTACTTTAATTTTATTTTGGTTAAGAAAAAGAAGAAAACAGAAAAACAGCATATCTCTCTGCCATGGAAAATAGAGATATTTTTTCCATTAAGTCCTTCCATATCCCTAATTTCTGATTTGTTCTCTTTTAGGTTTGTTTTAAACAGAGAATGATGAACCCAGTGGAGACCTGGGAACTATACACAAAAGGGAAATATGACCAAATAAAGCAGTCACTTTCATCTCCACGAAAGCAAAGCTGTTTTTGTTGATACATATGGAAAAAATCAGGCCCAATTATAGATGTGATTTGGCACTCAGGTTGCAGCCTCACCACAGGCCTTTTCTTTCTTTCCACAGATATACCATTACAGTCCACTGAGCCCCAAGCCCTCCATCACCGACAAGCCATTCCTCGGAGAGACAGACCTCGCCAGAGGTGTCTACATCACTGTCAGGATGGGCTTCAGTGAAAAAGTGTTTCCTGTCTGTTGACTCTAAGGAAGAAGATCCCTGCTTGGTCAGGGCAACACCCAGTTAGGCTCCCAGTGGAGACAGTCACACGCTGCTTCACGCAAATGGGTGTGGGCACTCCTGTCTTAGCTCTCGCTCTAGCTTCAGCGCCCCCCCCTCCAAAACCAGAGTCTTCCTGGTATTTCACATGGGTTTTAGGTTGATAATGATCAATCCTCTTTTGTAATCTCCTGATCTAAATCAGGGATGTTCAGAATGTTTAAAGTGGACAATATCAGGGTGCTTGAAGACCTGATTCTGGACCTGCTCTCTGCTAACTTACTGAATGACCTTGGGCAAGTTCCCACCCCACTAAGAACCTCAGTCTTGTCATCTGTGAAACAATGGGGTTGGACTAAATGATCTCCAAAGTCCTTCCCAGATGAAACCATTCGTGTGCTGCCACCTTAGTAGCAACCAGCCACACTGGCTATTTAAATTTAAATTAATTAAATGAAATTTAAGATGTAGTTCCTCAATCTCACTAGTCACATTTCAAGGGCTTTTATAGCCATATGAGGCCAGTGGCTACCATATTGAACAGCAAAGAAAAAGTATTTCCCTTATTGACTATTGGAGATCCCAGGTCTAATGCTCTTACTTTATCATAACTGTAGATAATTTCACTACAAACTCTGACAGTTCAATAGCACTTCTGTGTCTATCATGTATTTCAACACACCATTACATTCAACCACCCAAAATGGGTAAGAGAGGTATTATTATGTCTACTTTATGAGACGAGGACACAACTCAAAGATTAAATGACTTGCTATAGGGTCATGCTGCTAAAGACCGAATGTTATTTTCTGAATTCGAAGCTCTCTCTACATGTGGCACTAAGTCACAGGGAGAAGACATGCTTGGCCTCGCCAAGGCCACTCCAACGCATGGTAGCACAAGAACTAAGACCTACTTATTAAGAGCTGATCTAGAGACCCTGTGCCTTAGGTTAGATTTTAGCTCAGCACGGCCTCGCTGTGTGACCACGGACAAGTTAGTTAATGTCTCTGGGCTCCTTTCCCCTCATCTGTCAGATGGGGATGACAACAGTATCCACTGCTTATGAGAATTACACCAGCAGATGCAAATCAAGTGCTGAGCTCACAAACTCAGTCACGTAACAATTGCTCTCTGAAAGTTAACTACTAGTGAGAATTGACATTCTCACTACCTCTGTCCTTCCCCCTAGGCCTTTGCATTTCCTCCACCACAGCAGCCCCACTGCCAGCCCTTGCAGACTTACTGCCGGCTTGTCTAAGGTAGATGCTACTCTTTGCACCTGGATGACAACTCAGTTTTTGAAACCTACTGTGTAATTTGTCCTCATAACCTCCTGAGGCTGTGAGCTTTCCGGATTAATTACAAGTTGTTCAGGAAGAGCTCTCTCCTTGGAGGGGTTGGGTTAACCGCCTGGGCAGTGTGCCACAAGCAAATAGCTCTCCCCCCCATAATTTTTCCAAACCTTTTTGGTGCTGGGAGCCCACAGTGTGCCTGCCCCCGAGGAAGGCCTGGCCCACCGTAGGTGCCACCAGTGCACGTGGGTGAGGGGTGGGCTGGTGGGGCCCTTTGGAGCCTCCTGCAGGATGATTTTCTCCCCTGCAGCAGGGTCCAGCAGCCTGACAGCAAAGCTGGCTCTGCCCAGACTTTTGTCTCCTGGAAAAGGCACTGCAGACATTATGTGTCCCCCATGATGGCTTTTCCTTCCCTGTCCCCCCACGGTGGAGTGCCTCAAAGAACAATATTTACACTGACGGAGCTGCAGAGCATGGGGGACAGGCTACCAAGCCAGGTTCAACAAGAGAGTTGGCGGGGGGCGGAGGGTGTCCCCGAGTGGGAGCGAGCTGGGCACTGGCCCTGCCGCACGGGTGTTTCCCCATCCTGCCCACCCTCTCCTGGGGCCAGCCCAGAACTGAGGGGGCAAGGAAGGATCTTCTGGCCATGCTTCATTTATCCAGGAGCCGGGAATGGAACTGTGGTCAGACCCTAGGTGTCTCTTGGGGCAGGAAAATGAAGTGCTTTTTCTCCTGGCTGCAGCTATGAAGCATCACAGCACAGAAGGTGTGGCATGAACCATTAACAGGGCCCAGTTGTGGAATCAGTCTGCTGGCCTCCATCTAGCACCAGAGCCATATACACCTCATGGAGAAGGGTCATTAGTCACTCACACATTCATTTGCTCATTCATTCACTGGACAATAACTCCCGAGCATTCAGTCCTGGGATGATTCTGAGATAAGTAAAAGCCAGTTCTTCTTCCAAGAACCTCAGAGACCAATGCAGGGGTGGAGAAGATAAAAGAAAAATTGGGTGTCAGTATAGCAAATGCTAAAGCTGAGACACAAGCAAAGGGCAAAGGAGTGCACAGAGGCCCAAGGGCCTCTCCAGGAGGAGACGGCAGGTAAGTTGGGTCTCAGTGGCTAAAGGAGAATTTAGAGGTGCTGGAGTGGGGAATGGGGACTTAGGGGAGAGATCTTGTGCATCCTTGTTGACTACTGTACAGACTTACTCTGAAAGATGTGGAAAGCCTTTGGTGGGTAACATGATCTGAACATACATTTTCCTGGGATCACTCTGGCTGTTCTGTCGATAACAGATTGTTAAGGGTGGGGGATGGATGGAAGCAAGGAGACCAGTTTGGGGGGCTCTTTTACCACATTCAGGTGACAGATGATGGAGTCTGTTAACCCAAGCTCCAAGCAGTGCCTGGTGTATGTGAGACATACGATCACTGTTGAAGGAAGGACACAGTCATTGTAACGTCCACTCATGATAGTTTTGAACCACCGGCCAAACCAAACCTTCTCTCTCCTCAGCAGCTGCCAGCGTTCTGAAGACTGCTCTCTGATAACAGTGACAGTCCCTACCTCCTTATTCCTTGCTCTAATTTTCCTCCTAGTCTTCAAATAACCACTAAGCTCATCAAGTTTCCTTTCAGGGTATCCTTTCTGGATCTAAGTGCTTTGCAGAGTGCCTGCTCTATCTCCGGGGTGGTAGGAATCCCCCTCCCGTGGAATCAAGGGGACCCTGCTTTTGACAATGATATTGGCTCAAGCCAAACCTGAGCGCAAGAAACCCTAAAAATCCTCACAGACCCAAGCATTGCTCTGAAGAGTCAGTCCAAGTGATATGGGATGACAGATATCTAAAAGCCACGTGAGCACAATAGATGCTATTCTTCCCAGAGTTCTTAGGAGAGACCCTGGCTGTCTTACAGAAGACCCTCTTTTGTTTCGTTTCTCTCCCTTCCATGGTGAGCAGAGTCCTTCAAAGGAAGCTTTTAGAGGAAAATGTCTCCACAGGCTGATCCCTTTCTTTGAAAAGATAATCACACTCAAGAATGACAGCAATGTAAATCGCCAGAATCATTAGGCAGAATCTCGATGAATTAAAATTGCTTACATCAGGGTAAGATTAGGTCAGTTGCCTTGAAGGGAGCCTGAGTGCTGCTGCAGGTTCGCAGACTTCCAGCCTTTGCAAAGCAAATACTGTCAGAGCTCTGCGGTTGCCTCAGCAGCGCCGATAGTCAACCCCTGATAAGACCATCCTTGTCTGGGACGGAACAAATTACTCTGCTGCTTGGTCTCTGAGACCCCTTCATTACGCATCCCGCAAAGACAAATTACCCTGGACACGTTGATGGGATTGATCCTCCAAAAAGTCTAGGTTTGTCCCACAAGCAAGGGCTACCTCTGCCCATAAAATGGGCGGAGGCAAAAGGGATGCCCGAAGAAAAGTCCAAGCTGTTGCCTCGTGAGAAAAATTGCATTCAAATCAGCAGGCAAACCCAGGAAGGTCTGAATGCCCAAGGGCGGGGCGCCGGGGTGGGCGGGTGGGAGACGACGGGAATCCTAAAAGCAAAATAGAGCCATTATATCTCAGGCCTAGGGGCGGCCTGAGAGATTCCGGTGCCTGAAACAAGTAACAGGAAAAATATGTCAGATGTGTGGTCGCGGTATAAATCATGAACAAAAGCACAATTCTAAGACTCCAGGGAAGCAGGAGCAGCAGTCACTTGAGTACAAACCTGGATAACTACTGAATACAAGTTTGGCTGCCGAAAGGCAGGCAGTATAACCAAGTCTATTTTAGGATGGCAAGAGCGACTTGCCCTGGGAAGCTATGGTGTGTTCCTTTCTTTTTTTTTTTTTTTTTTTTTCTTTTCCACTTAAAATAAAGTAAAATTGGGCTTCCCTGGTGGCGCAGTGGTTGAGAGTCCTTCTGCCGATGCAGGGGACGCGGGTTCGTGCCCCGGTCCGGGAGGATCCCACGTGCCGCGGAGCGGCTGGGCCCGTGAGCCATGGCCGCTGAGCCTGCGCGTCCGGAGCCTGTGCTCCGCAACGGGAGAGGCCGCAACGGTGAGAGGCCCGCGTACCGCAAAAATAAATAAATAAATAAATAAAAATAAAGCAAAATTTATCTTAGAGAAATTGGGAGTTGATTTTGTCTGGGAGTAGAACTCACTTCAGACCTCAACTGACTATGAGAATAAAGAGGGAACTGGCCCGGAGGACTAAACGTTGGTGTGAGCTCCTCAGTTGTGTCTGAACCTCACATCCCATTTCCTGTTCCACCCTCACCATTCCCAGGTGAGTCTTTGGATTTACCTGATTTGTACTTCATGATTTGGGCCCTCATTTGTGCAATCTCTCCTAATGGGCTGAAGGAACACCCTGTGGGTGAAGGCGCAGTCCCTAACGACACTCAGGTTCGGAGGTCAGACTGCCTGGGTCCAAATCCCATCCCCACCACTTATTTGTTGGATAATCTCAGATAAGGTGAAGATTAAATTAGATCATCCATGTAAGCCACTTACCTATCGTGAAATATTTGCAGAATTGAATGAAGAACAGACTAGAGATGAGAAGGCAAAAGGGAGGAGCAAGGGTCTGTATAATGCATGGAGAGTAAGCATTGAACACCTAGTCCCTGATGATCAAGAGCTGACCTAATAGAAACAACAGAGACAGTCCTAGGGAAATCCTTTTTCATTTGGGGAAAAATATTTTATATTTTAAAAATTAACAAGAGAAAACGATTTAAGGTGGGAAGTGATCCAGAGGGCCAGTTATCATATCTGCCAAGATAGAGGCAGATGATCCAAAGTGGCCTGGGGAGAATACAGAAAGATCTAGAAAAGGCTTATGTGCAGCCTCTGAATGTGGCCATTCTCCACTATATGGCAAGGAATCTTGGTCCATCGTGAGGACTTTAAAAAAGAGGATATAGGAGCCGGACTTCTCAGGAAATGAGAGGCCCAGAGTGGAAAGGAAAGAACCAGTGATTCACTTTTACGATGTTACATGATTCTCAAATATTGTTTAATCATAGCAGCCCAAAGAAATATCCCATTTGACAGGTCAGGAGACTGAGGCTCAGGGAGGGGCCCAAAGTCACTCAACCAGTTAAGTGGAAAATCTGTAATTACACCAAAGTTTGTCCAACTTCCAAACCAGTGCATCCAAGCATCAGGGGTCACCAGCCACACACATTTGGAGAAACATATCAATTAATCTACTAGGCCCATTAACAAGCCAGTCTTTCATTAATGACAGATGGCAGCGATGGTGAAAGGATCTTTATTCTTTCCTTTACCGGATCCTCTCTACTCTCACGACGCAGTTATCCTCGGGCATGTTTCTGCAAGGCAATGTAAGGTTTCAGTGTCCCATAATGTCAGGCTGCCAAGCAAGAAAGGAAAGCCAGTTTTAACAGTGCATCTCATTTTTCGCCTAATTAGTACCAACACACTTAGGGATGTTAAGGGTGAAGTCTGACTTGTCAGCTGCTGGCAAATACAGACCCATCAGTGTAAATCTCATCCCGGATGGGGGCCGGCGGGTATTTCCCTAGTTGAAGGTTGTTGTTCTTGTCTGGGTGATTGACAAAACACGGTCCCTTTTCTTCCTCGTCTATGGTTCTGGGAGAGTCTGGTGCTGCCTGGAGCAAGGCTGACCTCCCTTCCCGCGTAGGAGTTTCTTGTGATTCTTTACACCTAGGAAGCCCGGCTCTGAGGGAGTGAAACGACAGGGCCACCCTTTCTTTTGCCCAGGAATAGAAGCTGCATTATGTCAACTGTCCCCGACTATGGATTCTCCCTCCCCTCTATTTACAAAAGGGAAACAGATGAATTCAATCAAATATAAGCCCCCCGAATTATGGCTTCCTTTATACCTTGTGGTAAAGGAGTTTATACATAATTGGCACATGATTTTCTCCAGTGGTTTCAAGTTGTTCCCAGTTGTAAAAAGGAACCTTTCAGTTTGGGAATGAGATGGTTTTGTTTCAAACCAATCCATCATGCCTTCTAAAGGCAAAGAGGGTGGGTCGGCTGAGTGAAACCAGGAAAGCAGCAGGCAGGTCATGGCCTCAGCTGCTTTAATTGGGTAAACGGAGGCAGGCAGTGAGTCAGGGAGAAGAGAGGCACAAACCTCCTTTGAGCAGTTGTGAGGGTTCTCGTTCCCCATGAGACCCTCTGTTACAGTTGGGATGGAAAGCCACCGGCTCCCATGCATTTAGCACTGCAGCCTCTGTTATTAGACTATGAGATATAAAGGTAAGTCCTCCCCTTGTTCAGGTCAAGGTCAACCAACACCCGAAGCCTTCACCTTCTACAGACTCTGAAGATCAAAAACACCCTCTGCCTGCAAAAGCCAGTTCACATAATTGGCTGGCACCAAAGAGCAACAGAGTCACCATTCAGTTATGTTTAGGCAAACCTTTAATGAAAGTCAACATAGAAAACAAGGAAAGACCACTTTACACTTGGCTTTAAAAAGCTGGGTTTGGAGCCTGAGAGATTTTCCTAAATTACTATTAACAAAGTCAACAGGTTAATATGCTTTCAAGGCTTCATCCAAATGGGGCACCCAGATAATGATCCTATTACATTAAGGTAAACAAAAGTGCAATTATGCTCACCCCAGGATTAGGAAGCATCTTAAAAGTTCTTTCACATTTCTTTTCCACAGTTTAGCAGGCCCAAAAGGGAAATGTCCAACGTCATTAGAGAGGATTGCTTACATGTTGTGGAAACCACAGGTCACTCCGGGTTCCCAAAGCATTAAAGATTCATTTAGGAATTTTACCGAGATGACAGGCCTCAGTGGGTCAGTCTGCAAGCTCCTCTAGGAGATGGTGGATGCAAATTCCAGATGACAGAACCATCACGTGTGAAAGATAACATCTCCCACAACCTGTTATTGATTCCTTTGGGGGGACCAAGAGGCGTTAGTTATCAAGAAAGTCTAGATTGATTGTGAACCAATAGTCTTCCAAGCTCAGAGAACCCAAATATGAGTCTGTGGGTTGCTTCACTGAGTCTGGCTCTTTGATCCCCCTCCCAGAGGAGCAGGAGCTGAGAGTTCCGGTCCACAGACAGCGGCCTGGCAGGAGCCTGGGGCCAAGGGTGCGCTGGGTGGAGGAAGCCAAAGGTCCCAGGAGAGCTCTGAGAATGTCACCACAGTCAAAGCCTAGACCATCAACCCAACTGGGACCCAGTGGAAAGGAACCACCGGAGGCAGAGCAATGGTTTGGAGACTGTGAGACAGCCCCTGAGAAGGAGTCCTGTGGCCACTATTGATAGGACCTGTGTTACGAAGCCTCTAAGAGGGCCCTCCACTATCCCTGCCTCCCGGTATTACAGGCTTGTGCAATCCCAGCCCCATGATTGTGGACTGGACCTAGTGACTAGCTTCTAAAAAATAGAATACGGCAAAAGTGATGGGATGCTATTTCCCAGATGAGGTTACTGTCAAAAAAGAAATCATATCCGGATGGAAGTTAGAGAAGTGAAGGCAAAATTTATTCAGGAACTACTGCAATTAGGGAAGAGAGACCTCATTTATAGAACTGGGCTTGATTCTGAATGTGAGAAGGACAAGTGGGGCTGTATGGCCAAGGAGCAGGGAGGGGGTCAGTGGATAAAAAATGACTAAGGAAACATGAGGTTAAGGGAGATCTGGCTAACCAGACCCAGCAGAATTTTTGCTGAAGGTAGCTCAGGGTGATAAGATACAGAGGGTTGGGGATGAGGAATTTGGTCAGATATCGAGAGTGGTCATAAACCAAGAGCAGGGGATTCTGACTAAAGGGACTCAGCAGGATTCTTGCTAAAACTGGAATAAGTGGGCCAAGGACAGAGACCGAGCTTGAGGCCTGAAGGGCTTACAGGAGCCTGACTAGAGTTAGGTCAAGGCAAGAGGCTTGGTCATTACAAAGGGAGGTGGCTTCTGTCCTGCATCCCCTTCATGCCATGTCATGAGCTGCCCTCTAGAGAGGCCCACAAGGCAAAGAATTGAAAAAGGCCTTTAGCAGACAGGAAGCCAAGACCTGAGGCTCTCTGTCCAATGGGCTTCGAGGAACTGAATTCTGCCAACAATTACATGCGTGAGCTCGGGAGTGGGTCCTCTCCTGCCTTCGGATGAGAACACAGTCCCAGTTGACACCATGATTGCACACTTGTAAAAGATCTTGATGCAGGGACACCCAGCTAAGCCATACCTGCCTTGCAGAAACTGTGAGGTAAGAAGTGTGTGTTATTTTAAGCTGCTGGATTTGAGGGATACTTTATTACAAAGTAAAAGAAAACTAATAGAGGGCGTCTGAGGGCCCAGATGGTTTAGGGAGTCACTGAAGTTACTCATGGGCCCTAGGACTTGATCCTTAGAGCCTCTGGGGCACCTTGGGGGTTGCCTCAGTGGCCAGGCGCTTCCTTCCTTTGATATGGAATGAATAAGAGTCCTGCTGGGATTCACCATCATCAGGTGACACAGCAAACCACCACAGCCACAACGACTGTGGACATCAGTGTAAGGCAAAGGAACCAAAAGGAAAAACAACCAGGGCATTCTCTCCAGATAAGTTTTATGATGGAACAGAACAGAATCCATTTCCAGGATAATAACAACCAAATGGAAGAAAGCCTTAGGGTTTACAAAGTGTTTTATATCTGTGATGGCATCTAACCCTCACAAACACCCTCCACATGTCTTCTTGGATTTTGAGGGACCATTGGAAGAACTGATAGAGAAGCACACTCTCCCACATTCCCAAGTCAGAAGGACAGTCCCTCTCTACTTGAGAAGGAGACTAATCTCATTGACCAAACACAGCTTCAGGAGAGGAAGGCAGGGGCCGCCTGCATGACTAGCCAGATGGGTTGCATCAATGGGTTGATCTCTGCCAACACAGAGAGAGAAACGCTGCAGGTAGATCACCTTCACGCCTGCGCCCCAGAGCAGAGGCTGTCTCCAATTCTGCAGATGAGGACATTAAAATTCGCAGAGGTAGTCCCAGGTAGCATAGCCAGGACATGGCACATATAGAAACTGGGACCAGGCCTACCTCATACCCTGTGGCTTTTCTGCACTCCAAGTTGAGCTGTCGACTATTTAGCATGCAAATCCAGGTTAAGACCTTTTCCCAGGTTGCACTAGCAATTTTCTCCAAGTCTCGGCAGGAAACAAATGAACAGGGAGAATATGAGAGTATCAGCAATGGGGCTTCCGCATTTGGAATTATCTCACACCCTTTGATGTAAAAGATCAAAATGAATGGGCATGCCTCTCATTCCCAGTCCATGCTCTAGCTGAAGTATTGTTCTCTCTCTTCTCTATTCCTTAATTCCAATCAACCCCCAATCATGATTTGCCCTCCTAAATATGGAGCAAATCTCTTTCTTCCCCCCATCACTGTGGGCACTGATGTAGTGCAGGTGATACCCCTTCTCACTACTTCATAACCAGTCTCCTCATTGCTGGCTTTGTGCCTTGTCCGCAGAGGGAACTTAAAACCCAGATCTGACCCCACCACTTGCTCCTTTCAAACCTCACAATGTCTCCCCACAGATTCCAGGGTGGCTCTCTCATTTCTTAAATAGCAGACAAGGTCTTCCGTGGATGGCCTGACCACCATCCGCCTCAGCAGATTCAGCTCTTACCTGCCCATCACCTGTCCCCCAGTTTATGTTCCAGCTACTGCTGGAACTGCTTCTGTTGCTGACACAGACCTGCTGCCGCACACTCTAGACCTTTGCTAGCACCATTCCCTCCACGTGAACTGCCTTTTCCTTGTATACACATGACTAAATCCTACTCCATCTTTAAGAGCCAGGCATCCCATCCTACTCCTTCTCTGGCCCCTCCTTCCGTTCTCCAATATAGTCCCTCGTTCCTTTGTGCTCCCCTTATACTCTGGGCATCTCCCTGACATCACTCGACGTCACATTATCGCATCATTATGCGTGTGTGTACATGCCTCCTATGCCAGCTTGGGATGGTAGATGAGAGTGAGGCACACAGGGTACAGAAGGCTGAGAGTGAGGCCTGTTATCCACACCCTGGAGGCCAGATAGAGCACACACACTCAAGGTGAAAAGCAAGGCAAATGGAAAAATGACAAGCAAAGGAGCAGGTTCACACAGTCACTGGCTATGAGTACAGATTCAGGCTGGCTTGCTAGCTCCCTTCTCAGTGTATGGTTGTATGGTCATACAACCATACCTAGGTGGCCAAAAATAAATCCTCTTTCTGGATGCAAATCAAGCACATCTGCTGAGGGAGTTTCAGGCAGATGTGGGAGAACATCAGGCCAGCAGCAGCAGAGATACGGGTGTTCCTCAGAACATTAACGCCACCAAATGCTCCCTCCAAAAGCACTTGAGGGGGCAGATGGCGCTGTGAGGTTCTTAATATTATGATCCCTTTTGGGGAAAACAAAAAGGCATTTGTAGGTCACAAATCCTGCACGGTGTGGTATACGATAAAGCTCTGAGAAGTCCTGCAGTTTTAAGAAGTCCATCAATGTCTTTCATCTAACCTTTCCAAAACGCATTTGCTCATGGCCCATCCCTCGACATGTCTCCTTCCACACATTATCCGTGGTATTCCCATGCTAAGTACACCTTAGGAAAGGCTAGTTTAATGGAAGCGTGTTTAAGCTACAGAATCAAGCAGACCCCGGGTTGACTATGTGTTCCACCATGTTCTAGCAATGTGGGCAACTCATTTGAATTCTCTGAACCTGAGTTTCCTTACCTTTGCAAAGATGGACAATAACATTAACCTTGTTAAGTGGGTTATTGTGAGACTTAAGAGGTACCTTAAGTAAGGCGCTTGGCAAAGTACTTAACGGTTGTTAATTCACTTTCTTTCCCCAGGGTTGCCTTATTTTTACCCTAGAGCCCTGTCTATATGGCCTTAAAATGTCTGGCAACAAAATAAATGCCAGCTGCGTGGTTACTTGCCTTCTGAAACACCACACCAACACACACCAAGCTTTACTGAATTTATTTTTAACTAACTCAACCTAAAACAATACCCCCTGTAGGCACACCAGCAGACGCTCCTGTTTGAACTGACTAATCACTATTTCCAAATAATGACCCCTTTTGTGCCATGGATATCAGAGGACCATGACACAGACAATAAAGCAGAATGTTCTGGCGCCCGGGAGACGCTCAGTTATAAATTAGCCCCCCAACCAGAGGACTGGGGCCACCAGGGTACCATTCAGAACACAGAGCAGACACAACCTTCGTTTTGTTTCTCTTCCTTTGAATAAAAACGTGTCTGATGCTTCACCTACAATGAAAATATTCTATAAGTTGTAAAAAACAAAAGTAATAACACACTTCATAGGCCTGCATAACCATGAGATAATTGTGCTTCTCAGTTCGTTGCGGTCACCCCCCCGGCAACCCGGGTGCTATAATGTACGCCTTGTTGTGTGGAAGTTCCCCAAAATATTATTCGTAGGAGGTTTATAATAACAAAGCATTACCATAATAAATACTGGTCACAAGAGTCTTCTATCGAAGGGAAGCCTGCTAACCTTGCTCACATTTCCCAACCCTTGATTCAAGATTAAATTTCACTTTTTTAATCAAAGATTCTAAATCCTAAGAACTCTAAACCTTGAAATTGATACCCTTCTTTGAAAGAAAAATTAGATCAGAACTGTCAGAAGGAGAGAGCAAAATGGCATGAATGACGTGTGTGTAAGAGGTTTTCTTTAGTTCAGCTGTCGGGAAAACATTGAAGTGTCTTATCTCCCCAAAAGCCCCAAAGCCCGTGTCCCAGGCCGGGCAAGACAAAATTGTTTTAAGAAAAAATAAAGGCACAAAAGACTTCTAAAGAAATTCACATTTCAAGTGTTACTTAAGCCCATATTTTGGACCAGTAAGAAACAGGGAATCCAGGATGGTGGTAGACAAATTAAAGAAATTATTTATACTAAAGGTCAAATCCTGTTTTAAAAAATACTCTAAAGAGACCAGGATTGTTTAATTATTCTGCCATATTACCCTATCAAATATTGCTCTAAGTAAGTGGATGAGGTTTTAGACCTTAGAAATTTAATTATAATATGCAATTTTGTTGGAGGAGCATTTGTTACAATGTGATTTGACCTTCAGCTTTGATTGAAAAGAGACTCCTTTTCAAAAATCCCTTTATAATGAAGTATTGGTAACTGCTCTCGAAGGGTCATTGTCTGGATGTCTCTTAGATCATTTAAAATGGATAGTGCAGCAGAGTTAAATCCGTAGTTAAGCAATCTGGTAGATACCGATTATTAAAGTTGCTGTGTTCTGGAAGTTAACTGGAGCCCCATTTGCCTTAACGCTTGCAAAAAATATTCAGAAAGGGCTTGCACGCACACTCTTCTTTGCAAGGACTATATCATGACCGTGATAGAATAAGTGGCCTCAATTCTTCACCCTCTCTTGTCCTGGCCATGTCATGGGCAAAGGGCACTTCCTTACCTGCATCAGGAAAGGTTCAATCAGAGAAGCAGAATCATGAAGCAAATACTGGATTTATTTTAGAATTAGACTCTACATGATCTTGGGACTGGGTGAAGAAATCCATATAAGGGTGATGTGCTTGCAACAGGTGCTAGGCCTGAGGTCAGCAGGGCCAGCACGTGAGAAGGAAAGCTATGGGCAGAGTAGGGAAGACCAATGGCCAGTCGGAGCCTGCAAGGATGAGCTAGTGTTCACATGGGTGTGTCACTGCCTTCAAGACCCCAGTGTTCGTGCAGAACTGCAGAAGAGCTGGTGCATCTCTCCCTCCGTGGAGCTGCCCACAACCCCGGCCCATGATTCAGAGAGGCTGAAGGTGGTGTGGAGGGAACTAAAGGAGCATATGGGCCGGCTGCTGCTCCACATTCACAAGGTGAGCCAGCGGGTCCACAACAGTGATCTGCAACTCTTCATAGACACCACCGTGGCTTCAATGCCACCTTCCAGATCTTCTGCAAATTTCTCTTGTGGCCAACCCTCCTCTAGAACCATGCAGGGAAGGGCATTCTCAGAAACATAGCTCCAGCTTAGCTAAGCCACCACACTGCGCCCTGACTTTGAGTTCAGCCATATAACTTGCCTTGGCCAGTGCATGTGCCCAAAAGAGACAGCAAACCAGTTCGACGTCCAGAATTTGAGACCTTAAGTTGCATCTGTCCACTTGTACCATCTTGGGCAGAAGTGAAGAGATAGCAGAGAGAGCTCAATGCAACCCCAGCAGTCACAGCCCAAAGCAAAGGTCCCAGCCAAGCCCCAATGAGATGAGCTGAACCGCAGCCAACCTGCAGATGTATGAGCAACAGCGAATGATGGTTGAGGCTCTTGCATTTGGGGGAGTACTGATACGGACCTACCTTCACTTTGATGATTAAGGACCCCTCGGCCTACCCATCACTCTCATGAACCTGAACTCCTGCAATGTACCAGGCCCCCGCAGCCCACGGGCACACACCCATGAGGGGATACAGTCTGAATCGCTATAACAGGAATCTAACCCACTTGCTTGATTTCAAGACCGCCCTTTTCAAAACAGCTGGAGAGTGTGTGCATAAATTTAACATTAAATCCCAACTACGGCCACAACAGTATACATCCTGGAGAAAAACAGTTAAAGAAATGCACGATGCCTGTGTGGAGATAAACCTAAAATCTGATTAAGGGACGTGAATAAACAGACAGAGACATGATGTTCCTATGTGGGAAGAATCAGCATTGTCAAGAGGCCAGTCCTCCAAATTTAATTATGAATGTCATGCCATTGCATTTAAAATCCCATTGGGGTTTTTGGATGGGGAAAGCTTGGTAACATCATGAGGGAAAAGAGATGCATGGGAATAGATGAGGAATACTTTACTGAAGTAAGGGAAGCACACTCAGAACCTGATGGCGAAGGCTCTACTGGCCCCGAGGATGCCATGAACCTTTGCCTTGAAGATCTGCACTTCTGTCTCCTCTCAAGAACAGGCCAAGGAACTCCATATAGAGAATCAATAAAAGCTGATGAGATAAACACATACTTACACACATACACAGAAAAGTCTTTTTGTGTGTGTGAGTGAATTTGTTTGAATTTCTTCTTTTAGAGGTGTCTTTCCATTCTTTGAGCTACTTCAAAAATCTGGGAGTTGGGACTTGTCCCTGGGCAAGAGAGAACAAAAAAGGGCAACCCAGGGCTTCCAAATACACCCCCAGCCCCCAGTGGTGGTGCAGAAGCTGTCAGCTGCTTGGTCGTGATTTAGACTCAGAACAGACTGCTGCTCAGGACAGGGGTGAGAGAGTGACGTGAAAAGTCTCCAGTCTTGTGGAGGATCTGAGACGGACAGCGCTTACATTGGTTACTTTGGTCTTTAAGAAAAAGGCTTCACTGGCACTCAAAAGCCTTCCGTTTTAACCACAAAAGCCCTGAATATCAAGGAAATCACATGCCAGCCACTAAGACTCAACTGTGGATTTTCCTGACTGCTGGGCTATTTCTTACACAAGTAGCATCAGCTACAGCCTTTTGAGTCAAAGGCTTTACTGCAATAAGATTTGGGGAGAGAGCTCAAGCAAGCAGTAAGTTTACATTAGCCAACAAACAGTCCCAGCCCCTGCAGTGAGCCAGGGCCCAGGGGAAGCCAGAGAGCAATCTGATGGCAATTCTGCTCCCAAGAGGGTCACAGCTGAGTATGGGGGCTGGAGATGGAGTTAGGTCCGCGGATAACCAACACAGAGTTGAATGTGGTGAGTCAGGATGTTTAGCCAAGGAAAGGGAGCTGGCTCAAGAGTAGAAAGTTCTGGGTTTAAATCCCTCTTCTACAGACTGTATTACTCTGAGAAAGTCACATGGTCTCTCAGAGGCTCTTCTTCTCATCTGTAGAAGGAGGGTAATCATGGTTCCTACTTGATAGATCCTGATGGGGTGAGATAAGAAAATTATGCAAAGTCCTTAACAGTGAGCCTGGTAGCACTTCGTAGATGCTTTGCATATAAATGAATGCTGAAAACACTGTCTTAAGTGTAGACTGTGGACACATTCTATAGGCAGTAGGGGGTGGGGCTAGGACCATTTATTGAGCCTGGGATGTTGGTTTAGGCTTCTCATAGGAGGTAACACTTGAGCTGGAGCTTCAAGAATGAATGTGTTCCAGCAACTGATGAAAAAGGGTGTGCTTTCCAGGATGAAGAAAGAGCTTGTGCAGAAGGGTGGAGGTATAAAGGGCGTGGAGGATCTGTGGAGGCGGGAGAGGCAGGTGAGGCCAGGTTGTGGGGTGCCCTGTGTGCTTCGGTGAGGATGCGGGACTTCATCACGTAGGCGGTGATGGAAAGTTGTGAAGCAGAGTCCACGCCCAGTCAGATATCATCAATTTCTTATACCACCTTTCCTTTCTAAACTTAAGACCTTCAAAATTAAACAAAAACAACTGAGGAATGGCTAAGAAGTAGATGTCCCCAGAATCCCATCACCCATTACCCTGCAGATCCTGTGCAGCGTATTACACTGTATCCTGCGGAATCTAATCTTCCCACCATATCCTGGCCGGGCAAGCCTGGTTGCCAGGCTGTTCCATTTTCCCAGAGCCCCTTCAGGTATAAGAAAATATTTTTCCACTGGGAGTCTACTAAATGTCATGTCTAATTTAATCTTAAATACATTTCCACAGCAAAAGGAGTCAAATGAGTAAACCTCTCCCAACGTCCCTGATTTCTTGTTTCTCTAGCCCTTCACCCACATCTCCATTCCATCATTTTTTTTTTTTTTTTTTTTTTTGCAAGGGAAGTAGAAGTGAACAGGGCAGGTGAGGGGGGCCTCCACGACTTACTAATTTGTTTTCCATCCTCAGCCCTGAATCTTTCTCTCTGGCCTGCACTGAGACAGGACAGATGGGATGGTGCCAAGGGGAGACTACCTTATTTATCTTGAAAGCATAAATTGCCTCCAATGATCAGAATACCAATTATACCTCTGCTTCTCCTTAAACGTTTTGGTTTTCTCAGCTGTTCACTGAAGTTGTAACAGGGTAGCAGGAGGTCCGGAAGTCGGGGAGAAATTTAACTTTGCTGTAGATTTAAGCCCCTTCCCGGCTCCACCTGTTTTCTTCCCTGCTCTTCCTCTTGGGGGGACCTGAAATTATTCCAGACAGTCAGATGGTGGGAAGAGCCCTGATTAGGGACCAGAGACCCAGACTTCCCGTCAGCTTGCCACCACATTCCCATGTGGAGCCAAACCCCTGAGACTCACATTCCACATCTGTAGGATAAGGGAATTGAAAAGATTCTCACCAAGATCCCTTCCCATTCTCACTGCGATGATTTTGAGATTCCAACTCAAATTCACTTTTTATTCCTGAACCACACTCAGCTTGATTTAAAATCATTTACTGAAACCTCCTGTGTTGTATGTGTGAGCACGATGCTACTCAAAGTGTGGTCATGGACCCAGGCCAGTCTGCAAACTTTTACTGGTCTGGGATGAGATAAGCAGGTGAGTTGAGAGTAAGCATTAGAAATTTTCTGGCACTTGAAGTGGCCGCACCATCCAAGCACGTGACCAGTGGCCTTGTTTGGTTGCGCTTGCATATGAGTTGGATGTGATGTGAACTGTGTCCTGATTGTGTGCAATAGAACCAGGTATAAAATGGAATGGAAATAAGAAAGAAAAAAATGCTCCAACCTGGTGATCAAGATCAGCATCAACCGTCATAAATCATGTTGATAGTTTGTACCCTGGATATGGTGTGATGAGAATGGCACTTTACCTCTGTGGTCTTCCACCAAGACCGATAGCCCATAACCCCAGTCTTATTATGAGAAGAATATCAGATAAATTCCAATATTGGGACATTTTATGAAGCATTTGACCAATATTCCTCAAAACTGTCAAGGTCATCAAAAACAAGGCAAGTCTGAAAAGCTGTCATAACCAAGAGGAGCTAAAGAGACACGACGGTTAAATGTAATGTGGTGTCCCGGAGGGTATGCTGGAACAGACGAAGGATATTCGGTAAAAATTAAGAAAATCTAAATAACTATGGACTTTAGTTAACATATTTTCTTGAAGAAAAAGAACAGAAACAAACTGGTCCCTACTGTAGATAATTTAAGAATTGTTTTATCATATATTAGTTTATTTGATCCCCTCACAAAAGCCCTGGGAAGGTTGGAGGGTAGGCAGTAGTATGGTTGCCATTTTATGGAATTTATGGTTGAGGAAACCCATTTAGTGACATTCAGTTAGTAATGAAAGAATAAAGTTTGAGTCCACTTCTCTTGACTTCTATTCTCTCTTATTTTTGTCTACTTGCTTTTCTAAGTAGATAGAGATTTGTCCAAATTTTTTTCTGATTAAAACTATGCTTGATGTAAAAAATTAGAAAGTACATAGAAGAATAAACAGATTCCTTTTTTAAAAGTCCGCAATAATTTCCTAATTAGAGCAAACAGATGAATCTTCAGATTTCCTTTTTTGTTTTCTTCTTTTTTCCTGAGCACTTACCACTCCTAAGCGTGCAGGAGAGTGCGTGAGTGCGAGTAACAAGAGACCAGGAGGTGCGGCTGCCAGTGGGGGGATGCAGCCAACCTGCTGGAAAAGGGAGGCAAAGAAAAGGAGTAGCTTGCAGGAGTGGCAGGACAGAGGAAGCTCGATCTAGACCAGAGGAGCCGTGAGTGTCTGTACACAAATAAAAAGGTGCTAGTTGAGATGAAGGGACTGAAAATGCACAGGAGAGGGGGCTAGATGGTAAAGGAAGGCACTGGAGGGGGTGAGAGGGATGGGGGCAAGAGCCTTAGGGAAGAGTCCAGTGCTGGAACCAAGAAAGGACTAGACTCCTCAGAATCAAGATGAAGCACAGAGGAAAAATGAAAATACAGTGATCTCTGAGGAACAAAGGACACAACTCACATCAAACGACCTCATGTTTTTTTGTTTTGTTTTGTTTTGTTTAGCAAAGTAGGATTTGAGGTCACCTTCTACTGAGGAGGGGACAGAAACGTAGTCAGAGTTTGGGGTTAGATATACTAAGCTTGAAACATCTGCTGTAGGGATTAAGCCAGAGAACTCATAAGACATTAAATAAGAGTGGATTCTAGCACAATTTAGGCCAGGGATGTGTCATTTCTCAGCTGCATCAGTGGAACAATGGCTACACTTGAACAAATTGTGTAAACTCGGCATTGGCGAACCTTCGACCTCAGGACAGCAAACCTGAAAGGAAGCCCCATAGTCACCAATCAGTTCTCCCAAGCCTGCTACCAGCTGCTTCATCTGCAAAGGCTTGGACTCAACATTCCCCACACACAGCAATGTGACTCAGCTTGAAACGCACTTGTAATCATCATTATCCAGGGAAGAGACGTGCCTGCTACCTAAGTATGCTATGATATTCTAACGAGGAACCTGAGGCTGTGAAGGAAAGCAGAACCCAATACAGAAAGAAAAACTATGGTAAGAATGAAATACAGTCGAATCCACAGGTTCCACACTCGCAGTTTCAACTAATCGTGGATAGAAAATATTCGGGGGAAAAAATTCCAGAAAGTTCCAAAAAGCAAAACTTGAATTTGCTGCATGCTGGCAACTATTTACATAGCACTTACATTGTATTAGGTATTATAAGTAATCTAGAGACGATTTAAAGTACACGGGAGGATGTCCATTTGTTATATGCAAATACTACACATTTTTATACAGGGAACTTGAGCATCTGCAGCTATTGGTATCCACCGGGATCGTGGAACCAATCCCACATGAATACCGAGGGATGACTGTACTTGAAAAGGTGGGGTAGAGCAGGCCCTGAGGTGCTATGGATGTGCCCCGAGGAGTTAGGAAGAGGGGATCTTCTGATCGGTTTAGTAGACACTGCTAGTTGTCAGAATGGTATACCTTCTCCCCTTCTTTAGAAATGAGCCCCAATTTTGTTGGGGACAACAACATGCCCAGCTAAAAGACTTGTATTTCCAAGCCTCCTCTGAAGATGGAATGGCGTGTGACATAGTTCTAGTTAAATTATATAAGCTAAAGCTGTTGAATACAGTTTCCAGAAAAGCTCCTTAAAATGTGGGCATGGGAGTCGAAGGAGGAGGAAGAGCACAGACTCAGTGGCGTCCCGCCCATTCACCCTTTGTCTGCCCTCTTCATCCTGCCTAGAACTTGGAGAAGGTGCCAGGGAAGACGAGAACAACCATGGGTCTGCAGCGAAGAAAGCCAAGAGATCACTGAGGACCTGAGCTGCCTCCAGACTTCCTATTGCCTAAGAAGAATGGGGGGCTTTGCTTCTCCCAGTCAAATATAGTCCCCGATCCACACGATAGGCAACATTTCATTTCAATCATTAATTTAGAAAGCGTGTGTGTATCAGAAATTTGCTTGTACTAGAGTTTCATGTAGCAAATGCCCCTTGAAAGAACCAGGCCATCCTTCAGAGGCTTGAAAGTACTTTCATAGAACTGTTTTGTTTTGGGGGTGTCTGTCTTTGCTGTAAAGTGAGCTGACCTACATGCACAACATACGATAAGCATGAAGCAGCCCAACTGGTTTTATTAGTTTTCCTTGGTGTTTGGTCTAAAAAGCTTTCTTGCTGAGTTGATTTCACCCCCGATAACTTCCTTCACACTCCACTTCCTAATCGAAAAAGGCCCACATGAGGGGTAGAGAAACAGAGACCAATCCTTTCCCACCCCTCTCCTGGGACTCCTTAGCTCTTTACTACACCCCTGGGCTGGCTTAGCAAAAGCAATTTGATGTCCAGAATTTCCTGGCAGCCTTCCACGAGTCTGTCTGCCTCATCAGAAAACTCCAATCAGTAAGTCTGTGGGCTAAAGGGAGTCTGATCTCACTGGTGGTGTTGCCACACTTTGTTCTTTTTCTGATATATTTTGTGTTCACAATGGTTTTGTTCTTTTTTAATCCTGAAAGCTGACATGATTTTGAAAAGTGAAACATGCTTCCCTAAATTCTGGCCCACACTCCCTCAGGTGAATCTCTCCAAGTCATTAATCTTAAGGTAAATCTCCTCAGCAGAGGGCTTTTTGTATTTGATTCCAATAGCTACTATTCCTAAAGACTTGATTTTAAAATTGTTGTTAGTTGCAATGTAACTTTTCTAAACTAAACCAAATGGGGAAGGCCAATACAGAAAAGCGATAAAAGCAGAGTTGTTCTGATTGAAGGGAAGGGGAGGGGGAGGGGAGGGAAGACGTGTGCCAGGGGGAGACAGCTGAGAGCTCCTCCATATTAACCACAACCTTTCCCCAAGGGGAACCTCGTGGGAGATCCTCCAAAGAACACTGGGATTCCAAAGAACACAGTTTGAAAACTGCTTTGCAAGTAAGTCTAGAATGGCAGGAAGATGTTCCATCATTGTCCTTAAGACAAGCAAGCTAAATACAGCTGGGATCCAGGATATTAGAGACTTGTAATGAAAAGAGTCTATTTAAAACCTTCCCTCAATCTCCAAATCCTATTGATCATTTTCAAGCCCCTTGCATTTTGTTTGGGTTTGTTTTCAACAGGCTTGGAAAGGTTGTTTATTTGCCAAACCTAAACAGGCTTGGCTCATTACTACAGCTCCCCACCATTTTCCAAGTTACAAAGCAATGAGCCTGCCATATTGGAAAATGACCACATTACATGACCAACAAGCAGTGATTCAGAATTAGGGACTGGATAAAGGAACACATTCTTTGGGGTATGGTGCTTAGGTATAAAAAGTAGGTATTCCCTCACCTGCAATGCCAAATTATATTTCCTTTATGTGTTCTAAGGTTTTGCTTTGCTTTTCTCCAATATCTGCCTTCGATCTCAAAATGGACAATTTCCTCTGATCTCTTTTATGTTTAACTCTCCTAAACATACTATAAACATTCATAAGCAGACACACCTAAAAAAGACAAAAGCCCCATATCCAACAGGAACTCAGTTCCTTTACCAGCAAAATGGCGAGATTAAACCTGTGTATTTCCTACCAAATGAAATAAGGTCATGTGCAAGCACTCAGCACAGTGCCCAACACATCCTAGAAATTCAATTTAGGATGTTATTTTCCCTTTGTCCTTCCAAGGCAACGTGAGAGGACATGGGTGAGAGTGTTCTGAATAATTTAGAAAACTCAGAGCTGGTGAGTGATTAGCACTCGCAGGCTCAAGACCACTGGTAAAGCTCTGTGTTGAGTCACTATGGAGCCTCTGAGCCCAGAAGGCTGACGCTCCTTCACCTTCACCCACACCAGCGCTCGCTTGCTCTTTCTTTGGTTTGTGTGTCTTTGATTCACCTGTCAGACCAGTGAGAGGGGAGCTTCAATACCTGCAATGACAAACCTGTGTTCTGCTCTAACCATGAAGCCTTCCATTTCATTCTGGAAAATACGGCTTCTTTAAAAGGGTGCCCTTGGACCAACAGCAGAGTTAAATGTTAGAATGAGGAAAATGTCTCCCATTTCCTGCTCCGCTTTGGACCCTTTTCCGACAGAGTGGTAGAGACCATGACTCCAAGGGGCATCACATTCGGAGTGAGGCAAAGAAGCCATTTCTACTCAGCTTTCATCCTGCTATCATGAAATTCCACCACAGAGCTGTCTTTAAATTGCTCTGATGGTTAGAAACTATATTGCATTCAGATTTCAGCTTAAAAATGTGTGTGTGTGTGCGCGTGTGTGTGACTGTGCGCATGCATGTGTATACACTTATGTGAATTCACCAAGATTTTGGTAGCATCTGGTGGAAGAAAACCCCAACTGCTGTCTTCCCTACAACTCCATCTTGCCTTTCAATGTTACTAAAAAAATTTCTCATCTGCCTCTTGCCCCAAACTGGAAGTAGCAGTGGGAAGAGAATAAATGTATCTTGATTCTAGAACCTTGACACTACTTTAATTCATGCAATAGCCCTTAAGGTCAAGTACCATTACTGCTATTTTTAAGGTGAAGACACTGAGGTCAAATACTTCAAACTAAGCTCTCAGAGGGTAGAACTGTGTTTTGTTCGCTTTTCTATCCAGACCACAGTCCCTGACATGTCATGGGGACCCTCTCAGGAAGGTTCAGCTCACTGTAGGGACAAGGGTGATGACTAAGATTAGAAACTCAGGCCAAGTGGAAGTTGTTGGTGAAGGAGCCCACGCTGAAGAGGGGGACGGTCTGGAGAAGGCTTTATCCACGGGGTGGGCAAGGGCATTTTCTGGATTTCCTCAATAATAGATTACGGGGTTGCAAAGAAAAGTGAGCTTCAGAGTAGGAGAGAAACACCCATTCTGCCAGTTACAAGCTCTATCATTTTGTCATCTCTTGTATGATCTCCTTGAGCTTTCATTTTCCATCTGAAACAGAGATGTCAGTATTTATCTCAGACAATCATGAGTACTGAATGAGAGTATTACATGAGAGAAGTGTGGCTCTTCCTGGCCTAGATCTTGGCATATGATGGATGCAGCATGAATATTTGTTTGTTCCCTCCATTTCCCCCTATGCCAAAGCAGTCCTAGCCTCTCTTTAGAAGGTGACAAGTTGTATTAAGTATCACCACAACCTCCAACATTCACAATCTCAAAGTCTTTATGGAACAGTATCTAGAAATGATGACATTTTAAAAATTCAGAATAATGAAACAAGAATATTATGCAGTGGAGTTACTGTCTTCTTTCCACGTCTCCTCCCCCCGCCCCCCGTAATTGAAACCATTTTCAAGTTTTATTTAGTACAAAATTAATTTCACATTTTCATCAAGGAACTCATGTGGATCCCAGGGTGATTCAGATTTTCCAATACAAAAATTCATCGCATTCATCACTGGTATTTTTCAAGACAAAAGAGTTTATGCCAGAGGAAGCCATTTCAGTCCTGCTGTATGAGCAAAATAAAAAACCTTTTACATGACACTTCCAAATTCAGGCCTAACATTAATGTTTTGTAAGAAAGCTGATTTAAAAAAAAAAAAATCTGTATGAGTTACTCAGCCCCAACATTCTTGTTTCCCAAATGAAAAACACAACTTGACTTACCTTAGAAATAAACTGGTTTCCTCTTGAACGGAACTCAGGATTGACACTGGGCTCACCTGTCAGGGAGAAATGCACATTATGTCAACATGTGTGGGTAAAGCTCTGGCCATGGAAACTAGGAAGGTTGGCCTCCTGCACCTCCCTGCTGGCACGGGCTCCCCAGGGCGACCCCAGGGCTGTTGTATGGAGGCTCATGCGATACACATGGCATCAGCACTAGGACCCCTCTAGGCTGGATTCCATCCCAGGAAAAGAAGAGCAGAGGCTGGGCTTTGGGACATCACACCTATGCATTTCAAGGAGCGCTCCCTGCTTTTAGTCACCAGAATATAATCCAGGGTCAGAAAAAACAGCCAAATAGGGGCAGGTGAGCAGGGAGCGGTGGCCAGGGAAAGGTGAATGGGTACGTTCTGGACACCCCTGAGGCCCACCAGTCCTGACCCCGAGATCCTTCACCTTCCCCTCTCCAATGCTGGAATCCAACCACCTTCTTCCCAGGCCCTGTCCCCAGCCCCGGGAGCACCTCTCAGCACTCTCCAGGATACAATCAGCCCTCTGTTCCCTAGCACTGGGGAGACCTGACATTTGTTCCATGGCTTAACACTCTTAGTTCCTGTTCCCTCTTTTACTTATTTTTTCAATTGAGGTAAAATTCACTTAACATAAAATCCACCATTTTAACCATTTTAAAGTGTACACTTCAGGGGCTTTTAGTAAATTCACAGTGTTGTATAACCGTCACCACTGTCTAATTCCAGAACATTTTTATTACCCCCGAAAGAAACCCTGAACCCCTGAAGCAGTCACTCCACGTTCCCTCCTGCAGCAGCTCCTGGCAACCACTAATCTGTTCTGTCCCTGTGGATCCGGATAAGTGCCCGCCCCCACCCCCACCCCACTCAATGAGCAGCACTTTGCCCTTGGCCAAAACCATGAGAAATGAAGGCAAAAAGTTGACCCAAGCCTTTTTAAGATATCAAAATGTCTTCAGCAAAATGGTAAATTGCTCTCAGAATAGATTTAATATTTTTTTTCTTTTATTTGATTCCCAAACTCCGTGACACTGCCATGAACCTGGACTCTTGATCAACAGGTCAAATGCACGCATGGACAGCTACGTGTGTTTAAGTTCGTCCCTGCATATGTACATGTATGTTACTGCACAAATATGTTCTGTTAACACAGAAAGGCAACCTCCCATGGTCTCTGTACTAAAAGGCCTTGCTACTATCGAATGAAGGGAAGCACATGATGCTAGCTTCCAGGGAGAAAGAAAGGTCCTTGACTACAGCTGGGCACAGTGGGGAAAAACAGTGCCGCTTGATTTGGCCAAGTCACCCTTGCCCACAGCCCTTGTGGAATCTGTCCCCCTCTGGACCTGTGCTTATGGAAGTTCAGGAGGGGGGTTGTCATACATTGATCTGTCCGAGGCCTCCTGGCAACACTTGGGGAGCACAATACAGTCTTGTAGAGTTATGTTCAAAGGTCAACTCTACTTGTTAAGATTCTTAAGGTGTCTGTTTCATTTAAATCAAGTTTCGTGTTTGTACATGTGTGTCTTTTAAGGGAGAATGGAATCTCCTGAGAGAACAATTCCACGCAAATTAGAAACATATGCAGGCATTCAGTAGGTCAGCTCTGTAAAGATGTGTTATTGTATCTTATATTTATAGGAATTTTATTCACAGATAAGGCCACATATGAATTGTATGATTCTCTGGTGCCCAGGTTAACAGGTCCCTCCCATGCTGATATTGTTTAGATACAAATATATATATATATATTTTTTTTTTGCTGCTCCTTCAGAGAGAGATAAGGAAGAAAAATATATTCCATACAACTCAAAGAGCTAGAGCTCTTTAGGTGGGTACACTTATGAAATATTTCAATGTGGCATCATATTTGATACCAAAAAAGTGTAAGAGACACAAGGTCTGTGTGGACCACACTGCTTTTAAGTAGCCTTGGCCTGTTTTGCTTTCATTGTGGTGGCACTGCCCACCTAGGGGCTATAAATCCTATCTAAGTATGAGACAGATTTAGAGACAAGGTTAATACTGTTAATGGGAATTTCTACATTTAAAGTTAAATACATAAAAGTGTACTTTATATGTTGTTTACAATTACTGCTTCCTCCCCTGTTTCCAAAAATTGCTAAATCACCTATGTCAATATAATGGGAGAAGGAAGCAGGAATAAGAAGGAAAAGAAAACTAACATTTATTGACTGTCTTGTCCTCTCTCTTAGGTCTTAATCTATTTGGCCTTATTTTTATTTCTTACAACTACCATGTGGGGCAGATAAAATTATCTCCGTTTTATAGATGAGAAAACTGAGATTCAGACAGACTGGGTGAGCCATTCAAGCACCCAACTAAGCACTGAAGGTGGAATTTAAAGTTAAGCTGGTCTGACTTTAAGAATCACATAAGACTTGGTATTAGGGGAGAGGCTCCCAAACACAGTGGGAAGAGCCTATGCGTGAGGCTGGATCATCCTGCTCCTTCTCCAAACTTTGCCACTTTCTTGGTAATGTTGTGAGAGAACCAAGAATTCTCTGGGTTTCGCTTTCCTCACTGGTGCCCTGGAATAACACTGCCTGCCCATGCTGCCTCTTAGGGATATCATCAAATAAGGAAATTCATGGTGAGACTTTGAAATACAAAAGTAAGGTATTTTATAATATGGTTTAGTGATCTACAGATCTCCCCAAATTGGGATGCTCAGGATAATCCACTGGCATGTGGGGAGAAATTAATTATTCAAACTTCCATTTATATTTCATTTTACTCTAAAACAAGAAAAAATATATAGACATATTAATAATAGCAGATGTACATAGTTTATCAGTAAATTCACAGATATTAGGAGTGGATGTCCAAAAATTTTTTACTGATTAGATGCATGATCAAAAAAGTTTGAAGACCACAAATCTTTACAATAAAAAACAAAATTGTTGTGGGCATATGGGTAGTGGTGGCTACAGACGTATAATGAAACTACAAAGTGAGTAGCTTAGAGCTCTACTAGTAAGTTGTCAAATATTTGTTTTTAATCCTCAGGCATCTCAGCATAATGGAAAGACCATAAAAGTCACCTTTTTTTTTCTTTTAATGAACTTCAGTTCTAGAGTTGATTATTCATTATCTTAGTTCAAACAATCATCATTGGTTTAAGCAGGGTGAACTTTTATTTCATTCAATCATTTACCCAATCAGTCATTCTGTTATAATGCCATGAAACTCATGAACCCACTACTCTACTCGAGAACTTAAAGTATATTTACCTATGTTTGTCTCTGTCTCTATTATCCTATCTCTTATCACCTCACACAGAGGTAACCAGTATCCAGAATTTTATGATTATCATTCCTTTCTTTTAAAAAGTTTGATCACATACATATGTATGCTTAAGTAATATATTTAGTTTACTTGTTTTTGAACTTTATAAGAAGAGTATAGTATTCTAAAAAGTCATTTGGGACTAGTTTTCATTTAACATTATATTGAATGAAGTCCATATTTTTGTGGGTGGTTGTAAGTCACTCCATTTCACTGCTGTGTAATATTCCATTATACCATAAGTTATTCATCCATTTCCTTAGGGATGGGCATTTGGATTATTTGCAGTTCTTTGCTGCTAAGAACAATACTTCTTTGAACATTCTTATATGTGTCTCCTGGCACTCTCATGTAGGAATTTCCTTTGGGAATATAATAAGAAGTGAAATTTTGGGGTTGCAAGTGAAAGTTCAATTTAACAGAATAAAACCAAATTATTTTCCAAAATAGTTGCACCAGTGGGTCACTTTCTTAACCAGTTTACCCATCTTTCTTATATGGGAAAACTGACTAAAATGACTGCCATACAGGGACCTGTGGAGGTTAAAGAAGATAAAGAGGAAAGTACTCAGCATCCTTTCTAGAAAACAGAAAACTGTCGACAAATTAGCACTTAAATCTCTCTCTCCCAGTTATCTTAATTTCATGCCCTATGCAGCCTCCTTTCCCATTCATAAAATGAAGGAGCAGGATGGGAGGAGCTCCAAGGCCATCATAGCTCTGACACATTGTTAAGGTAGTGAAACGAATGCTGGACTAGTAGCCTCTCACTGCAGGTTCCAGAGGCTTAACTTCACAACAGGATACACTTTCTCACCACCCTGGTACTTATCCCTAATCTTTGGATCACATACTCCTTGGAATTACTGCAAAATTGGATGACAGCTGGCAGGTTCTTGATGCTATACAATGGTTGAAATTACAATGGGAAGGGAATAAAACTAATGATTCAATTGTACTTAGAATGAAACCCAAACTCTCTACCAAGGTCATGCATGACCCATCCTTGCTGACTTCTGCCTCATTCCTCCCTAGCAGTTCACTTCTTTGCTCTCTAGGCCATAACCCATTGGTCTTGTTCAGTTCCTGGAACACTCCAGGCTATTGCCTGCCTCAGGGCTACTGCTCTTGCTACTTTTTCTGTTTAGAATGCTGACCCCTTACTCTTTTCATGGCTGGCTCTTTCTCATGCTTTAGCTCTCTGCTTCGAGTCACCTGCTCTAAAAGCATTCCCTCTCCTACCTGGGACATAGTTTCACTCTTACTCCAAATATCCTCAGTGTCTGCATTTGGGATCTTTTTTAACATTTGGCTAAATTTATAGTGATTATATATATTTATCTGTTTACTTTTATTTTGGGTCTGTCTTCCCCACTAAAATGTTAGCTCTATGAGGGCAGAGACTGTCTTTATTACTCTTGTATTCCCCAGCCTATAGTGGTGTGCCAGATGTTTGTTGAATGAATGGATATATTGAGTGTCCACTAGGCATCAAGTTTTGTGTAAGCCACTCTACACATGTAACTATTTTCATCCTCTCAACAACCTTGTGACATAGCTATTATGAACCCCATTTAGAGTAAAGAAGCAGGCTTATAGAGGTCAAGTAATATCTCCAAAGGCCCACATCTAAGGAGTGTTAGAGCTGGGATTTGAACACAGATCTGACTTCAAAGTCTGTTCACATTCCACTGAATCATGAAGACCATAGGAGAAGGTATTTAAGGAATGCAACTGATGTTGGATGTCCTTTTCATACTAGCAGCCTAGAGTTTCCCTGGGAACTTCTCATTTTCTATGCTAAATCTCAGAGCTGTTAGTTTTGCAATACTGCACAACCCACTGATGGAAAATGTCACCTGACTTCTTTATCGGTTAACCAAACATTAAGAATAGCTATTCGGCCAAACTTATGCTATTGTTCCTCATCTATCACACTACAGTATTACTTATCGATGAAAAAGCATGTTCCCAAAATGTCACAGCAGGACTTTAAAAGCTAAGTAGACCCATAAATCATTCTTCTAAAAGCAAAAAAGCTGACCTCTTCCTTAACATTCAGATTTCTAATCTGTAAATTATATAGATTGCACCATTTCTTTTTCCCAAAGCTTAAATAGTAAAGCAGCCATTTTTATTTCCTTTTGTATTTCCCTAAGTGATTAGAAAATAGCACTCTTCAGAAACACAGGTCACATTTATATTTTCAATAAATCGATTAAAAGAATAGGTTTCCTTGGCCCACTAGATGTACTGTGCTCCCACTCAAGGGACCCAAATGCCAAAGGAAAATTGTTAGAATATAAGTAACTTCCAATTTTCAGGTAATAGTGACAAAGTTGGAAAAGACTAAAGAACCATACACCTCTCTGCCAACCACAAACATCATTTCTCTTAAGATTTAATTAAAGATTGTGTCGCCCAGAGACTCTTCCCTGGACTAGTCCCAATTTGTGCTGCTCAATCCCCTTCTCAACACTTACACATGACACTAATACCACATTATTAACTTCTGATTTGGGTGCTTCCTTATGTTTTTGTTCCAAAAATTTGCTGCATGAATAAAAGTTCAGGCTTGTCATATTTAGATGGCAACCATTTCAAGAATATGGACAATTTCTTCCAATTCTTTTGTGTCCTACACATACCTATGAATGCATGCTCATACTTCTATCCCTCCATCCACTCAGCACATCCCTCAGAGCAACTTTCAGGCTTTAGAAATAGTGCTAGGGCCACCTGGGGAGAGAAAACTACATGCAATTTGAACTCAATCAAAATGAAGAGGTGCTGACTAAATATGCATAGGAAAAAATAACAGCAAAATGTTGACAGTGGTTGTATAATCAAGGCAATAGAGTTCCTTCACTGAGTTTTCTATTTTCAATAAGAATATGTGTTTATTTTATATCAAGGAACAGCTATTTTAAACAAAATCTAATCACCAAGTTGAAAGAACGAAGTCAATCTTACAAAACAAAGAGGCAGATAGAAATATAGTGAACAAGCACTCAGATAGGACTTAAAGGTTTGAATTTGAGTTGGGAGTTTGCCCCTTACTAACCTTGTGAACTTTTCAAAGCTTGGTGTCTTTGTCTATAAATTGAAGATGAAAATATCTCCTTCATTGAGTGGTT
Organism: Physeter macrocephalus; assembly: GCF_002837175.3. NCBI lineage: Eukaryota > Metazoa > Chordata > Mammalia > Artiodactyla > Physeteridae > Physeter > Physeter macrocephalus. Next base: position 44,479,902 of record NC_041218.1, read on the forward strand.
CTGAGGCTTGTATGAGATAATGTGACTGAAAACGCTTTACAGGACTGTAAAAGGCATTAAGTAATGAAAGGTATTATTACTTATGTTGTGAATTGGGTCTAATTTCAATTGGCCAGTGCTGCAAGTCAAGCCTGTTGTAGACACCACTATGCATATTATGGAATTAGGAGGCTCAAAGCCAATTATTCACAAAGGTGGTTTAAATGTTTGGTTCCTCCCATCCCATGGATATCACAATTTGCTCCAGTTGAGTGGATGCTAAAAAAGTCTTACCAATTCAAGTGCCCTTCCTACAATTAAGACCCAAGCATTGGGGACCACATAACTGGTCTAAGAACTGCCAAGTAAATCACTAGACACATGGCGTCCCCACCTCCTTTGAACCTCAGGCCTTCAAGGTCTCTCTCTCTCTCTCTCTGTCTGTCATTAATTGGAAAGATTACAGCTGTTGGAGTCATTACCCTGGGTTCAAATCCTGGTGACCCCACTTACAAGGTTCATGGGCTTGGGTAAGTCAGTTGGTTTCCTCATGCTAGTAAGAATACCTAACTTGCAAAACTATTATGAGGATTAAACGAGATGATTGTAAAGCATCAAGCACAATGCCTGGCACATAATCAGGCTCAATAAATACTAGTTTCTATCTCCCCCTCCTTTGGTTACTTAATGCTGGTTTGAGCACTGCATATGTCTTGATTGTACATTCATCACAAATTCCTGGACCTCGGGCACGTCAGATGTTCCAAGCATTGAGAGGTAATAAATTGGAGGAAACCCCCAGGGCTGTGGGAAGCCTGACTTCCCAGCCCCTTAAGCAGACCACCTACTGCTGCCTGAAGCAGCCACTCCGTGAGGGGAACAGCTGCCAGACACAGGGACAGGGACAGAGGCCTCCATCTGCACCTCCACCCTCTTGCCTTCGTGCATAGAGGGCAGCCGCGGTCCCCCAGGAGACGCCAGGGGGAGATTTCAGTGTTTCAGATGACAGATCAGCCTGTGTTCTCTGACCCAGATTAGACCCGACTCAGAACTAGCTCACCCGCCTATGTCACCAGCAAATGATTTTAATTCACTCCCGGGAGACTGTAAGGACCGCTTGCATCAATAATGCATGTAATCTGGCTGAGCTCTGCAGTGAGCACTCATAAGGCTGTGGCTTTCACATGTTCCACAAATATTTCACGGGCCTGTCAGCCTCAACTTATCCACGGGGGCCAGACTGCACATTCAGCACTTCCGTGTCCCCAGACAGTTGGGGGAGGGAGAGACAAGGGGGAGGCAGGAGAAGATCCCAAAGAGAAGAAAGGAAAACACACTGAGGACCTAACACGGTGGTTGTCAGAGTGTGGCCCAACCCTCCCACCCCCCCCCACCCCCCGCCAGCATCACAGAGAACTTGTTAGAAATGCATTTCTCAAGTCCTGCCCCAGCCCCAGGGAATCAGAAATACTGGGGTGGGGCCCAGCTATCTGTGTTTTTACCGACCCTCTTGTGAAACTGGGGCAGGTTAGAGTTTGAGAACCACTGACCCAGCTGAACAATGTATAGGCAGACTAAAAGTCTAAATTCAAGGAGAAAAGCCAGAATCCAGGGAAGTGCAGTTATGATAAAGGGGAAAACCTCTGGGTTTGATCAGGAGGCTTTCATCTGAATTTCAACTCCAGTGATTGCTAACTGTGTGATCTTGGGCAAGTTGCTTAACTTTTCTGAGCCTCAGTTTCCCTGTGTGTGAAATGAAGGTAATTAGACCTCCCCTGCAGAGTTGGGGGATGAGGTGATACACTCTGTGCTTGTTCTTTTCTCCACTACACCACACAGCCTCCTCTGTTGCCTTCAGAGCAGGATTTCTCAACCTTGATATTACTAACATTTGAATTCGATAACTCTTTGCTGTGGTGGCCGCCCTGTGCACTGTAGAATCTTTAGCAGCATCCCTGGTCTCTACTCACTAGTTGCCTGTAGCTGTCCCCAGCTGTGACAAACAAAAATGTCTCCAGGCATTGCCAAATGTCCCCTGCAGGGCCAAATTGCCACTGGTTGAGGACAATGGCATTAGCGTATTAGAGATGCAGCATAAGTAGAAAGCAAGAGCATCGTATTCAGTTAGACCTAAGATCCATACCCCAGTTTGCCCACCACCTAGCTATCTGACCTCAGATAAGTTTAGTAACCTGTCTGAGCTTTGGTTTCCTCCCCTGCAGAATGGCAGTTAGAATATCTACTTCACAGGGAGGAGGTAAGATTGAAGAGTTATCATATACAGGATGCTCAACAAATTTGCAGCTCACCGTGAAAATCTGATCTCTCTGTGCTTTTGATTTGACTACTATGGGGCAGAGACGGACTTTTGATGACCCCTCTTAAATTACAAGGTAAGAGCAGCCCAAGTCATGAAATAAAAGGAAGGCAAGCTAAGGTCACAAAGAAGGGCCGGGTCTTCACCCTGCTGAGCTTAGTATGACAAGACACCCCTCTTCCAGAAAAGAACAGAACAGGCAAGCATTTGACAGGTCATATGACAGCCCATTTCCCCGAGTCCTGATTCTGAAGCTCGGCCCCAGGTCAGTATTGGAGCATCATATGCTTGCCATTCCCATCAGTGTGGCAGAATGAGAGGCAGTGAAGAAAATGGAGTGATGAAGAACTTGGGGTCTGATTCTCACAGACCCAAGTTCAAATCCTAGGTCTGCACATATTGGTTCTGTAAGCTTGGCCAAGTTACTTACCCTCTCTGAACCTCAATTTCCTTATCTTTAAAATGAGGAGACAAAGAGTAGCCACCTGTTAGGGTCTTAGCCAAAAGGTATATGAGCTCATGTGTGTGCAACACTTAGCACAGTGCTTGAAAGTTATCATAACATTATTGTATCAGAACCACAGGAGTCATGAATTTTATAATGTCATCACATTGGTTAGGCTCAGGACAAGCATGCGTGAAAAAGCTGAGAACACTGTCTCTTAACAATGGTCACAAAAATGATACATTTCAGAATGATGAGAAACTGGTGCAGCATTTCACTTTCCAGCATTCAATCCTTTAAAGATCATTCTAAACCTACTGGCTGTCCAAGCAGAGGGAGTGCAGCTTTCACCAAGCCCTAAAAGATTAAGCACCACAGCTTTAAAGGAACACTTTCCTTAATACCTGTTGGCATGTGTGTGTGTGTGTGTGTGTGTGTGTGTGTGTGTGTGTAGACAGAGTGAGAGAGAACATGAGAAAGAGAGTCTTCTCGAGCTCAGTAACAATCAGTTGGAATCTCTCACTTCTAGGATAGGAAGGAAAAACCTCTTTCCATAATCCATCATTTAGGGATCACTTACAACAATGTGGTTGGTGCATTACCTACATAACTCATTTTATCCTCACAACCACCAGTCGAGGTAGCTACTACCATAGTCCCCATTTTAAAGATGAAGAAACTGAGGATTATAGGGCTCATTATATCTATACCATAATCGGCAGACAGAGAACTGGTCTAAATAACTCTTTTCCTAATTCATAGAGAGATTTTTACAACCAATCTTTGTCATCGAATGTTTGTCATTGTCTAATACTTTCCACCGTCAGAAGAATTATCTTCCCCTGCCTTAAGCTCAAGTCGCTCTGAGACCTGATTTAGGGAGGTGAGAGGAACTGGACTGAAGCCAGGGTCATGGGCTAGATTTATGGTCTCCTCCAAACATCTTTATATCCAGGCCAGACACAGCCCCAGGGAAAGTCACAGGGGTGCAATTCAGTGTTCCTAATTTCTACACCAGGATGGGGCTCCCAGCTGGGATTATGCCTGAATGACAGCTGGCAGACACCTGTCTGCATCTCAGCCATATCTGGTACCATTCTGGGGAGCTGAGGTCCTCCTTTCCTTTTTGAGATTACCAACTTTCACTGATTCACACACTCTTCATTTTCTGAATCCCAGTTGATCACAAATTTCATGCCTCTGAAATCTGAACATTTATTTTTTGGTCTGCATTGACTGAGCCATCAAGTCCATCCATCAAGTCCAGAAGCCTCTGGACTTCTTGGGTGGTTCTTCAGACATAGCTGCACTTTGCTCTCCTCCTGAATTCTTTAAAATGTATACACTGAGAATACGATGAACCAGGCTCTGAAAAAATCTCACTGCGGGCTCTCTCCTCAGTGGCTTCCTGCATGCACCCTCTCAGTAAAGTCTTGCTGAAAGACTCTCATTAGGTTGGTGATCTCATTGTCCTGATTAAATCATGGCAAGTGATAATTTCAAAGGTCTCCTCTAATTTTCTTGATGATGTTTACACTTAAGTCCCAGTTTCATTCTTTTCAGAAAAAGAATTTAAATCACCTCGCCCATCTGCTCTGGTGTGAGTCCATCTGAAACCATTTGGGGCACATTGTTAGGAAGATGTTTAGTTAAGGAGGGAGTTTGCATGGAGGGTGGGGTTGGTAAATGTGATTAGGTGACTGTTAGTATCAGCTTGATTAGCTTATAAAGCAAAGACAGGCTGTGAATTGTTTTTGCCATAGAACTCTCACTTCTATTAAGCTTAGTCCAGTTGGAAGATCTTTCCCTCTGTCAGTGGAAGAAACCAAATAATAAGCATGCTTTGTAATTGAATTTGTGAATTTTGATCTCTAAGGCATGTGTGACATTGGCCCTTGAGTAATAGTGCTCACTAGGCAGTGGGAAATAATGCAGAGGAATTGAGGGAAGCGGCTTGTATTCATCCCCAATCTAGTAAAACTCCAGTTCATGCTGGAACAAACTTGTCTCCAAGGTTTTGAGCAACATTTGGTCTTACCATCTTTCCCTCTCTCTGACACATCTGGACGGCTGGGTTCCAGGCTAACTGGGAATGAAACAAAAGCTGAAATCTTGCAGCCGGAAAACCTGTTTATTTTTATTTGAAGGGCTTAAAAATTGTACTGGGAGGAAGTGTGGTCTAATTGTTAAAATTGTGAGCGGTCCCTAATGTCCTGAGTTCTAGTCTCTTTTACTATTAGCAACTAATCATACAAGAACTTTAGTGATTTAATTTAAACTAAATGTGGCCTCGTCTTCCAGGCGAGTCCTAAGACCCTAGAATTAAAGATGTTATTCACGTACAAGTTAGCATCTGAAATAGAGAATTTTATCCTGAGCAAGGAGCTAGAATTTATGATCAAATTTGACCAACAAAGAGAATCAGCAGGTATTGCTTTTAGGGAGCCAGCATCACCATCCTGTATTTACAAAATTTCTACCCAGCACCCAGGAATTAATGATAAAAGTCTTCAAAGGCAGTAATGAGAATTAGTGAACAATTTCCATCACTTCAAAAAGCCCAGTAGAATCTGTATGTGTATGCTTGATAAGACTATACAAGCACACTATCTAAAACACTAAATTTCTTTGATTTTTAGCTAGAGAAACACAACTCATCTGGTAACAGTTGTTGTCATATCTGAGCAGAAGCTCTGATAGGCAGTCTTTAATGAATGAAAATCCAAAAATGAATTTCTAGTATTAATTGAAGTCTGTTTGCTAGACCAAAGCTTTGAAATATAGGGTCTACAAGGAAAAAAATAATGTAAAAAAGGGTACTTGGTGGAGATGTTTGTTCATTGGAACACTGGGTGGTTGGTTTGTCTTGAGGATGGTTGGCAAAGAACTAAGTGAGTGTGAAAAGGAAACAAGAGTAGCCAGCAAGCAAGCCACAAAGCTTTTATAAATTAAGGGTAAGAGATTATAGCGCCACCTAATGTCTGGAGGAGTTTTCGTTGTAATAATTTATTTAGGCTGCATTCACTTACCACTTTTTCTCCAACTCAACTAGAAAATGGGAAATAATTCTGCTCTAAATAGAATGCTTTCAGGGTGTGATAACCTAGGTATTTCCTGGGTGCCTTCAGGTGTGTTCTACTTCCAAGAATATGAGCCCCTGAAACGCTGGTTGACCACAACTCGATAGTTTCCGGAGTAGCAATTGGGAAGCATTCTTTTTGTGGAAGTTTCTTCCCAGCAGGACAAGAACAATACCTTGCTACCAACTTAGAAGCATCAGGATACTTGATGCAGGATGTATGTACAGGATATACATTACTACTCAAAGCAAAGTTCACACAGGCACAATTTTACCAAAAGATGAACTATGCCTCCTAGTAACCGGAGGGGAAGGCCAGCATATGCTCAGCCTGTGTGTGGCTGCTCTCCCTGCAGCATACATGCCAGACATCATTAATCAATCACTGACTCTTTCCCAGTAAGACTCTTTCTCAATGCAGCATTCCAGGCACTACTACTAATTGACCGAATTTGGCAGAAATCCTATTTGCCTACCCAGCCTTAAAAAACAAAGAGGTCACATAAATTTAAGTTATCACTCTTGGGAGGGAGTCAGGCATAGGAGAAAGAGCATTTCAGATCCCAGCCCTGTGCCTTAACTAGCTCTCTGTGTTTGGGCAAGTTACTTTGCCTCTCTGGGTCTTGGTTTTGTTCTCTCTTAAACAAGGATTATATCATCCACCACAGGATTCCTGTGAGGAGTAAATGAGAGAACATTTCCAAATTGTCAGCACAGTACCTGGAATTTTATATGTGTTTAACAAATGCAAATTCCCTCTCCTGCCAGTATGAACCATAAAAGGATTCTGCATCTTACCTAGAACTCTAAATCCTCCCTTAGTATTCCCTGCTGGTCTCCCCAGCTTTGGTTCTTGAGTGCGAAGCTCATGAGAAGAGGCACGCATTGTGAATTTTAGGGTAAGTTAAAGAACTAAATACAGACTAAGAAATCCCAATCATTAAGTTTCATGGATCAGCTTTGACCCTATACGGTCGAGGGTTAACTGTCCTGTTGTACACAATGTAGGCACTAAACAGACTGTTAAACCTATGACAACAGGGACATATGCTACTAAAGCAAAGTGAAGGAAAGCAATCTGGAGACAGAACTGAGCAGATTTGCCATCCTCCAGGCCATTTCTGGCCAAAACTTCTGTCTTAGGTCCTGTGACAGAGAATCATTTGCCTCAGCAATTCCATTTTACCATACAATCTTTTTCTGCTTCCTTCCTCTGTAATGGAGCTTGTCCCCGGGTCTCCGTGACCTGTTTCTCAGTGCAGATACTAGCTTTTGCTGAATCCAGGAGAAGGGAAAACCAAAGAATCAACAAAGAGAGACGGCTGCTACCTTGATCTATTTCGAAAGAGCAACCCTGCTGTTTTTGATGGGCAGACAGGAGCTGTGAATGTAATTATGACCAATGCTGAGATTAAACCCATGAATGATTTGGCTTGAGCTTTTGAAAGAGATCAAAATTGTGTAGCATAGCAGTGTTTACAGGTTTATAGATTTGCCTGGGGCATCTGACGCCCTTGAATACGATTTATTATTACAGGACAGAGATTATCTCAGACTGGGCTGGAAATGGATCTTGGCTGAGTTATTTACTCACCGGATGCAATGTGTGAGAGTTGATGGCCTTGTTTCTCAATTTGTCAGTTGTAAAGGGAGTCCCCAAGGCTCAATTTCAGGCCCAGTATTGTTTACATAGCCCAGCAATAATACATCACATGTGGCAAAATATTACAAATTCATTTTTATGCTGATGATATGGCTCATGCATAAAAGCATCTAATGTGCCTCTCTTTTTAGCTGAAATTGCAGCTAAGTTTCTAAAGGCACAAAGGGCCTTTTGTGTTTTGAACCATAAAGAAGAGAAAGTATATGACAGTTTTTGGAAGGACTAATGAAGGGTTTGATCTGCCTCGGCTGCCATCTGTAAAAGAGTCCCATTATAGCAGTTACGGTCATTATAATACCATACCCTCTGAAGGTATCTGTCAGGATTTTTAACACTATTATTGTTATTATTATTACTACTATTATTATTATTATTATGGAAGCTATGGAAAATGGCTTCCCATTTTGCTGTTTGCATTTAGGTGATGGGAAAGGAATAATTTGAACAATGATTTCCATCTGGTACTTTATTCAAATGGCCTGCATCAACCATATGGAGATGACACACTAACATGTATACTACATACCAAGGGATACACTGCATTTAAAACAATCTCCATGTAAATCAACTCATTACGAGTCACAGCAAATTGCCTGCACTCTGTCTCTGAAGAATCTTTAGCAGGAAAAACACCAGCATATTTTAAGGAACACAGAGGTGCCCCAAAGAGGCAAAAGCTGTATATGGTTTCTGGACTTTGACTCTGAGAATGCAAATCTTGGGCATCTTTCTTAAGAAAGAACAGTGATTTTTAAATAAGATTTCATGCTCTGTGATACAAACGAATCAAAAAAATAAACAAATAAAATGGCAACCTCCTCGGGAATTTGGCATGTTTTAAATGAACATACAAAAAGGAAAAGGACAAAGCCATTGCACACCTTTTCTTTAGATATATTCTAGTCCTAAAAGCCCAACTTTTCCCCACACCAAAAGACATCAAGTAGCTGCTCGGCCATGGGTAATTTGGATTTAATTGTGTTTGCTTAAACCATACATTCCACTCCCGAACCATACACATTTACAAAAAGGAAAAGGACAAAGCCATTGCACACCTTTTCTTTAGATATATTCTAGCCCTAAAAGCCCAACTTTTCCCCACACCAAAAGACATCAAGTAGCTGCTCGGCCATGGGTAATTTGGATTTAATTGTGTTTGCTTAAACCATACATTCCACTCCCGAACCATACAAATGAATCCTAGAAATCTCAGACTTGAAAACTCGAGAGTCCCTGTCCTGTTTGCCTTCTCAAAGGAAGATTCGCAGGAAAGCTTTATTGAAACTTGTGTGTTTACCTTTGGCATCTTTCTAACATGATCCACACGTATTCAGCAGCACCTTATTTTGAAGATGTTCACCAAGCAGTGATATCACAGCCAAGTGTCAGAGGAGGTGAATCGAGAAAGCAGAAATGGGGCTTCCCTGGTGGCGCAGTGGTTAAGAATCTGCCTGCCAATGCAGGGGACACGGGTTCGAGCCCTGGTCTGGGAAGATCCTACATGCCGCGGAGCAACAAAGCCCGTGAGCCACAACTACTGAAGCCCGCACGCCTAGAGCCCATGCTCTGCAACAAAAGAAGCCACCGCCATGAGAAGCCCACGCACCGCAATGAAGAGTAGCCCCCGCTCGCCGCAACTAGAAAAAGTCCACGCGCAGCAACGAAGACCCAATGCAGCCATAAATAAATAAATAAAATTTTTTTTAAAAAAAGGGAGAGAAAGCAGAAATGGATTCCCAAGGCCTTTACTCTCATTTGCATATTACATGAAGAGTTTGCATCCATTCATTCTTTTGTTTTTTTCAACAAACATTTAGTGAGCACCTACTCTGTGCTGAGAAGGAAAAAACAAAGTAGTGAGACCATAGGCTTGGAATTTGAGAGGCCTGAGTTCAATAAATGGTGTTTGCAACTTTCTAAATGGGTGACCGTGGGCAAGTTATTTAACCCCTCTAAGCCTGGCACATAGTAGGAAGTCAATAAAGTTTTGTCAAAGAAATAAATGACTAAGTTTTTGTTTCTTAATCTGTAGAATGTGGCTATCAGGGCCTACCTTGCAGGGCTGTGGGGAATCTGATGAGAAAATGGATGGGTAGTGTCTTACCATTATTATTATTATTTATTTCATAATAGTCAGCCGTCCCCCACTTTTGGTCTCTTGAGGAAGGCAGATAAGCAAATCCACAATTGTTCTACAGTGGGGTTGAAGACCAAACCAAACTGGGGATGGGAGGGCACATTGTGGTGAGATTCAGAAAAAGCTTCTCAGGGGAAACAACTCTTGAGCTGTTTTATAAAACAGGTAAAACCTACCCAGGCAACAGAAGGGAAGAATGGCATTCCAGGCAAAGGGATTGGAAAGCATAGAGGCAAAGAGGCATGAGGGTACAGCATGCCCTGATCAGGTGGTTCAACTTCCAGGCCTGAAGACATAGACTATGCAGTACTCCTGCTGGTTCTCGAAGGCTAAGCTGAGGAGCCTGAGATGTGCCCTAAGAGCTGGGAGCTGTGAAGAGCATGCAAGGACACCTTAGGGTCTTAAATCCAAACCGAATGCCAATGATGGAGGCTGTGATATTGTGATTTATAATAAGAAATATACATATTTGGCTTCCTCCTCATTTCTGGCACAAAGCTCCTAAAACCATTGGAATTTCCTGAGTGATGGGAGCACTGAAGGTATCTTTTGCAATTTTAACGGGGTGACTTTTGGACAAAAAGAAGGATGGGGTCTCGTTGCCAGGAGAACCAGCCAAGTGATTCGAGGGTTGGAACTTTCAGTCCCACCCCCACTTACCTTCAGGGAGGGAAGAAGCGCTGGAGGTTGAATGGACAATCACCAGTGGCCAGTGATTTAATCAATCATGCCTATGTAATGGAGCCTCCAAAAAAAGCCTCAGCAGACAGGGTTCAGGGAAGTTCAGGGTTTGTGAACACGTGGAGGTGCAGGGATAGTGGTGCTCTAAGAGAGGGCATGGAAGCTTGAAACCTCTTCCCACATGCCTAGCCCTGTGCATCTCTTCTATCTGGCTGTTCCTAAGTCATATCCTTTTATAATAAGCTGGTAATCTAGTGACTGAAATGTCTCTCTGAGTTCTGTGAGCCACTGTAGCCAATTAATTGAACCCAAGGAGCTGGTCATTGGAAGCTCCTATCTATAGCCTGTTGGTCAGAAGCACAAGCTGCTTGGACTTGCTAATGGCATCTGAATTGGGCGGGAGTGGGGAGGGTGGGGAGCAGTTGTGTTGGATTGAACCCTAAATCTGTGGAATCTGACACTATCTCTGGGTGTAGATAGTGTCAGAATCGAGTTGAATTGGAGGATACCCAGCTGGTGTTGAAGACATCTGGGACCGCCCCTCCTCCCCCCGCCACGTTGGAATTGGGTGCAGAATCTTTAGGGGTGGAGAAACCACCCACTGACGTCACTGCTGCTGGGCAGCAGGAGGTTCCAGGTGCCAGCTCTCACAGTAGCCACCAGAAAATCTGGGGGAGCCACCAGGAAACCTATTATCCCCTAAGCACTCAACTCTGAAGAACTTCTGAAGTCTTAGAGTTTTCATATTTTCAGCCTAGTCTTTTGAGTCCTGAATTCTTGAACTTGATTCCAAATCCCATCTACTTTTACATTTTTTGCTTTTCATCTCATGAGCCTTTTATCTTAGCATTTTACATCTTCTTCTTTTATGTTTTTAACCTTTTATCTCATTAGCTTCAAGGCTTTTATCTTTAAATATTACCTATTTTATCTCATGGACCTTATCTTACAAAGATTTAAATTGATTTTTAACTAATACTCTATTCCTTTTCCTTTACATTTTTTTCCCCCTCACCTTACTGGAAATATTTTAGTTTTATTCTCCTTGTAACTTTCTAGTTTCCTTTTATTTTGAAAGAGTTTCTTCATCCCTTTCTTTCTCATTTTCTTCTTCCTCCTCCTCTCTTTTTCTTTTTGACCTTGTTTTGGTTTTGTGTTTTTAATGTCCAGGAAAATAAATGCTGATAGAGAAGGAAACATGGTGAGAAGCTGCCCCAGAGCCTCCACTATGAGGCTGAAATTGAGGACCGGTTACAATGGAAGCAAGGCTTAAAGAGAATTTAGAAGGAATGGAATTGCCATGATGGGGGAGGGGAGAGAGTGCTCTCCAGGAAAATGTAGCAGGTTCACTGCACTCCATTGAGATCCCAATTAGCGTAGTTATTCCAAAATATATGATGCTATTGTTACCCAATTGTGTAAATTTCCTCTGGTGAATTTCAGATGCCAGGAGAAGGTGGATGTTAGGTTGATCCAAGGTTGGAATTGCACGAATTCCGTTTTGGAAAGAAAGAACTGCATAAGAACTTGTTTCATATGCAAGAGAGTTGTTTTATGAAATCTGGATTGAACAACAAGGAAATAAAGGTATTACTTGTATGGGTGGGCTGGTCAAAGGACTGGAGGTCTCAATTAATTCTAAGAAGAGGTGAAAAGCAGGGAATGTTGAATGAAGAACTGGAAAGGACAAGAGGCTAAGCTAGAGAGTGAGATATTTGATTTCTGTGGGGAAGTTCCTGGAGATGGCAATGACCAAGATGTGACCGTGGGAGTGAGCAGCTGCAGCTGGATTCAGTAGAAAAGATGACATCGTCAAGGGACTAGGAGGAGGTTGGATGGGCTAATGCCTTGCTAGCCATTTGTTTGGTAAGCGGGTATATTAACCTAGGTAGAAGTTTCTACCACAATTTACTACAGAGGTGGTGGCATTAAATAATAATGTGAGGCACTTTTGGGGAGAATGTCCACATCTCTTACCCAAAGGGTATAGCATAATATATACAATTTGCCTCTCTGATCTCTACCATTATTCAAAACAAGAATCTGAGGGACTTCCCTGCTGGCGCAGGGGTTAAGAATCCACCTGCCAATGCAGGGGACACGGGTTCGAGCCCTGCTCCAGGAAGATCCCACACGCCGCAGAGCAACTAAGCCCGTGCGCCACAACTACTGAGCCTGCGCTCTAGAGCCCACGTGCCACAACTACTGAGCCCATGCGCCACAACTACTGAAGCCTGAGCACCTAGAGCCTGTGCTCCGCAACAAGAGAAGCCACCGCACTGAGAAGCCCACGCACCACAACGAAGAGTAGCCCCCGCTCGCCACAACTAGAGAAAGCCCGTGAGCAGTAACGAAGACCCAACACAGCCAAAAATAAATAAAATTTAAAAATTAAAATAAAAAAACCCAAGAATTTGAATGGCGTAAAAATGATTATTTCCCACCTCCATTTTTAAAAGGGAGTTTTATTTCTTGGTGTAGGAAATTTAGAAAATAAAGACAAGGAAAAAGAAACAGAGAAAATGGGGGAAAAAATGTATACTCAAAAGAAGTATCACTCAAAATATCACCCTAAGAAGAAAACCACTATTTATATTTTAGGGTGTGTGTGTGTGTATATGTATGCATGTTTTCTTTTCTTTTAAGAAAATGTGATCATACTGTACATACTATAAGGTAATATGTTTATCTCACCTACTTAATTACAAACATGGTTCCATGTCAAGAAAAATCATCCAATATGATTTATTTGAAAAATGTTTTCTTCAGTATGACTTTTAATGCCCATCCCATTTTATGAGTGAACTCCAATTTGTTTAATCTCCTACTTTGTCATTTTTAGATATTAGAAACAATACAGCAATGAACATCTTTGTAGCGACATCTGTGGGCACGCCCATGATTACTTCCTTCAGTGAATTTCCTAGAAGGAGTCTTCCTCAAGGCTATACATGTCTTGATGTGTTTTCTTTCTTTTTTTTAAAAAAATATTTATTTATTTTGGCTGCGCTGGGTCTTATTTGCGGCACGCAGGACCTTTGTTGTGGCATGCGGGCTTCTTAGTTGCGGCATGCGAACTCTTAGTTGTGGCATGCATGTGGGATCTAGTTCCCCGACCAGGGATCGAACCTGGGCCTCCTGCATTGGGAGTGCAGAGTCTTACCCACTGGACCACCAGGGAAGTCCCTGATGTGTTTTCATATTTCCTAACTGCTGTGCAAGAAGGTGGCATCAATTTAGTAATATAAAAAGTGCCAGTTTCTACATACCCTCACAGGTATGAGGCATTATTATTCTTTTGAATTCTTTATGACTTTTGCCAATGTGATAGCTGGAAAGTGGCTGTGCGTTTTCATTTGCACTTTCTGGATTCCCAGTGATGTCGAACATCTTCTTGCATGGATGCATTCCTGGCCCAACCTTAACCCTTCCTACCCAAACTGCTTTTCCCAGCCTGAAACTTGGAGTATTGCCTTGAACGTACATGGAAGGACACTATAAAGAAAAGTCCCACACACATGTGTTTGTATTCACACTAAGAATGTTGTGAAGGGTCATTATGAAAATAATGTCTTTTTTAGGACACATTTTAGTACTAGGAATAGCTATATTTCCTCTTGAACATCCAATTTATTTTTATCTTATTGATACTGGGGAACGTGCAATTGACTGTGTTGTTTTTGTTTTTGTTTTTTGGCATTGGCAGCTAGAAAGTTCTGAGCCAGTTTCCTTCCAAGCAATGTCTATTTGTGTACCAACTTCTCTCTTGGCTCCATCTCATCTTTCCAACCCTGATTTTCCCTTTGTCATATTTTCTTCAACTATTTCACATTGGATTGCATCCTGTTTGGCAGGCATTTATGCAATGCAGGGTGTAGATAAATAAGATATCGCAACCTATGGGTTGATTGTGGCTCACCTTGTTTGGTGCCAACCAGTGCCTTAGTAGTCACTGATACTGAGCTAATGGGCTACTTCCCAGGATTTTCCACGTCAAGGTGAACATCGAAAATGATGTTGTTGGTATGATTCACTGCAGTGAATGGAGATGCTCAGAGGCCAAGGAGATACTGAGGGTTCTATCCCCACCTTGTCGCATTCCTCAAGGCATGAGAAGACCATTATCTCAGGGCACCACTGGTGGCACACAGGTTGAGAGACACTGGGCTAGAGGGGAAAAAAAATACCGTACAAAAGTAAAGCTAAGAAAAGTAAAATAAAACTCTTCCCAGCCTTGCGCCTGCTTCAAAAGAAATACTTTCATTTCCTTTCCAAGAGATGTCTCTTCTTTAGATATGCTCTAAATAAAATGAGAGCAAGTCCCCAGTACAGAAGTAGTATGGATAGCTACTACCCTGACATCCTTCCTGGAATTTGTGCTCGCCTATGCCCTTCTTCCTTCTTTTTCCCCATGCTTCTTTAACAGCATTCAATCCCTTCTCAGGGCCTCAAGGTGGTATTCTCTATTCATGGATATCATGGATTCTTTGGCTCTTTATCCTATAGGTAGCTCTCGGATATCCCTTTCTCTTTGCTGTAGGCTCCACAGACTCTTGCCTGCCTCTAATTCTTCTCAGTAGCATCCACCACCTTCTCCATCTCTTGGGTCTCTTCCCTCTGTTCTTCCACCAAGATTAGCATCAGAATAGGATTCAGATAGCTAAACTCAGTATTTTTTCTTTCTCACAGAGACAGAGATGAATTAGATGTTCACCGTGTATGTTTCACTTTTCTAGGCACACGGCTAAACCACCTTTCCTAGCACATGTGTATCTAGGTGGGGCACGGGACTGATCTCACCCATGGAATGTGAGCAGAATTGGCTATGTCACTTCTGGACCCAGGAAGTTAAGAGCATGTGTCTTCTCCTTTCTTTCTCTCTTCCTTCACCTACAGCTGGACCACATCAGAGGACCTCAAAGTCCCATTCTGAAGATGGCAAAGCCACAGAGCAGGAGTATGGATCCCTGAATGACTGCATGGAGCTGAGCTCCCCACTAACTGCTTTAGACTGTGGTATAGTCTTTATAGTTTAAGATCACTGAGATTTAAGGAGTTGATTTTTTTAGCAGTTAGCATATGCTAATTAATGCATCCATTTTTTTTCTTGTTATTTCTAAAGAAAGAAAAAAAAACCACAAGCCTTTCTAACTTTTTCAAAACATTATTATTAATCACCAGGGGAACACAGATTGCTTTTTTTTGGCCACACGGCATGGCTCGCGGGATCTTAGTTCCCCAACCAGGGATTGAACCAGGGCACACAGCAGTGAAAGTGCCAAGTCTTAACCACTGGACCGCCAGGGAATTCTACAAGATTTTTTTATTTAAGGCAGGAGAGATTTTGAAGTTATAAAATTCTTAGAGCAGTGCTTCCCAAAGAGTAGTTTGTAGAACACTAGTTTTCCAGGAAGTACATAGTAAAATATGAAAAACAGAGTCCTATGACAATAATATTAGGAAGAGCAGTATGAAGGAAATGGGCTTCCTTGCTGCGGAACTTCTCAGAGCCTTTACTATAAAGCTGTATATTGTGACTCTCCAAAAGGGGGCTCTGTTGAACAGATTTGTCTCAGCCTCAAAGACTGAAGATCAAATCAGAACAAAACAAGAACTTGTTCCTTTCAGATGTGAGATTTGTACCTCTTAGTACATTTTGATGCAGAAATTCTATTCCCCTGGAACTCTGCTATAGTCTAGAGTTCCTCCCCAAACCGAGGACTCCTCACCCCCCAGAAGAGGAGCCAATCCAGGGTTGACTGTTCCGTCATCTGCCTCATCATGACGCATCAGTCACTCCAGAGTTTTGGCAGTGCTACCTCCCCCAGGCAAAATAACAGGCCCCTTCCACTTCTGAGTTCCTGCTACTTGGAACAATGATGGCCTCTTTCTGGGAAGACGAAGGAAAAGACAGGCTCTGATTGCTCAACAGCTACTGCAGTTGAATAGTTGTTCCGGTACAACTAAAGAGAAGGATGGTGAGGAGCATACCATGTGTGGCATGAAGGAAAAGAGCGAGGAAGGACAATAGGATGGAGGAAACCAAACCAGCAAGGCAAACGTTTGGAGTGTATGCTTAATGACAGTCCAGAGGAGGCAAGATGGGTGGTTGTCCAAATTCCATATAAGCACATTAGCAGCAAACTGCCTACAAGCCTCTTGGCAAACAGAGCTCAGATTTGCATCAATTTCTAAGGGGATACTGTCTGAACTTGCTCTGAATCACAACCAACTGAATGTTGTAATGCTACAGTCTTCAAGCCTCAACACCAACTCCAAACTATATTACCTGCCTCTGCCGAAAACCCTTAGATTCCATTCTCAGGGAGGCTCGCAGAGCACAGATCTCAGCAAATAGGATTGCTTGTGAGATACTTTTAGAGCCCACTAAATATGCATTTTAGATTTAATCTCATTTGTCTGACTGCTAACACCAACACCAGGAGAGCTCCAAACCAGAAGGAACTGACGTCATCCCCAGAAAGGAAGAAGAATAGGGCCTGGCCACAGGCCTGCAAGCCAGTGGTGCTCACTAAGACCCTCACATCTGTGGCACATTGATGCAGTGATAAACACCAGCTGACATGATACAAGTCATCTGGCACCCAGGATCCTGGACTGCTTCTTCCCAAGTACTCAAATCCTTGTCTCTCTGTTCCTAGCTCAGATCTCTTGGCTCTGTCATCCAGACTTTATACCTACCCCGAGCCTAGACACGGCAGCAGAGCTAAATGTCCAGACTGAAACTGCCCCTTGCCTCTCCCGGAAGCAAAAGCCCAGGCATTACGTTCCTCCCAACTCTCGGTACTAGTACCAAGGCATAAGCCCAGCAAACCGAGCTGGAGCTGCTGCCGGTGCTATGCAGACAGATGCAGGAGGCACGCCTTCTTTACTCGCGTTTCCTGCAGCACCAGACATACTGGAGCTCAACAGATACTGTCAAATAGATGAAATACACACAATAATGCATTTAGGATCTCTAACTCTACCCAAGTTGCCGACAGTCTCTCCTGTTCACCTTTTGTTTCCTCACGGTATCTCCTGGGTGAGGTTAATTGTTTGCCAGCATCATGATCCCCTGGTACTTTTAAAAGAGCAATTGCCAGGCCCCTCATCAGAGTTGGAGGGGAGAGCCTAGGAATCTGCTTTCTGAAAACTCTGCTCAAGAAATGCTTTTGCACGTAGAGTCTGAAGAACGCTGCTCTGGGGGTTCCATTCCCAGCAGTCTCCCCTCCCATCGAGAAGGAGCTGCGGATCTGCCCCCACATGTCCACCTCCTACTCCCCATTGGCCCTCTCCTCCCCACCTCTACCAGGTCAGCAGGGCCTCGCTTCAGAGCAGAGCTGTAGCCTTCCCACTCTTACCCATAATCCCACCTCCACTGCCTAGTCCAAGACAGTCCACCACACGTGCTGCCAAAAGAGATTCCCATCCTTCTCCCTGCACCTGTCCTTCTTCTCCACCTCCCACTTTTTAACCCCCCAGCATCAGACTTCTGCCCGCACCACTCTACTGAATCAGCTCTGCAGCATTTGTCATGAAAAGGATGATATATTACACCCAAAGGGTACTTTACAGCTAATAAAATACTTTCACACATACTCTGTCATTTGGACTTCATGATCCTATGAGAAAAGCATGTAATATCTCAGAGATTCCCAAACTGCAATCTAGATTAACATACTACCTTCCCAATTTTTGCCATATCTATTTGCCCCTGCATTTTTATGTACTTACTGTATTTCTGAAAATGACTCAGATTTTAACTTAAGTTCATTTTGAAAGAAAAAATGTATATCATTCTCATAAGTGGAGAATCTATATCATTTGTCATAAATAAGAGGAACCAGTATAAAGAAATTCAGTGAAAACAAAATAATGTTATTATATTTTAAAGTGAAAGGGACTCTGGCCTGTGGGCCTATGGTTGAGGGTAGAATCCAAGCCCCAGGAGAAAATCAGCTCTCTGGTTTCCCTACTGCTCCACCCAGAGACTAGGAAGGCTCAGCCCTACTGAGCTTCCTCTCGGACTTTCCGGGTTCACAGAGGCTTGGCTTATTCACAAGGGGTCTATCAACCTCTTTCACTCCCCACGTGCCAGGCCTTTCCGAAGACCTAAGCCCAGACACTGCTTCCCAACCACCGGCCAGCCCATGGGGAGGAGGTGCCACAGCAGTTCTCCCATAAGAATCTCAGCAGAGCCCAGGGCCTCATTCTGCCAATTGCCCACAGGTTTCTGCCACAGCACATAGAAGAAGCAAAGAACAGGGGTGGGGACCTCCTTCAGGTGGCCATGTTTCCAGCATTCCCTCTACAGTATTATTCTATCTAGAATCTACTGCCCACCAAGGCTCAGAGGCCAAAGTCCATTCACACTTTGTTTAAAAATGAAACCATCACATCCATTAGGATAGCTATTATCAAACAAAGAAAAGAAAAAGAAAGAAAGCAAGGAAGAAAAAAGAAAAGAAAGATATAAAAAAGAAAAGAATAGAGAAGAAAAGGAAAGGACAGGAAAGGATTGGAACAAAAAGAAAAGAAAAGGACAAATGTTGGAGTGGATGTGGGGAAATTGAAACTCTTGTGCATTGCTATTGGGAATAGGCTGTATCCACTGTGGACAATAGTATGGTGGTTCCTCAAAAAATTAAACAGAGAATTACCATTTGAACCAGGAATTTCACTACTGGGTATACACGCAAAAGAATTGAAAGTAGGGTCTTGAAGAAGAGATATTTGTAGACCATGTTCATAGCAAAATTTTCACAATAACCAAAAGGTGGTAACAACCCAAATGTCCATCAGCAGATGAATGGAACATTATTTAGCCTTAATAAGGAATGAAACTCCTATACAATGTGGTAGCTACAACTTTATGTATAGTGAAATAAGCCAGTCACAAAAAGAGAAATATTGTATGATTCCACTTACATGAGATACCTAGAGTAGACAAGTTCATAAAGACAGAAAGTAGTTACCAGGGGCTGGGGGGAGGGACAAGTGGGTAGTTATTATTTAATGGGTGCAGAGTTTCAGTACAGGATGATAAAAAAGTTCTGGAGATGGATGGTGGTCATGGTTGCACAACAATGTGAATGTATTTAATGCTACTTGAACTTTACACTTAAAAATGGTTACAATGTTGAATTTTATGTTATATATATTTTACCACAATTTCTAAAAATGAAATCAGCAATTACTTATTAGAAATGGTTGAAGTCCTACTAGCACCAAACTGAGACTTTCTACTTGACCAGGTTAGGACTGAAATTGAACTGGGAAGCAGATACCTTTCTCACTAGGTGATTCAATATCATCAAAGGTCACATTCCAGCATTTCCAAATCCACCAGTAATATGTTCACGAAGAGTTGAGAAAACACTCTAATATCTTATATACTCATTATACAGATGAGGACACTGAATCTCAGACACAATAGAGATAATCAGTGAATTTTCCAAGATCACACATTAAATGGCTTGATACCGGCTATTCTGATGCTCAATTTAGTGTCAGTCCCATTAACCCAAAGTACTTTTTCCCACCCCTCTTGCTTTCCCTCACCTTTGGTACCCAAGACACTAAACTCTTTTTGTTCTCCTCCTACCCATTTTTCTTTCCTTATTTTCTTTGTGATTAAAATATATATATATATTTTTTTTTTTTCGAGCAGTTCTAGGTGTACAGAAAAATTGAGCAGGAAGTACAGAGAATTCCCATATACCTTCCCTCACTTCCCAGTTTACCATATTATTAACATTTTGCATTAGTGTGGTATATTTGGCATCATTGATGAGCTAATTTTGATATAATATTATTAACTAAAGTCCATAGTTTATATTGGGTTCACTCTTTGTCTCCTACATTCTGTTGGTTTTGAAAAATGTTTAATGACTTGCATCCACTATTACAGAATCAGACAGAATAGTTTTACTGCCCTAAAAAGCCCCTGTTCTCTCTCCTTCTCTTTTTACCCAAGTTGGGAGATTCCCCAAAGTTCCAATCCTGACCTGTTTCTCTTCTTGCTCTATTTTCCTTCTTAGGGAGTCATTTCCATTCTCACATTTTCAGAGACCACTTCCATCCTGACAACTCTCCAAGTTAAATCCCTGCTGGCCCACTGCACACCTCCACTTGGATGTCGGAAGCAAGCCCGCTGTGTGCTCTACCCCCCCAGCCCCTGACCACACATTTCTCTTAATGACAAGCCATCCTCCTAGTCACCTTGTCACCCTGGAATCAACTTTGACTCTTCCCTCCTTATCCTTTGAGGCAGAGGCATTAAAAGGAGTGGGGAGGGCACCCAGTGACAGGTTGGAGTCATGTTCACGATGAGCTTAGACTCTCTGGCTACAGGAATCTGTCTTCAAGTCCTCTGACCCATGCAAGGTGAATGGCAAAAATAATGACCTGGTGAGCCAGCAGCCATTTCCACAAAAGTGCTTCTTTGTAGTCAACCTAGCAAAGACCTCTCCCTCTTTTTTCACATCAAACAGGTCTTCCCCTCTCCACCCCCAGTTGCCTTTGATGTCTCTCTTCTCTGACCCAGATCTTGGCACTGGCGGGAAAGAAAGTCAGGATGAGACCAGATTTGCTGATCGCCAATAGAAAGATTGAGCTTATTCTCTGAGGTCAAAGCTCAAAAAATTCATTAAAGGTTTCTTTTAAATATAAACCCAGCAGTTTAGTAAAATGTACCATATAAGGCTAGGTATAACCTGACGTTTTCCCTCAGTTAGTTTACTGAAGAGTTGAGGAGAAGCCCATGTAAGTAAATAATGAAAATTCAGTGTGATGTGTGTCATAATAGAAGTTTAAGGAGTTCAGAAGAGGACAAAGGAGCGTATTGGTTAGGATTGTGTCCAGGTGCATGAAACAAGAAACGGACAACAGGGATGTAACGAAACTGGTGTCATTTTTCTCCAATAGCAAGAAGTGCAGAGTTAGGCAGTCTAGGCAGGTATAGAAGCTCCATGAAGCTGTCAGGGACCAAACTCCTTTATCATTCCCCTCTGCCATTCCTCATTTGTGACTTCCATCGTCATGCTTGCAGAATGACTGCTTGCACATCCAGACATCAAACGTGAGTTTCAAGCAGGAAAAACAGGTAAGGGTAAAAGAATGTGCCAAGTAAGACTCTCCCTTTTAACCAGGAAAATAAGAGCTTTCCCACTTATACCTTATTGGCTAGAATGGTGTCATAGGGCCAACATAGGCTCGAGTGAGCCTGCGAATTCAAGTTTGTAAGGTGGGCACACTGCTGCACTGAACGAAATTTGAGGTCACTAAGCAAGGAAGATCTGGGACAAGCCAGCCACCGTGTCTGTTGGGGAGACACTTCATCAGCTCAGTGAGGAGGTCCATGTGTCGAGGAACTGAAGCATCCTGCCAACAAGCGGCACTAATATGTCAGCCATGTGAAGTGAGACACTTTAGAAGCAGATCCTCCAGCCTCAGTCCAACCTTCAGATAACTGCAGCCCAGCTGTAACCTGACTGCATCCTCATGAGAGACCCACAGCCAGATCACCCAACTCAGCCATTCCTGAATCCCTAACCCTCAGAAATAGCATGCGATCAAGGCAAGTGCGTAAAAATAAAAGTGTATGGCCAAGGCTGGTGGAGATAAAAATACCACGCGGTAATGACTACACACAATCAGGGCCGGTGAATGGAGTGTTAACAGGGATGTAGGATGGAGTAAGAAGTGTTTCCTAGTTAGTGATGTTCACTTTTTAATTTCTCCCCAAGAATGGTTTTTATTTCCTCAAAAGAAGAAAGGAGAAAAAAACCCTCACCTTTAATAAAATTTAATAAAATACATTGCAATGAGTCTTTTAACAGACACACAATACCAATATGTAGTATGCTTGTTTCAGAATGAAACAGGGTTAGAAAATATGATTATGTAATGAATCAAAATTTTAATTGTAGACCTGCTTATTGATGATGTATATAAACATACTAGTAAAAAAGACTCTTGACCCAGTAATAAAAACTAAAGGTATGTTTATGTCAAAAAAAAAATAGCATGCCATCATAAGTGATTATTGTTGTTTTAAACAAGCTTAGGGGCAATTTGTTATGTGGTAGTGAGAAACTAATATGGAAAATAAGAAAGAAGAGATGGAGGGAATATGGATTAGGCAACGAACTGTGCCTGTCACAAAGAGGGAATAATTAACTTTCAGATCTGGAGGGCAGATAAATCTTTACAGAGGAAGTAATACCTTAGTAAGCTGTATAGAAATAAATAGTTTACTGGGCAGAGAAGGAAGGCACATGGGGAACCCCTTTCAGGTAGAGAGAATACATGTACAGCTCAATGGCCCAACACAGTGTGGGAACGGGAGTTGGAGGGAACGTGACTACTTCCACTTGCTTCCATCTGTCGGTGGCGTGGAGGTGGGGAGGGGGCCCGGGGAGTGAAGCATGAACGAAGCAGGAGGTATATGCAAAAGCTGGATCATAATAGGTCTTGAAATTCTTCTTCTGAATCTTGGTTTTCTCTCATTGGCAATGGAAAGCCATTGAAGGTTTTTAGGAGGAAATACTCATGATCAGATTATATCTGAAAAAGATTGCCCTAGCAGTGGTGAGGGGCACAAACTAGACACGGACTTCCTAGAACATCCAAAAGAAGATTCAGTTTGTACAATTAGATGCACAATATTTGGCAACCATATGGCTTTCAGGTACTTTAAAGTACCTGAGATCGTAAAGTAGCAGAGATCGTGGACTATTTCCATGAGGCCTAAGAACAACAGAGTATTTCTTATATCCAAAATAAAGTAGTGGACAATGGGCAGAGTATACCTGCCAGGACTCTGGATTTAGACCTGGGCCTGAATCATACTCTGCTACTTAGGCGGCACTGTGGCTAACCCTCTGAGCCTAATGACGATAATAATGTAGCCTACCTTGTGTATCAGTGGGTGAGCCTCCGAAGTAACTATGTAAATATCCCAGCAGAACACCTGGCACGTGGTCGAGTGTACCTAACACTTCTGTTGACGATCCCATTTTACCTGCAAAACGGATGAGTGAGTGAGATTGGGCTGAGTTATTCTCCTCACAGGTGGGAAAACTGAAACAAAGATGATTTATGATTTACGGCAGAGTTAGGGTTTGGATCTGGACATCTGGATTGTCAGTCCAATGCTACTCCACTCTGCAACCACACAGTCAAGCAATTACACTGTCACTTCTTTTTGGTGGTGAAAATAAAAGTTGAGAAATGTCAATGAAAAATAAAATGAATAATCAAAGTAAAAGCAAAGAATTATTCCCACAAAATGATCTTCAGTCTTCTCTCCCCTGCTTGCAATGTACAAATCTCCAGTCCATCTTATTTTTATTCCTTGCTCGTATTCATAATGTGCCATAAGGAAGCTGATAGATGATCAGGCTTTCCTATGAATGATCTCATTTCCCCTCATAACTGTTCAGTGAATAAGAAGAAATCAGCTCTTGGTTTTGTCACATATGTTACAGGTACATTGTTTTAATTCAGAAGAAACTGAGGATATAGCATGTGCTGGTTTGGGGGTATCTAAAGATGAAAATAAGCCTTGAGGAGTCTAGTACTTAGTGGGGAAGTCAGACCTTGAACTAATACCTATCAAGTCCAGATGATAAGCCCTGCACTAGAGGAATAAACAACCTGCCCTGAGCACAGGAAGGAAACTTTTAGTCTATTTCAGAGTTACAGTAAGGACGGTGAATGGTCCCCAGAGTAATGAGGGCACTCGAGTTAGGTTTTGAAGGATGAGTAGAAGCTCACCAGAAAGATAGGTATTCGAGCCAAAAGGAGTTCGCGTTGAGTAATGCCAGGGAAATATAAATTGCCTGGGAAATTTAAAGTATTTTGGTGCTGCCAGAAAGAAGGGTACACAGGCAGGGAGTGGCAAGAGATGCAGCTGAAGAAAGGAGAGACCTTGAGGCCTCACTGGGAGGTTGAGGCTTAATTTTGAAGGCAATAGGGAGCACCTGGGATGTCTGTAAACACTGCGTTCAGCTATTAGACTTTTGGAAGAGGCACCTACCGTGGGGTCCTCTTTCCGGCCACTCGCCTTGTCTTACAGTACTGCGGTTAATCACACAGCTGGCTTGCATGGGGAATGGAAGGTATCCATTTTATTGGGGACTGAGTCTGTCCCTTCCGTGAGCCCACTGGACTCACAAATGAGAAATACTCTGAGTAAATTACAGGATCAAGAGACACTGAATCTGGGCCAAATGCATTTGGTCATGAGTGTGATTTATCAAGAAAGTAAACCCACTGTCAAGATAAGGGAGAAGGCTCCTGATTTACACTCGCCAGCAGAACAGGAACGTGGCTGCATCTCACTTCCCAGCCGTCACCACGCCCTGACCACTTTCTTGCCTCCCCGCCATCACACAGGACTACTGGGAAGCAGAACCTCACTCTTCAGACCACAGCACCACACACACAACGCCAACAAACAGAAAGGCTTTGGGGTCCACGGAAGCTGTCATGAGGTTCCCCCCCACCCCAACCTGGCTGAAATAATGTGATTTCCAGCCCTCATGGTGGCCTCATCTAGGGGCCAACCTGGGCACTCCATAGAGACACTGGGCACCACTGGGACAGAAGAAATTATTTATCACCTGCAGCTTACAGGGTTGCAGGGGCCGGAGGGAGACCTAGACAACTCTGAGCCTCCCATGGTTCAAGGAACACCCTGCCCAAATATTATTCTGCACCAGGCATTTACTACCCTTCTCAGAAGCCCTCTGGATTCCGGCTCTGGGGCATTGACACGCTCTGTGGGAGGAAGCCCCTGCCATCCCCGCCAGCCCGTCCAGTTCTCTAAAGTGACATCGGACCCGGCCAAGGAGCATACCGATCTAACTGGCAACTGCCGCCTCACTACCCGCGAGACACATAAGGATCTTGGGGCCAGGACCTCATGCTGTTTTGTAACATAAGCACTTTCCACCCAGGGTGCATAAGTCAAGGAGGGTCTGGTTGTGGACTCCAAATAGTCCCTATCGCAGTGTTATTGTAGCCTCCCATTCTTCCTCCTGATTACTCCACTCAACATAATCTACAGTGTTCAGCGATAAACCTGCTGGCACTCAATTTATAGGCAAACAATTCCCGTCTCTTTTCAGCCACTTATCTTTTCCAGCAGTCAAAGAAAAACTATATATAGTGTCTCTCTGGCGTCTAATCTTCTTTTTTTTTTTGACACAGGGAGGCATCAAGGTTTTATGTTGGGTAAAAAAGCAGAGTCTAGCTTCTCCCTGGAACATAACAAATGGCCGTGTACCAGTATGGGGCAGGCTGGTGAGGCATGACCGGCTGTAGAATGAAAAGGCAAGAGAAGAGGATGATCGAGGCTGGAAACGTGGCCCTGATGTGGCCCGTGATGAGCCCCATGCACAGACTCAGATGTGATAAAAAGAAGAATCAGTGTTGGAAAATACAACAGCAACAGTGCCAATTAACAAGAGTGGTCCTTTACAAAAACACTCACTGCTTCTTCACAAAGCCTGGTGTCATGGAAATGCCATGGGAAGTCTGGGCAGTATTTTATTTATTAAGCATTTTCAAATGCTTAAAGATGTTTTCAAAACATCTGACTGTATCCCCGTAACAATCCTATAAGGCAGGTAGAGATGAGAATTATTCTCAGTTTTAGATGAGAAAATAGATATAGTAAATTTACTTGCTGAAGGTCCTAGCAAAATACAGAGGTTTCTGATGTCTAACCTACTGCTTTTCTCATTCACTCCCTTGGAGATTTATCCTCCTCAGGCTAACTCAGTTGCACCCACACTCAGTTACACACACACACACACACACACACACACACACACACACATGCATATCCACACCTACTCAAGCAGGAGGAAACCTGGAAATGTGGCCAAAACATCTCTCTATGGCAACATTTATAATATTCTCAATTACTGCTAAGAAAATATTCTTAGCACTTCAGAAGGAAAGTGAAAACTAATCAGAAGTCAACAAAAGAAACCATTTAATTGATTATTTTCTGCCCTCTACTTTTGGAGAAAAATATAAAATTCTCAGAAAACAAGTAGATAAATGGGGACTTATAAAGGTTATGCTCCAGATTCCTCAGCTTGACTCCCAAACCTACATCTCTAGTCCTCAATCCTAGGAGAACAAAGTGAGCATCCCGTTTGCTGCCTTTCACCTACTAACACAAAAGAGAGATGTAGTTTAGGCAAAATAGTATCAAGAATTACAACTTAACGGGGTTTGGCTCATGACAAATTAAAAGATCAAAGCTTCCCATTTCCCAACTATTCCAGGTAATCAAGTTTTTTTCTACAGAACTTCAAGAGGCTTTTAAAACACTTAGAAGAAAATGCAAAATCACTCACTATGAAAAAGCACCTGCACCTACCTGTTAGTTTTAAATGAGTTTTTAGGGACTAGACCCGGTCTTTATCCCAAATTCCAGATCAAATTCTTCTACCATAAACCCTATGATGATGAAATGTTTCTTTCCCACCTCTAGTCCTGGCCCTATTTGGTTCTAACATGACTTTTTCAACAGCAGCACTTCTTGAGCAAGGATTGTGCTAAGAAGCCTGTGTGATATAAGTCAGGGAAGAGGGGGTTTAGGCAAACTGAGGGGCAAGCTCCAGACGTATGAGGTGCTCAAAGGTGTTCATCAGATGGTGGGCAGAGCTACACAGGAGTAAGGAACGATGTTGATCCAAAAACAGGAAAAGAGAACTGAAAAGACCCAGATGGAAGGTCTTCATGGAAGAGAGAAGCTGAAAGGTGAAGTTGCCCTTTGCAGCAAAGGACACAGGCCCTGCTCTGTCCTTGAGGAGCTCACGGTCTAATGGACCAGACTATTGAGGTGATAAACGCCACGCATGTGAACAAAGAACTATAGACCCAGGAGGGCTGTGAGTGAGTCTGATAGTGCAGTTCAGGCAAGGTTTCATACCGGTGTGGGGTACGAAAGTGATACTGGGGTGGGGACTTGAAGGATTTTTCTAGATAGAGAAGGGTTGGGGAAATAGCCTCAGCAAAAAGAGATTGTAGTGTGTTGAATAGTGCATCCCCCAAAGTATCAATACACCCGGAACCTGTGAATGTGGGCTGATTTGGAAAAGATGTAATTGAGTTAAGGATCTCCAGATGAGATCCTCCTGGGTAATCTGGGTGAGTCCTAAATCCCATGACAAGTGTCACACAGAGGAGAGACACACAGAGGGAAGAGAATAAGGCCATGTGAAGACAGAAGCAGAGACTGGAGTTATTCAGCCACAATCAAGGAACACCTGGGGCCACCAGAACCTGGAAGAGGCAAGGAAGGACTCTCTCTGAGAGCCTCTGAAGGGAGTGTAGGCCGGCTGACACTTTCATTTTGAACTTCTGGCCCCCGAACTGTCAGAGAATAAACTTCTCTTGTTTTAGGCCACCATGTTGTGGTACAGTCCCTCAGTATCCATGAGAACTGGTTCTGGGGAACACCTCCCCCTCCCACCATGGATACCAAAATCTATGGATGCTCAAGTCCCTTAAATAAACTGGTTTAGTATTTGCATATAACCTACTCACATCCTCCCAGGTATTTTAAATCATCCCGAGATTACTTATAATACCGAATACATTGTAAATTCTATGTAAATAGTTATAAATACAATGTAAATACTATGTGAATAGTTACCCAGGCACAGCAAATTCAACTTTGGCTTTTTGGTACTTTCCAGAATTTATTTTTTTTCTGAATATTTTCTATCCAGGGTTGTTTGTGGGTAGCAGATACAGAGAGATGACTGTAATTCATTGCAGCAGCCACAGGAAATGAATACAAAGGTGTGAAAGGAATGCCAGTCCTGAGCCTGGTTGCCCCAAGGTCCATTGCTCACCCTTTTCCTGCTCCACTCTCTATGGCAGGGGGCTGCCCCCTACAGACTGTTTCCTAGAACCCTGTGGTTTCCAGCTGGGCTCGGCCAACAGGATGAACTTGGCAGAGACCAAGGGTGGGAGGAAGGGAGCAGCCAGGGCCTTTCTTCCCTCCTTTCTCAGCCTCTAGTGACAGCCCCAGCAGCACCCCTGTCTCCTCCATGGCTCCCACTCCCACCAAATAGGATCATTGTGATTCCAGGTTCCCCTGGGTGATCCCAACCCCTGTTCTAACTAAAAGTCACAGTAGTTTCTAGAAAAAATAACTCCAATATGACTAGAGCACAGGCCACTGGGGGAGGGTGGGGAGAAGAGCCTGGAGCAGTAGGCTGACGCTGGGTTGGGAGGCTTTTGGCCTCATCCAATAAAGCAAAATCTCAACAGGAGTCACAAGCTCTCTTTTTTTTTTTTTTTTTTTTAATTATTTTATTTATTTATTTTATTTTTGGCTGCGTTGGGTCTTCATTGCTGCATGTGGGCCTTCTCTAGTTGCGGTGAGCGGGGGCTACTCTTCGTTGCGGTGCACAGGCTTCTCATTGCGGTGGCTTCTCTTGTTGCAGAGCACAGGCTCTAGGCGCATGGGCTTCAGTAGTCGTGGCACGCGGGCTCAGTAGTTGTGGCTCACGGGTTCTAGAGCGCAGGCTCAGGAGTTGTGGCGCACGGACTTAGTTGTTCCGTGGCATGTGGGATCTTCCCAGACCAGGGCATGAATCCGTGTCCCCTGCATTGGCAGGCGGACTCCCAACCACTGCGCCACCAGGGAAGCCCACAAGCTCTTGTCTCTGACATCCACTGGTACCTGGCTAAGTCACCATGAAGGCTCCAGACATTTCCTGGTGGGGGATTATAGTAGCTTGTTAGGGCTGCCATAACAAAGCACCACAGACTGGGTGGCTTAAACAACAGAAGTTTATTTTCTCACAGTTCTGGAGGCTAGAAGTTCAAGATCAAGATATTGGCAGGGTTGGTTTCTTCTGTGGCCCCTCTCCTTGGCTTGCAGATGGCTGTCATCTCCCTGTGTCTTCACGTGGTCTTCCCTCTGTACTTTCCTGTGTCCAACTCATCTCTT
The DNA here is from genome assembly GCF_002837175.3 of Physeter macrocephalus. NCBI lineage: Eukaryota > Metazoa > Chordata > Mammalia > Artiodactyla > Physeteridae > Physeter > Physeter macrocephalus. The sequence goes on from NC_041218.1 coordinate 44,509,194, forward strand.
CTTCTAAGGACACCAGTTATATTGAATTAGAGCCTACTCTGATGACCTCATTTAACTTAATTACCTCTTTAAAGAGCTTATCTTGAAATTCTGAGGTACTGGAGGTTAGGACTTCAACATACAAATTTGGGGGGAACACAGGTCAGCCCATGACTTAAGTATGCACAGCAGATTGAAAGGTAGTGAGAATCACGGCATGCCCGATGGGAATCTGCTGTAACCAGCAGGGGTTCGGTAAGAAACAAAGGTGCCAGGTGGACTCAGGGGTACTTGGTAGAAATCATAAGGTGGTGGATGGGAGACCTGTCCAGCAAAAGAGGTCAAAACAAGGAAAAAAGGAAGAAAATGGAAGACGCCTTGTGGGAGTTGACCAGATGGACAACTGGACTAGCTTTTGAGAGCGTGTGAGAAACTCACCGAGGACTTGCAGAAGGCTTGAGTTGAGGGTCTATTGGCTGGTAAGGGCAAAAGTTGGTAAAGGAAAGGTTTACATTATTAATGCGATTAATACCCACAGGTTGATAATATCTATATGGTAGAAGCCTACATTTTGGAAGGAATTAAATTCTTCTTACAGCCCCACTGTCCCCTCTACAGCACAGACGCAGATAGTGTCTGGTCTCCTTTACATAGCATCCCTGTAGAGATAAAAACAGGAAACCAGGGCCTGCAAACAGTGATTGCAAGGAAAGGGAGAATCAGACAGAGGCAGCGGGAACTTGACTGGGGCTCAGTTCAATCGGCACAGCTCAGGTTGTGTGTTGGCCACATGCAGACGTGCTGCGGCTCTAAGGCCGTAAGCCTATGTCCAAGGGAGCCATATACACGTGCTTTTGCAGATGAGACACAATTTATTAATATGAGACTCTGCAGGGTGCAGGGCAATAAATTGTAATTCGTGAAATTTATAAACTGAGATAGCAGTAGTGAGGGTCCTGTGAATTGTAATTCTCTCGACCTGACAAATGAACTGCTCTAGGCAGCGACAGCTTCAGCAGGGTGAGAGAAATAAATCAGCTGGCTGAACGGTGGTAAGAAAGCAAACAGTTTTATTGGTCTACGGATCTTGAGAAATGTTGATTAAGTCAGATCTGGAATCCCCCCCCACAGTTGTTTTACAAGCTGCTTTATCCTGGAGACCCCCCAGTCCCCGCCATATTACCACAGTCTCCAGGAAAAATGGGAAGTGAGTTATGCTGTGTTTGGGGTAGGAAACAAAAATATGTATCTTTTATGGTCCTGGGAAAAGTTAAGTCTGACCATTCAAGGAGGCTTCTGTGTTCCCAAGGTCTCCATTAGAGAAAAACTTTATGGGATGTTTTTCCACATTGATAACCTCACAGTCTCCAGAGAGCAGAGAACAGAAAATACCTTCAGGAACTCACGATTTGAGAATATATTTAGAATAAGTAGGACTCATCAGAGGTTAGCTTTTGAATTCATAAAGCATGGATTTACTCGGCAAGAGTAGACAAAAGAACGCTGTGGGCAACGTTTAAACCGCAGACACTAGAGCAAACTGCTTTTAATTATATTTGTGTCCTAAGAGAACCCACTTGCTATCAAATAACTAACACGCTAACGACCCTCTGGTCTGTTCATGAATCAAGACCCTATGGACTTCATTCTAGAATATGGTTTGGTTTCAGTAAATGATCACATTTATTCTAAACTGTAGCCTTCAAATTCAAAATGTCATGTATCCAAGACTTGTGTTCTCTCTAGTTGATCGAAATTACCAGATGGGAATTATTTAATTCAGAAATTTATTTGCAAGAAACAGCAGGAAAGAGGTAGCGACTCCAGAGAAGGGAAGGGTAGGAAAATTAACGTTGGTTGGCCATCCATGTGCCAGGTAGTAGGCTCAGGGTCTCACTACCTTCGAGAAGTGATTATCATCTCCTTTTAGAGAAAAAGCTGAGACTCAGAGAGGTCTGTTAACTGGCCAAAGTCACAGTGCAGCAATTTTAAAAGGGTGCTCTTAGTGAGATGAATGAGCCTATTGATAAAATAGTATTTCATGCCGTATAGGCATCTGGGTAGTCAGAGTATCGTCGAGGTATACCAGATGAACCTAAGAAATGTGGGAAGAAGGCCATGTTGATGCCTACAAATATGATTACAAAGTGGATTTTTGCTCATGTTGGGTTGAGTGTATATCCTGAGAATAAAGGAATTAACTGACAACTAAGAATAAAAGGAATTAACCAACAAGTAAGTTCATGCCCTTTCCTTTCAAAATTGAGAGCCTTAGAATCTTCCAGTTGCGTTCTCTCCATGTCACCCAGCATCCCTTTCTGCCTACAGATGCAGGCCTAATTGGGTCCCAGACATACATCACTGCCTCACTTATTCTAAACCATCTCTGTGGAAGAAATAACCACCTTCTCCCTGGGGTAAGAGGCCCAGGAAACCCAGTCTGCCCAGCCAGTTGGACTACCATGCTTGGACAGAGAGGGAGGCTTTAGGGGTAGTCCTCCTCACCCCATGGGAAGTGGAGGCCAAGGGGCTCTGGGAATCTCCAGTTTCAGGAGCTGGCTGCCCTAAGATTGAGGAAAGCAGGTGGTCACAGCGGTGCCGTGGGGCAGACCCCAACAATTCGTTGCAGCCGCAGGAAACTTCCAAAATGTCTTTCACAGAAGCTCTGGCTCTACCTGGAGCAGTCGCGTGTTTGTGTGGCCGCAGGGCAGCGGCCGCCCCTGTGCTATCCCAGCTCCCCGGAGTCGGGCGTACAATCAGCCACAGCGATGAAATCTGACTTCAAAAGCGCAGATCCTGGAGATGTCCACTTCCGGAAGACACATCTCCTGCCTAATGTACAATATCTGGGCTGCCCGCCACCTGAGGGAGAGGCCAGGCGGTAGAGGCCTGCCTCAGGGGTTGCTGCTCTCATCAAAATACCCATCTCTGACTCTCCTCTTCACTCTCTCTCCTCTCTGCCACACTTGGATTATGGCCATGGGCTCCTTGGGGGGTGTTCTTCAACCATTTCCATAGGCTTATTCCCCAAAACTTTTTCCAGCCCATTACTTCCCAGCTGCAAAATCTTTCTTGCTTCCTCTTAGCCTAGAATAGTACTTGAATGAAGATACAGATCTCTTGGGGCTCAAGTTCAAATGCAGATTATGATCGTACGTCTGAGTTGAGCCCTGGGATTCTGCATTTCTAACAAGCTCACAGACGACAGTGTGTTGCTGATCCCTGCACCACACTTTGAGTGTTAAAGACCAGTAGCCTATGTCCCAAATTCCTAAGGCTGGGGTTGAAAACTCTGGGCTGCCCCCAACCCCCAGACTACCTTTCTGACCTCTCCACCCCTCCTTCCCACCCCCCTGCTCTGCTCCAGGCAGACATCATCCAGCCCTCAGGGACACCCAGCCCACCCACTAGGGTTATGTGCCTACCATTTCCCTTGCCAGCAATGCTTGCATCCTTCTCTTTGCTGTTCAACTCCTTCTTCCTGGCAAGTGCTAGCCTTCCCATAAAGACCATTGTCTTCCTAACAGGAAGAGCTGCATTCCAGAGTTGTGGCACACAAGGGACCAAGCCAGGCTTTCTCAGCAAGTGTCAAACCCAGGGACTGTTTGGGAGAGAAGGATCTGGACCACCTCTCCCCAGATGGAGCATGCCCAGAAAACTGCCTGCACTGGTCCATCACTTTCTAACTGGAAGCCTGCTCCAGGATGGTCACCTTGGAGGCAGCAAAGTTTAGCTATTCTTGACTACTTAGAGACCAGAGTGCCTTGTACAGTGAATACCTGTGTCTGAGAGAGCCTGGCTGACACAGCTAGAGTCGAAATTTCCTGCCTCACATTGTTGAGGCCAAATACTTCAAGAAACTAATGAAAAGTAGATTAGGTACTTTCTATAAAAAATACTGGGGCTTCCCTGGCGGCGCAGTGGATAAGAATCCGCCTGCCAATGCAGAGGACATGGAGTTCGAGCCCTGGTCTGGGGAGATTCCCACATGCCACGGAGCAACTAAGCCCATGCGCCACAACTACTGAGCCTGCACTCTAGAGCCCGTGAGCCACAACTACTGAGTCCACGTGCCACGACTACTGAAGCCCGTGCGCCTAGAGCCCGCGCTCCGCAACAAGAGAAGCCACCGCAAGGAGAAGCCCGTGCACCACAATGAAGAGTAGCCCCCGCTCGCCGCAACTAGAGAAAGCCCGTGCGCAGCAACGAAGACCCAATACAGCCAAAAATAAATTAATTAATTTAAAAAAATTTTTTTAATATACTTTATACAGTCTGATGTTAAATTGGGAAATGACTAAAGAGTACAAATTCTTAGCCATCTTTTGTTTCAATTTAAATATTCAAAAGCCCCTGTCGTAACAAAGCCCCTCAAGAAAAGCTATCTGAGGCCCTCCTTAATTTGCCTTTTTTGCTTCCAAACAGTGAAACTCCAGCCAAGATTTTCTGGTTATGGAACCTCTTCCGATCCAGATATCTCACTGGCTGTGGAAACTATTGGGAACTGGAATGAAAATTTCCATCTTATCTGCCCTCTGTTATTTTGTAGGGGAGGGTGTGGCTTTATCAGTTTGCAGTGGGGTGTAGGGGAGGTTTAGCCTTGCAGAGACCGGTGGGCCCTCTCTTCCCCAGATTTGCTGTCAGTTGTTTTGAGGGAAATGGGTAACCGGATCTTAGAATCCCTGGATGTGACGAGATAACATTGACTATAGGCAATTCTATTTACTGATAAAAATAATATATAGTTTTCAAATAGTCCCATAGTGAGTCACTTCTAAATAGTCAGAAATACATTTCCTGCAATTCTTCTTTGAGATTTGAATTAATAGTTTTTCAAAATTTCTCCCCTCACTAAGATAGTCCTATTGAATGCTCATAGAATTAGCACCATGCTCTTAAACTTGCCATAATCTAGACTTTGGGGACCCACCAGATATGAATCAAAGTCCAGAGCGTATTCTCTCATATGAAATGTATTCTACTCCTAGCCTGACTTCCTGAAAGTAGCAAAGAATAGCATACGAGCAAGAGTTAGACAAAACCTATCAGCAAGTTTCCAGAATGCCAGACCGCTGGCAAAAGGCAAACATCCCAAGTCATGGATGGATGTAGCAGCTGAAGCCTAATTTAAACACCATGAGCTAAAGAAACTGAGGAGTCTTGAAGAAAATGTCAACAGACTGGGCTGCCTTGTCCTGTTCAGCCACTCAGCTCTGTAACTTTGGACAAGTCTTTTTTTTTTTTTTTAACATCTTTATTGGAGTAAAATTGCTCCACAATGGTGTGTTAGTTTCTGCTGTACAACAAAGTGAATCAGCTATATATATACATATACTCCATTTCTCCTCCCTTTTGCATCTCCCTCCCACCCTCCCTATCCTACCCCACTAGGTGGTCACAAAGCACCGAGCTGATCTCCCTGTGCTATGCGGCTGCTTCCCACTAGCTATCTATCTTACATTTGGTAGTGTTTATAAGTCCATGCCACTCTCTCACTTTGTCCCAGCTTACAATTACCCCTCCTCGTGTCCTCAAGTCCATTCTCTACGTCTGTGTCTTTATTCCTGTCCTGCCCCTAGGTTCTTCAGAACCTTTTTTTTTTTTTAAAGATTCCATATATATGGACAAGTCGTTGAACCTCAGTTTCCTTATCTGGAAAGTGGGACTAATGACTGCCCCATGTACCTTGCAGAGTGGCTGTGACAGTCAAATCAGATCATCCCCCAGCAAGCATCTTTTCAGTTTACAAAGGGATTGATACCATGTCGTCGGCAAGCAGTGCTTTCTGCTGGTTCTGGAGCAGCTCTCTACTGCTGCTCTCCCAGACCTTCCTCCCTACTTTGCACAAGTAGAAATGGGAGGAAGGGAAGCAACAGGTATTTTAGAAGAACCATAATCTCATCCAGTTTCAATTGTGATTCTCTAAATCTCTCTCCTGCGTTTTCCTCATCAAGTCCCCCAATTCTCCAGTCCTACTCCCTCCCCTATCTCAGTAACAGAGTTGGTTAATTCTAGTTAACCTAGAGAAGCTATCTTTCCCCTACCCCCTAAATCAGAGGCCATCATTGTGTTCCTAAAGGCTCTCTGCAGGGGCATTACTGGCTATCTTCTCTAAAGGATGGAGAGGGAGACAGTCCTATTAGTGAAGGAAATCCAAAAAGAATTCTGGCCTCCTACAGGGGCTGGAGGGGATAGAGACCTGTGTTCCCGGGTGCAGAGGTTCTACCTCCCTGAAAGTCCTCGGTTGTGGTGGGGAGCTGCAGGGCCTCAGGGAGAAATTACAGCCATGGCAAAGCTTTGCCAAGAGACAGTAAAGCCACCAGCCTCCAAGGACGTTGAGGACCTGGCAAATGAACACATCAGCAGTCACCCACATGGACAGGAGACCAGAGGGCTCCACCTGAATGCTCTGGGTGAACATTCCCAGAAACTGGGAGGAAGGGGCTGTTCCAGGAAGGTCTGAGCCTGATTTTACCACCACCCTGGCAGGATGGCTACAATAGCATATCAAATTTAATTTCAAGTAATAAAAGAAATGTGACATTTCTTATGCCTGATCACGTGGAGCAGAATTCACATGCATGTTGTTCTTTCTGGGACATTCTGGCAAATAACACTGCTTTCTTTGGATGCTCCAGAGTTTGGGGAAAACGGTTCTAAAGATCAGCATAGCTCTTTCTGAAGTTACCTTCCGCTCCCTCCCTTGTTGAGAATTTACCCAGGGAAATACCAACCCAGCAAGTATTTCCTTCATAACCTGAGACTCAAGGCCTGAGTGGCCTACATGCCCTTCACTAACAAGTGCTTCCCAGCTAGTCTTTGGTGGAAGAAAATATCTGTTCTTTCTTTCATCCCAAAAGTTACACGTAATAAACACATCAAAAAATATATATGAAACATCATGACTAGCAAGCAATGTCCATGATTCCCAGGCAAGGATGATCGTTGAACTGCTCTAGCAACTAAGCTCACGACTTTGGGAAATAGAGGTGTTGTTGTCCTTATTTCACCCTGAGGAAACTGAGGCCCAGAGGTGTTGACTAATTGGTTAAAGAACTCAGGCTATTAAGTGGCAGAGCTAAGATTAGAACCCAACTCTTTATTCTATTCTCCTGGGCTACTTAATCCCAATTATCTGGGGTTCTTCAGCAATATGCTTCTCTTTCTCAGTAAGTGTGTGTGTGTGTGTGTGTGTGTGCGTGTGTGTATGTGCGCGTGCGTGTGTGTGTGTGTGTGTGTGTGTGATCAAGGCCTCAGTTGCGTGTGTGTGTGTGTGTGTGTGTGTGTATGTGCGCGTGCGTGTGTGTGTGTGTGTGTGTGTGTGATCAAGGCCTCAGTTGCTGAATGTAGAATAGAGAGCACAGATTTTTAAATAAAACCGTTGCCATATCTGTTTCATTCTGGAAGGAGAAACTCTGAGGTCCAGCAGGCGTCTGTTGAGCTTGGGCTGAAATGTGCCCATTGCTGATTTAATATGATAGTCAGGGGTGGGGGACCTGGTGACAGACTATGATGTGTGGACTGTTGTTTTGCACTTTTATGTTCCTTGGAATTTGTCAAAACTTCACTTCAGCACTCCCAGAAGTGCCATGGAGTCATCTGTCCTGCTCTCTGACTGCAGGAGCAAATGGCAGGGGAGTGGTGGTCACTGGAGTTAAGGTCAGCACCAGGTCAGAAAGTGGCAGAACTTTCCTGAGGACAGCCGGCCGCCGCCGCTGCCCCCTTCACACCCAGGGGGCTCCTGTCTCTGGGGGATAAACATCTTTGCTGTCTCTGACTGAAGGGGGCCTGCAGACCCCTCCTGTCTCAGCTCAGTCTCGGGGCTTCTGGAGACAGGGATTCTTTTCCACACCCTTAGTCACGGTGGATCGAGCTGCAGGCAAGGAAGGCAGGCATGGGATGCAGGGGGCATGCCGGCTGAGCTCACCACCTCCGGGATGCTCCGTCTCAGGGCTGCGTGGCCAGCAGCACCCAGGGTCAGGAGCCAGCCTCTGCCATGCCTTCAGGCCACTGTGGTCACAGCAAAGGCAGAGGCAGGCAGGAGGGCACGCTGATGTTTAGGTTCCCGCAGCCAGATGATCTCGCCAGCTGGGCAGCAGTGCCTATTTCCCAAGGCTGGTCTGGCAGCATAAAGATTTTGGAACACTACTGGCACCCAGCACTGGGCATCTGTAGAGCCTTCTTGGGAGCAGCTGATCTGAAGGGTCACCCTGTCCTAGCAGTGAGGAATGGCCAGGTTTGGTTGCCCCAACTCTCCTGTTGGAGAAGGAGAGAATGGTTTGCCTAGAAAACCCTAGTGGGTTTTTCTGTTGGGTTGCTTCATGTTGGCCTCTTGAGGAGATGGGATCTATTAAATGGGGTCTCACGGGGTCCTGGTTCTGTGATGTTGGGATCATTGCTCAGATCTTCCCACATAGGATGACATCACCCCTATTGAGAAGCCAACCTCCAAGAGAATCAAGAAAAAGCCATATAACTCTTCATTTTATTTTTAACTCGCCAAATCTTAGTTTCCAGATCTGTAACATGAGGTTTATAATAATGTCCTAGCATGGGGAGTTCTTTGAGAGTTAAATGTGATTATATGCATTAAAATATTTAAGCACAGTGCCTGGTGCAGAGTAGGAGCTCAATAAATGTTCATTTGTTCCCTTCCTCCTTTCCCCCTGGGATCCCTGGATCCATTGCCATATCCTCCCAATGTCCAAATTAAAATGAACACCATTTTGTAATAACTAAAGCTTAGGAAAGATGATGTGACATTGTCAACCATGACAAAGCCAGGGACTCAGCATGAGTGCAGGATTCTGCTCAGTCTATTGTTGGAAGCCACATTTTAATCCTCCAAGTTGGGGGCAGAAAATCATGCTAAGTGCCTATGGATGGTGTCTAGCTGGTGAGGGTGACAGTTGTTACAACTTGTGGAGGCAAAGAGGCAAAGATCGAAAGTGTGAGGCTTGGGCCGCCCAGACATGGGTCTGCAGGGGAGAGGGCCATTAATTTCCTTTCCATTTCAGATTGAAAGGAAAGCTTCCTTGCCAACTGCAGGGACCCAGAAAGGGCCACTTCTCACTGCAAACCAAAAATTTCTGACAGGTGAGTGGCCTGAAGTGTCACTTGGGATCAACTACTGGGAAGCAATTCCAGAAAGGAGCCCCAGACATCGAGACAGTTTGGTTCCCTGTGCTGAGAAGGTGACATCAGCCATGCAGATAAATTCCAAAGACTCTCTCAACCCTCCAACAATGTTTTACCAGCCTGTAAAATGTCCCTGAGCTCTTTCCATACTGACAACTTCTGGGGGCTGTCCAGGGCATCCTGGAAAATTACAGCAAGAGTGCATCTTTCCAATTCTTCTTTACCCAGAGCCTGATTTCTTTTAGACTTGGTCTAATTTCTTGCTGTTCTATCAATTAGTGTTAAATGGGAAAGCTTGTTCCAGTACTAAATGTTGAATGCTGTGCAGAATAGACTGGAAAATTCCAATCACCAAACACTAGGTTCTGATCAGAAAATATGCCAGAGTTGGATGATGACCACAGTACTGAAATTTTACAATTTTCCTCTCTGAGTTCTCACCAAGTCATTTCTCAAGGCCTGCTTATGGTACTTGTGTATTCGTTCTGCAGATCAAGAAACCGAGGTAAAGACAGACTAGATATAATCTGCTTATGGGCATTCAGCAAAACAGATGCTGAATCGATCAAAGGTAAGATGCCTTGCTCCCAGACCTCCTTACCATCATTCTGCAGGAAAACAAAGTGAGATTCAGGAGATCAAACAATGATGGGCACAGAAGGGCTTAAATAGAGCAGAAGTTCCCTTGATCTAATAAGCTCCCAGTGTCCTTTAGGGGGCTCTACGAGAGAAAAGAGATTTCCATGGGGTGGAGAAAGGGGGGGTTGTATGGGAACCAATCAAATCCAAGCAAACATTTGCTACCAGCCCTCATCACTTAATGAAGAAGGCAATCTACTTTTACAAAGAGCTTTTTAAAACTATATAAAATCCTCCCACTTGTTGCCGACAACAGAACTATGAGTACAGTCTTATTATTGCCATTTTCCAGGCAAGGAAACAGAAGTTTGGAGAAGGTACCAATGTCATGCAGCTAATAAGCAGTAAAACCAGACCACCCAGCAACCCAGCTTTCCTGAAGCCAAGTCCAGCGCTCTCTGCCCTACATTTCAGAAGTTGTTGCGCAGAAGAGTTAGCCAGAGCTTGTATCACCGGGCACCAAAGGAAACACTTATCAAAAAGGATGTCATGGGCTTCCCTGGTGGCGCAGTGGTTGAGAGCCCGCCTGCCGATGCAGGGGACGCAGGTTCGTGCCCCGGTCTGGGAAGATCCCACATGCCGCGGAGCGGCTGGGCCCGTGAGCCATGGTCGCTGAGCCTGCGTGTCCAGAGCTTGTGCTCCACAACGGGAGAGAGGCCCGCGTACAGCAAAAAAAAAAAACAAAAAAAAGGATGTCATGACTGGAACTAGGGAGGTAACTTATTAAAGGAATGTTCATTTGTCAGCACCCCAAACTACTGACACAAGCAGGGGACGCAGGTTCGTGCCCCGGTCTGGGAAGATCCCACATGCCGCGGAGCGGCTGGGCCCGTGAGCCATGGTCGCTGAGCCTGCGTGTCCAGAGCTTGTGCTCCACAACGGGAGAGAGGCCCGCGTACAGCAAAAAAAAAAAAACAAAAAAAAGGATGTCATGACTGGAACTAGGGAGGTAACTTATTAAAGGAATGTTCATTTGTCAGCACCCCAAACTACTGACACAAGACTCAGATGGCAGAGGGGTTTTAGGGCGGGGATCAGGAGAGGTCCTAAAAGTCTTTCTTTGACCAGAGGACCCCTTAGGGCGGGTGTCTTTCTATAGTGGGGGTCTCGTGTTCACTCGGTGTAGGCCAGGATGGCCCCTGAAACCTTGGACCCTGGAGCCTTGCGGGGAAGCCCCAGGGTGTCTCAGGCCTCCTGAAATCCTGGGATCTGATCCAAGGATCCAAGAGTGTCAAACCTGGCCCTCACGTTCCCCCGGGATCATGAAAGAGACCAGCCCCCTGCTCTCTGTTCTGTTCTGTGTGCACAGGGCGGGGCCTCAGGAGGTTAAGTGGGGACAAGATAACGTCCCCAGGTGTCAACTCCAGCCTAGGCACAGACCAGGGGAGCCCAGTCCACAGCAAAATGGCTTGCCCTGGCCAACACAGTCATAAGCAGAGACGATCACAGTCCAGGCTAAAAAGACGGAAAACCAGTAGGCAAGGAAAACGTTTTGTCATCCAAGGACAATAAAGTTTATATATTCCCAGATGTGGGTTCTCCCACTTAATCAAAGCTGAAGCCCATTCCAGTGAAAAGAGCTTTTCTCCAGCAAAAAGTGAGGGCAGCTTCTTTGGGGCTAAATTTAGACTTCACCCACAGGGGAAGGGCTCCAACTCTTCCGGGCTGCCAACAGAACAAGCAAACGGTTTAGTGTCCCATGTGGCCACAGCCAGCTCCAGAGCCGAGCCAGCGCGAGTCTGAAATGCTCCTCGCCGGGCAGTGTGGGCTGTGCTGTCCCCAGGGCTGGGCTCTGTCCTGGGCTCGGCCACAGCTTGGAGGGTGTGTGGCTCTGGGCGCTCTGCTGGGATGTCAGGGCTCTTCGCTCACTCTGCCAGGGGGCGGCTGCTCAACTCCCACTACTCCAAAGACCAGGGCTCAGAGCTCAGGAGGTGCTAGAAGGCCAGGATTCTGCCCTCAAACTTATCTTAAAGGTATCTCAGAGATCCAACTTCAAGAGGGCAACGCTTGGCAAAACGACCAAATTAATATACAGAGTGGTAAGGTTCCCAAGAAAGAAGAATAAATTACGCACGGTCGCATAAAGCTTCACGGGAGAGTTGGAGTTTTCGCCTGGGACAGGGACTCTTCCCCCATCTAAAGGCTGCAGTGTCCTCTCCCTGACTCAGTACTTTTTCTCAGTGACCCAAAAAACTCATAGCAGAATACTGAGAGGCACGCCCTGTCTTGAGGAAAAGTTACTGTGGTCCCTATCAAAGGAAGTCACACAAGTTCCATTCACTTCTCTCCTTGTGGCCAAATCACAGGAAAGAGGGAAGAAGCTGGCGTTCTCCCAATGGCGCCCTAGGCTCAAGATCTGGCTTCCCATCCTTAACTCTCAGGAAGTATGTGCCAGCTTACCTCACTGTGGTCGCCAACTCACTACTGTCAAATCTAATCATAACTTATACCAGGCAGGGCTGAGGGGACTTGGAGGGGGAGTGATAACAATAAAAATTGACTGCATCTTTCTCATCCAGCCTTCCTGTAGACATGACCAAGGCTTGCTTAGGGAGTAAAACAAGATGAAAAATTCTGAAACGTATCCCATAGACACAGCTCCAGCTGCACCTCTTCAAGAAGCCTCCCATAGGCAGAGCTAAATCACCATTTCCACTGTGCTCTCATAGCCATGCACCCTTAGCTCAGTTACAACACTGACTCCTCTGTGGGTCATTAATGGTTTGCGCTGGTCTCCCACAGAGACTGGGAAGGGTCCTGATCTTATTTCATTTTGAATCTCTAATTTCTGGCATATAGTAAGCCTTCCACTGGCATTAGATGAGTGAATGAATGAATGAATGAATGATACTCAAAAAGTATAAACCATCTTGTTTAAATATCTTGGTACCTTCCTTAATAAAAGGGGCTGGTATGATAGAAAGTTAACAGATGTCCATAAAAAAGAAGAGGTATCCCAGGATTGCCCAGCCACCTCTTCCACCTGATGATGGGACAAAAACGGTCCTCTCCAGAGAGAACAAGTAAGCATCTGCTAATGTTTGATTATCCCCTCTGGTTAACTGGAAAGAACAGGGCTGCCTTGTGTATCTCTTTCTCTCTCTGCCTCTCTGCTTAACTGGAGGTGGTTGCACCAGCTTGTTCTCGTGTAGCTCCCCCAGCAGGTTAAAGCAGAATATCAAAGGCCCCACTGCACTCATTATCTGCAGTGAAGCCCCCCAGCAACGTCCCAGCCTCCCTGTCCCTGCACCACTGATCTGACTGCCGATCAACACCATAGGAAGGAGTTCCTAGACCCTATCAGATAGACTCAGGAGATCAGTTTCTTGGTGGACAACTTTTTCCACCAATCTTGGAATGAAATACATATAGTGGCAGTCCAGCAAACAGAAAGTATAGGTGGGAGAATTCTCAGATAACCTATAGCAATTACCCTATCTTATAAGAGCAATGCCAAAGATATAAATATTCAAAAGAGAAGCATGCCTGTGTCATCTGACCTGAGCCACAATCTGCTCTGCATTTTACCCAGCCAACCAGGAAAGAAGGGAGAGAATGCAAATCCTATTTTTAAAAAAAGATAAATTTCAAGGCAGCCAGACATTTCCAGAAGCAACTTGGGTTAGAAAGCAACGTACCAAACAAGAATATCTGAAAATTGCTGAACGGAAGGATTACTAGGATAGACACGTGTGTTTCTTTTAACAATAAATAAGTATTAATGATCATAAGTTGCCATGGTTGTAATTCAACTTGATGTTTAAAGACATTGGACTTAGCTGGTGGGAACTGTTGCCCTCTACTGGATGGAATGTCACAAGACAGTCATAATTTCATATTTGCAGTTGCCTGGGTGTTTTCATCCACCCAAGAATGCAGACGGTCCTGATGGTGGTGATGATGAGAATGAGGATGGACAAGGGGGAGGGGAAGGAGAAAAGAAGAGAGAAGGAGGAGATAATAACTGTGACAATGGGGAGAACCCCTTCGATTTATATAGCACTTTAGTGTCTTACAAAGTGCATTCACAAAATTGTTCTACTTGAACTTCACCTGTGAAGACGATGTATAATGTTGCAAATGACAAGATTTTGGCAAAGAAGTTAAATCATTTGTCGACAGATTCAGAGCCAGAAAGGGGCAAAGATGAGATTCCGACGCAGGCTTTCTAAATTCAAGCCCTGGTATGGTTTTCCTTTACATATTTGGTGGACTTTACTTACATTTTCTTAAATCCAGTGTTGGATTTCTTTAAAAAGTCTCTTTTATGTATGGCAGACACAATTCATTCACACACTCATTCAAAAACATTTATTATACACCTTCTCTGTACTTGACCCCCAAGATATAAACTGGGAGATAGCAGAGAACAAAGCAAGGTCTAGCTCTCATGGAAGGGGTAGTCAACAAACAAGGGAACAAATCAATAAAGAGCATAATGTCAGAGAGATAAATGGTTGGAAGGCAGTGAAACAAGGTGAAAATGTACAAAGGCCCCAAGATGGGAATCCAAATAGCAAATGACAAGTTTTGATAATTAGAATTTTTGGAAAGGTAACCTCTTATGGCAGAGGACTGCCTTGGTCTTCCCAAGCAAAAGTCTGAAAATCATTGGTAGATATCAGAAGGATGGCCTGGGAATGGTCATTTGCCTAGACACCCCTTTAAGAAACCTCTCAAGAATGCAGGTAGGAAAGAACTCCCCTAGAAATGTGTGTTTTTCAATTAACAGAGATTAAAAGAGCTCATTTGTAAAATATCCATAAGACTATTACGCATTTAGCTTATCCAACCAGTTTATGTCACTTAAGCACTTTTATTTACACTATCCAGAACCTGGAACCAATCCAACATCCTTCAGCAGGTGTGCCCATACCATGGAACACTATTCACCAATAAAAAGGAGCAGATTATTGATACATGCAACAACTTGGCTAGATCTCAAGGGCATTATGCAAAGTGAAAAAAAAATCCAGTCTCTAAAGGTTATACATACTGTGTGATTCCATTGATACAACATTTTGAAGTGGTTGCCTGTAGATAGAAAAGAGAAGGAGGGTGTGGCTACAAAAGGGAATATAGGTGGCTCCTTTGTGGGACAAAACTGTTCTGGAACTCCATGTGGTAATGGCTATACAAATCTATACATGTGCTAAGATATCATAGAATTATATGCAAAGACATACCAAAAATGAGTGCATGTGAAAGCTGGTGAAATATGATAAGATCTGTAGTCTAGTTGATGGTTTTGAGCCAATCAATTTCCTTGCTTCATAATGTATTGTTATATAAGAAGGCACCATTGGGGAAACCTGGGTGATGGGTACATGGGACCATTCTGTATTATTATTACAGTTTATTGAGTCTATAATTAATTCAAAATAAAAAGGTTAAAAGAGAGAAAAAAAAAAGAAGAAAGTGTCCTTGGAACTGCCACGCTGTCCCACCACTTAATCAGGCTCTTGGGAATTCCCTGGCGGTCCAGTGGTTAGGACTCCACGCTTTCACTGCCGAGGGTCTGGGTTCAATCCCTGGTCGAGGAACTAAGATCCTACAAGCCACGCGGCATGGCCAAATAATAAATAAATAAAAACTAAAAAAAAAAAAAAATCAGGCTCTGCTCTTACCCTTAAAGAGAGTATCCTGGGGTCCCTGGGCTTTGGAAGGTGGGTAGATAATTGTATGATGTGCAAATAATCTGACAGTGACAAGGATGTCATATGAGAAGGAAGAAATCAGGCTCCACAATGAATGCTGAGTTTCCAAATCAAAGAGAACATTCTGCACGGAAAACTCACTCCATCAACACAAGATTTGTCAGCCCCATGCAGTAGAGAAAAGAGAGCGAGGGCAAGGGAAGCACTGCGCTGGAACAGAGCTTTCGCCCTTTGTTCTATGGCTTCAGTACTGCTCCTCTGTCGTTCCTAGAGCCCAGATCTGGGGTGGCAGCTAGAGCACCTGAGGTGCTGGTAGTCCGGGCTCTGGTGCTGGTGGTTGTGGCCTCTATGGAGCTTGGTGGCTTATGTGGCAGCTGCTCTCAGAGCTGGGCCCACAGCAGAAAGAGCCTGGAGACAGAATGGCCTTGGGCACTTGGAGGTCACTTTGGGAAAACCCTTGATGGGGGCTGGCACTGCTACTGGGTCTGCTGGCAGGACATTTTGGTGGGAATTCAGTCAACGCTGAAAGAGATATATTTTTATTTTAAAGGGAAGGATTGGGCTTCCCTGGTGGTGCAGTGGTTGAGGGTCCGCCTGCCGATGCAGGGGACACGGGTTTGTGCCCCGGTCTGGGAAGATCCCACATGCCGTGGAGCGGCTTGGCCCGTGGGCCATGGCTGCTGGGCCTGTGCGTCCAGAGCCTGCGCTCTGCAACGGGAGAGGCCGCAACAGTGAGAGGTCCTTGTACAGCCAAAAAATAAATAAATAAATAAATAAAAATAAAGGGAAGGATTGTATTAGACGGCTTTTAGGACTATTCCAGCCCTCATATTCTGCACTTCCATGAGTCACCTAGGCTAATCTAGTCACTGTGATTCAGCATTTACTTGTGCTCTTTGCTCTCAGCTTCCTGGTGGCCAAAGTGAAATCACCTAATTTTTGTGCCAAGTATTTGACACTCACCATAGACGGCTTGTATTAGTGCCTACAGTTTTGAGTATCTTGTCTCACAACTAAACTATAAGTTCCCCCTGAAACCATAACTGACTATTATTTGTAACCCTTGGTGTCTTTCACACAGCAGATATAATTGCGGAATTTAATTAAGCATAACTCAATAACTAAAAAAATTAAAAGGATTCAGTTGAAATGTTGGTAGATTTAACCAGTTGAGTATATAAAAAGTTTAAAGTTTTGCAGGGTAAAAATCACCACAAAACGAAAAGAATATTGGCAAATTGGCCAACATATTTGCAAAATACGTGGAATAAAGAATAGGCAACTCACAGAACAAAAACCACAAATGGCCAAGAAGTATAGGGAAAGATATTCAGTCTCACTATTCATCAAAGACATGAAAGTTAAAACTATGAGATGATGGCTTTTTGTTTTTATCAGATCAGCAAAAATTTTAATGAATCAGTATATATAACGTTAGTGATGATCTAGAGAAGTGGACATTCTCATACCCTGCTGGTGAAGCCATAAATGATGGTGGTAAAGATAGAGTAAAATGTGATGGGAGATAATGAAGGTCTTAAAAATGCACCTGTGAGGGATTTGTCTTAAAAAATAATAATTTGGGGACAAAGAGACATACACAAGAATAGCCATTGCAGAATTGCTTGTAAATTTGAAAACAAACTAATTGTCCATTAGTAGACGAATATATAGATAAATAGTAGTGTTTTTATTCTATAAGCTATCATACTAGTTAAAATTAATGGACTAGAGCTACATGGATATATTTCTAAAATACACTGTTGATTCCAAAGACCAGGTTGGAGAAGGAAATACAGTACAATATAATGCCATTTGAGTACATTTGGGTACAATACAAAATACCATTTGGGTAAATTTTTAAAACACAGAAAGCAACACTAGTTTTTCAACTACATATTGTCCATAGAAATGTAGCAAAATTATTTTTTAAAAGCCCAGAAAAGATCCTCGTCAACTTCAAACTTGTGTTTAAGGGAGGGGGGTGAGATTGGAAAGGAATACAAATGAGGCTTCAATTGTTTCTATGATTTTTTTAAAAGAGGTAGATTAAATGGGAAAATGCACATAAGGCACTTAGCATAGTATCTGGCTTAATAAATAGAAATATCGATTATCTTACTTATTAACACATACTGTGGCTGACCAAGTATAAGCATAGTCTAAGCGGAGAACTTAGACTTTATGGGGGAAGATACAGAGTAAAAATCAAGGCTCAAGTTTGAACATGAGTATAAAGAGGAGCAGATGCCGAGAGGCCGCCTGTTGGGAAAATGGTGTATGACGTCCACTGTCTCTCCGAGTCCTCACAGCAACTTTTGACATGATTTCACAGGGCCCCGTTCACTGACTGGGAAACTGAAGCTGAACCAGATTACATAATTGGGGCATATCATATCTCTGCCGGTGGAATCCCAGGCTGTGAATCCCTGCTGGCTTGATGCAAGTCCCTTCTTCTGTACATTGGAGCACACGGAATCCAGAAATGAATAAATACATGAAGTTTCTACACAGATGCTGGAAGGGTTTGCAAAGAAAGGCAGGGTGACATGGGCCTGTCCTACACTCTTACCACATCTGGGGATGGGTTTGCCATGGAATTTCCTGCTTACTTATTCTCAGAAGCCATCCCAGGGCTGGGCACTGGGTCATTAACCTACTAAACAAACTTCCCTGCTGACAAATCTGAAGGCTACCAAGATGGGACATGGAGTGGGTAGGAAGTTGACCAGCAGACCCCAGCACCCACCACATAATCAGCGGGATTTCCAGCAAAGTGCTCAGGCCTACAGGATCGGGGTTTCCCTGGGTTTGGGCCCTTTGCTGAGGCCATAAAAGAGAACAAATAATAAGGAAATAAGGACCGCCTGGCATAAAAAACATAGTCAGGGACTTGGGACTTTTTCAGGGACACATGATTTGCAAAAAGTTTTTATTTTTCCTTTTTGTTGAAATTGCCAAGACCTGAAATGTAAGTGTTGGGAAAGTGGAAGTTGGTGCTATTGTTATTGCAGATAATACAGTTGCTTAGCCAGAAACTGCAAGAGAAACATGTGAAGGACCACTGGAACAGAGCATTTAGCAAGGTGGTGATTATAACATGAATAGCTACATACCAACAAAGCTGAGAGGAAAAGTCGTCTAACGCCAAAAAGAAATCCCCTTAGGGAAGAGACAACCAGATATTAGGATGAGCCCTTGGAAAAATCACCCTCAGGGCATGAGTAGATGGCCTAGGAGTAGGACCAAGGGAGCCTTCAGCTGCCCAGCATCCTGGATAAGCAGGAATTGAGGAGTCTTGGGGCAATGACGCTGGAAAGAGAGAGAAGGATGGAGGGAGTAAGAGGGAGCCTGGTGATTTGGCAAGAGCCTAGAATCTCCATAGAAATTAACATGGCTAAAAATTTCTCCGAGTTGGAACAACCTACAAATTTCCAAGAACATGGAGAGCCGGACAATGCCCACTCACCCCCACCCTCCCGCCAAAACTGCAAGTCTTAATCCCTGGAACCAGTGAATGTTAGCTTATATGGGGAAAAAAAGGACTGCAGATGTGATTAAGGATCTTCAGATTGGGAGATTATCCTGGATTATCTAGATGATCCCTAAATATTACTGCATGTATCTTTATAAGAAGTGGGTGGAGGAAGAGCTGACCATAGAAGAGAAGGCCACATGGCTACAGAGGTAGAGATTGGAATGGTGTGGCCAACAAGCCAAGGAATGCCAGAAGACGGTAGAAGAGGAAAGGAAAAAGCTAGAGCCTCCCTCTGATACCTTGATTTCAGTCCAGAGATACCGATTTTGGACCTCTGGCCTCCAGAACTGTGAAAGAATAAACATGGAATATTTTTCTGTTATACTTTCTAACTAATTATTGTTGTTTTGAGACACCAAATTTGTGGTAATTTGTTACAGCAGTGATAGGAAACTCACACAATAACTGACCTTCAATTTTGAGAAATTTGCTTTGCTGTTCTGGTAAATAATCCCCACTACACTGTTAAATGGCCATTTCAGCTTTGCTTATAAAAGTAAAAAATTGGAAAGAGTCTAGAATGTCCATAAATAGAAGTTTAGTTAAACAAGTTATGATAGTTTGTTGAGTGGAGCACTATGAAACTATTAAAAATGAAATGGCAGTATACTCACTGACATGGCACTGTGTTCTTAATATCCTTACCATTAATTTAAAAAAAACCAGTCATATACTAATCTTTTCAGATTTAAACTTTGATACATTTGGAATTTATCCTGATATTCAGCATGAGGTACAGATATATATTTATCTCTTTACACTTGGTTACGATTTTATGATTTGTTCCAATACCATTTATGGAGTAGTACAGGCTTCCTCCACTGATTTCCCACATACTAAATTTCCATATACTGAGGTTTATTTTTGTACCACTCAGTCTGTTGCATTGATCTGTCTGCTTATTCATGATCAGTACCACATTGTTGCTATTACTGAGTAGTTATAATAATATAATTTAATATCTCATAGGACAATCTCCTCCATTGCTGTTTTTTTCCAGAATTTTTCTGCTCTTCTTTCTTGATTTAGAATTACCTGAACTTTTAAAAAGTCCCATGTGTTATTTTTTGTTGTGATCATGTTAAATTTGTAATTATTGAAAACTGACATCTTTATGGTATTATCTCCCTATCCAAAAATTGATGTCTCCCATTTGTTCAAGTGTGTGTGTGGGTGTGTACATGCGTGCGTGCACATGTATGGTACATGCTTTTTAGAAGTGATTTTAAAGTTTTCTTCATAGAGTTTTTGTTATCCTTATGAAGTTTATTTCTAAGTATTTTATCTCTTTTGTTACTGTTAAACATGGAATATTTTTCTGTTATACTTTCTAACTATTGTTTTATATGAAAGCTATTTATTTCTCTATGTTAACTTTGTGCCCTGATATATTACTGAATTTTCTCATTTTCAGCAGTCTTTCAGGTGATGCTCTTGAGTTCTACAGATGTACAATATCTTCTGCAAATAGCTATAGTTGCATTTCCTCCTTTCTAATATTTATAGCTGTAATATTCCTTCTTATCTGACTCTATCATTTTTGTGCCTCCAATACAATGATAAATAGTAGTGCTATCCGTATAATATTCCTGATTTTGGTGGGACTCTTTTAGCATTAAACATAGTACTGGCTTTTGGACTTGAGATAATGGCAATGAAATATCTGATTGCTATAACCTATGGAGTGTTTTATCAAGAATGGACATGAGATTATGTCAATTGACTTTTTTCAGCATCCATAAAAATAAAAGTTTTTCTTAGATTAATATGATGAATTGATTTGCAGATTTATTAATGTTGAACCAACCTTGCATTCCTAGAATAATACCTACTTAGCTATGATACATTATTGTTTTAATGTGCTGTTGAATCATACTTTATAATATTTAATTTAGGATTTTAGAAAAAATAGTCATAAGAAAGATTATTGTTTAACTTTTTTGCAATCTTTTTAGAGTTTTGGTATCAATGTAATGCATTTTGTTGAACAAAATCAGTTGTCCTTCTTTTTTCTATACTATGGAATCATTTTTTATTTAAAGCTGTGGTACAGTTGCCCTGTGAAGCCATCTGGGCCTTGTGCTTTTGTGGGGGATTACTCTTTGCCAACTTTCCCTATTTCTTCTGTGGAAACTGATTGGTCTAGATTTTCTTTCTTTCCTGGGGTCAGTTTTGGAGAATTATATTTGCCTGAAAAATTGGCTATTTCATCCATGTGTAAAAATTATTTGCACAGAGTTGAACAAAAATAGTTTTTAAAAATTCTTTTTATTTCCTCTATTTCTCTTATCTTTCTTTACCATTTCACATTTTTTCAAAAAATAGGGGAGTCTTCTATTTAACTTCAGAGTAGAAAAAGAAAACTTTTCTAAATATGACTTAATGTCCAGAAGCCATAAAAAGTAATTAATAAACTCTACCACATAAAAAAATTAGAAACCTCTGCATAACAAAAAGTACTGAAAGAAAAGTCAAAAGTGTGATACAAACTGGGAAAATATTTGCAACTTACATAATAAAGCAAGGGTTAATATCCTCATAAATGTATGAGACATTTTAAAAGAGCTTTTGTAAGTACATAGGAAAAAGATCAACAAGCCAATGAAAAGTTACCAAACGATATGATCATACAGTTCAAGATAAACATTACGTATGGCTCCTGAACATATGACCAGATGTTCCCTCACTCACATTAAAACACAGCCAACTTATATGTGGAATCTAAAAAAAGGGTACAAATGAACTTATTTACAAAACAGAAGTAGAGTCACAGATGTGGAAAACGAACTTATGGTTACCAGGGGATAAGGGGGGAGGGAAGGGATAAACTGGGAGACTGGGATTGACATATACACACTACTATATGTAAAATAGATAACTGATAAGAACCTACTGTATAGCACAGGGAACTCTACTCAATACTCTGTAATGGCTTATATGGGAAAAGGCTCTAAAAAAATATTGGATATATGCATATGTATAACTGATTCACTTTGCTGTACACCTGAAACTAACACAACATTGTAAATCAACTATACTCCAATAAAAATTTTTTTAAAACAACCAAAATATAATTGCTTAAACATATATTGGCAAAATGTAAAAGTTTGATTACATGCTCTTTGTAGTGTGGGCTGGAGGAAGCAGGTAGTCTCATATATTGCAGGTGGAAGTAAAATTTTACACAATATCTAAGGAGAGATATTTGAGACTCTTCCATCAAACAGGAAAATGCTTTGACCCAGACACTCCACCTGCAGAAACAGTAAGCTACATTTCCAGGACTGACAGCCAAATGCAGCCTCTGACACCATCTCTGCTTACAGCAAGTTCCACAAAGTCTCACTGGATGGGAACAGTTTTCACATAATGGAGGACAGAAGCTCCAACATACCTGACAAAATCACACTTGCTGATATTGGCCAGAATATTTCTCACAGCTGGTTCTCTTTCCTTGGGATCTCACGCCTCTCAACACACCCAGCTATCTGATCTCACAGCACAGCACCCCGAAGTCTTCAAACAGTGAGAAACCACTAATGAGATGGGTATTCCCACCACAGATTGCTCTAAGATGTGAGAATGAATTAAAGTCACCCTTCCCTTTTTCTAATTCAGACCCTTCTATTAATCTTATTATGCAGAAGTGAGTATCCCAATTTTTCTAAATGTCGTTTGGCAACCTGCCCTTCGCTTCACATGTATGCCATGTTTCTAGAGAAGGCCTTTGTTCAAAAGTGCCCTCCTTCCTTAGACTTACTAAGCTGTACACACACTCTTCCCTGCCTTTTCATAATTCTATATTCTGAGGGACAATATGAAAAGTGACATGAACTTTCTTTACCCCGAATGGTCATGATCCTAATACAACATATTCCATTTCTATCTCATTCTTCATTTCCTCCCAAATCAGTGCAGCCCTTCCTCCCCTCTTGCTCTGCTATTGCAATAAGAGAGAACCAGATGTTGGGTCCTGAGCTGACAGGAAAGGCAGCATTCAAAGGGTTAACTCCTTTCCCCCACAAAGTGAAGCGTTTTGCTGACCCAGTGTGAGATGGGTTTGGACCAAATTCAATTTAGCTGCAGTCAACAGGAAAGTAGGAAGGAAAATAGGATTTAACAAACAAAGCATTAAAAAAAAAAAAAAAAAAGGCGTCCACAGCAGGAAATAATTATTTGGGCAATTGTTCACTTTGTGAAGGGGCTGGCCTGTACGAATATCCATCAGGATGCAATGCTGTGTCCAGGATTTCTGTGCAGCACCCTGTCTGGTCTAATTAGTTACAAAAGTGGTTCTATGGGCTGAAGAAATTTGCAATTGTGTTGTATTTCGGGGGAACAAACACATATGTCATTGAAGTGGAGTCTGGCACCAGCTTATGCTGGTGAAACCTCGAGTGGTTGGCCAGAATGGAATCAGTACGAAAGGAAGCTCTGAATGCCAACAGAAGTGGTTTACAAAAATAATTCGCTGACCATTCCATCTGCCTCAGATTAAGCACGTTATACGGTTCAGTTCAAGTTAACATTTCTAATATATGGATACACATAAATAAACAAAACCACATATTTTTATCAAATATTTGCATTTGAAAACCTCCGCTAATGCACACAGAACCCAGACTGAGGTCTTTCATCTAACCATACACTTTTCCCCATAGAACATTTACACTAAAAACATATAATCTGAAGGAGAATTCAGATTGTTCCCTTAGAGAAGAGTAAACCCCATTTGGAAAGGAAAGTGAAAATAATATTTTCAGAATAAAAATCTTTCAGTCCGTAAAAGAAGTTTTATAGCTTAGCCTCAGGAGAGTCAGCCAAAGGTTCAATTGACAAGCCTTGGGGAACCCAGGCCTAGCAGATTGCTTTGTTCACTACCCCAACAGTGGGTGCTGGAACCAAATCAATACTCTGTTGATATTGATTTGCATCAATTTGCATGTAAAATCCATTGAATGTATTTTAAAATCACATCAATTAGAAATCTAAGAAGGTGACATGATATCATAGTTAAACAGCAAAGATGCCAACACGTATTAAATACTTACTAAGTCCTTTTCATGTAATTGCTACAACCGCCTTGTCAGGTAGGTATTTTACGACTATCCCTATTTTAACAAATGTAGAAACTGAAGCACAGAGTGGTTAAGAAACTTGCCCAAGGTCACAAAGCCAGTAAGTCCATGAGGTCTGCATTGGGATCCAGACAGTCTGACTCCAGATCATGCTCTACTCTGCTCCCCCATGTACATAAAAAAGCCAAGGGACTTCCCTGGTGGCGCAGTGGTTAAGAATCTGCCTGCCAATGCAGGGGACATGGGCTCGAGCCCTGGTCCGGGAAGATCCCACATGCCGTGGAGCAATGAAGCCCGTGTGCCGCAACTACTGAGCCTGTGCTCTAGAGCCCGTGAGCCACAACTACTGAGCCCATGTGCCTAGAGCCTGTGCTCACAACAAGAGAAGCCACTGCAATGAGAAGCCCAGCACACTGCAACGAAGAGTAGCCCCCCTTGCTGCAACTAGAGAAAGCCCGCATGTAGCAACGAAGACCCAGTGCAGCCAAAAATTAATTAATTAATCAATTATTTTAAAAAAAGAAAGTCAAGAGAGGGTCCAAACAGAAACCTGGAGCAGTTTCCTAGAGCAAGTCCTAGGAACTGACAGAGTGAGATTCACCTACTCCCCTGCAGGCCTTCGCCTCCCCTTAACACTCCACACCCCACCCATCACAGGGCTGTCACCCTTGCTCCAAAATAAAAGGACCCTCCATCCACTTGTCTTTCACGGCCTGACCCAGCTCCTGGCCTGCCTAGACCGCGTTCCCCGTGCTTCTCACCTGTGATAAGGAGGGTACCATGGGATAACTTGAACTTTCCATCAGGGAAGGAAGCTGGCTGCTTCCCTGGGAACAAATTCCTGGGCCCTGCTAACAGATGGCTTTGCAGACTGTCAAATTCAAGCCCTGCAAACGAGCACGTTCTGCTGGGTCAATAGGCTTTAGCGCTTCCGTGTTCCTGTAGGGTCACGTGATCCATAGTTCCAGGCTATCTCGTAGGAAGCAGAGAGTGGAACAGCAGGGCAAAGTTCCAGTTCTGAGCAAGATCACCATTTTCCCAGCTCACCTCATTTGAGTCTAGCATAACATCCTTGATTACGGATGATGAAACTAAAGCTCAGGGTGTGTAAGTGGCGCGCTCGACATCACACAGGCAGGAAATAGCAAAGCAAGGATTTGAGCTGGACCCTGACTCCAACGTCCTTGCTCTGTCCCCACGGTGTCACTTGGCAGCCCTGCCACCAGCCTCAAAGCCCACTTTGTGTGAATTTGTCAAAGGTGACCTTGCTCAAGACACTTTGCTGCCAACTGCCAGAAAATGGTCATGATCATTAAAAAAACCCTACGTGATGCGGGAGCCCTGATACTGGAGGACAGGAACCCATGTCCCCCAGCACGCTCTCCGATCGGCCGACAGCGATCCTCCTTCCCTGTAAACCTCCCTACAGGGGCAGAGGCACGTCATGCTTCTGGCCGTGCTGGGCGAGAGCTCCCGCAGCTCCCGCAGGCTGAGCGAGACTGTGTAGTTTCCAGCCCTCAAGGTAACGGGAAATGTTAAGCAAAGTAGGTGAAAAGCCTTGTCTAACATTTCCATTTACCTACTGTCTGTCTGAATGTGTCATTAATTCAAACCATTTCCAAATGGGGCTTGATGATGAGTGAGCGCGGAAGCCCCAGAGCACCAGGCCGCCCCGCATCCTCGCTGACGCTATCTCTTGCCTGGAGCGATCAATTGAACCACGGCAAATGTGCCGTGAATACTGCAGCTAAACCGACTGCTAATGCGCTTGTGTCTGTGCGCGCAGCAGGGACTGGGATTGGGGGCGGCAGCCGAGGCTGCTCTTCTCAGATACACTCCCTCGGCCTGACTTCCCTCCCTCCCCCAGCTACCCTTCTCAAATCCCCCACTTTGAGACCACGCGAAGCCCACTTCAAAGGAAGAAAAGACGGCTGAGCGTGGTTTCCTCTGTAAGAAATACCCCCGCAAATCAATTGCTTTACTAATGCTTTTCGTATAGACAGCAGCATTCTTACTTACAGCCTCAATAATACTGTAAAAATTCTGTAGCCAGGAGGAAAACCCATCCCTTTCCAAAAGCAAGAGAAAAGTCTGAAAGCTTAGCAACGTACAACTTTAATATTTTGGTTGATAACATGCCATGGACTCAGAGTATTTTCCATTTCCTCTTTGTCCCTTTTCCCGTGATTTCAAAAACCTTTATTAAATCTATCAAAACCTAAATATGGTAAAATTAGGTGACTTTTTTGTCTAAAAAATACACGAGAAAAGTATATGCATCCAAATAAGTCTCATGGTCTTCAAAGTAGATTACTATATGGAACTTGGACTTATTTCAATGATCCCCTCCCTTCCCCAACACACAACACACACACACACACACAGTCACACAGTCAGTTATCTATCTACGGAGAATTCTTTTGCAATTGAGTTTAGCGCTTAGCACATTATTTTGAATATACTTCATGGCTGCATAGCATGATTTGTGGGAAAAGTCCAAGATTTTGAGTGCCATGTCTGATGTCTTAAAAAAAAAAAATCAAGCTGGACCCTAGTATTTGAGGGTTAAAATGAGATTGCACCAAAGCCAAAAAAAAAAAAAAAGTTGATTTTCATCACAAAGCTTATAAGGGAGCTCTGCAGGCCACTCCAGGGCAGCAACTGTCAACTTGTTCTGCACAGAGTGAAGCATCACTGGCTAAATAGATTCTGGGAACGTCGGGGAACCTCAAGAAACCTGTTTCCTCACCAGCGAGACAAGGAAATTAAAAGCTGTCCTATCTGCCTCACAGGGCACCCTGAAGACCATTTCATGAAGAAGTATTTCTTCAGAAATCATTTATATTCGAAATGAACTTATTTGCAAAGGAGAAATAGAGATAAGGATGTAGAGAACAAATGTATGGCTATCAAGGGGGAAGGCGGGGTGGGATGAATTGGGAGAGTAGGAATGACATATATACACTACTATGCATAAAATAGATAACAAATGAGAACCTACTGTATAGCACAGGGAACTCTACTGAATGCTCTGTGGTGACCTAAATGGGAAGGAAATCCAAAAAAGAGGGGATATATGTGTATGTATAGCTGATTCACTTTGCTGTACAGCAGAAACTAACACAACATTGTAAAGCAACTATACTCCAATAAAAATTAAATTAAAAAGAAAAGAAAGAAATCATCTATATTCTAATCCAATACCCAAAGCACATCAAAGCAGAGCTGCTCCAGTTTGGGGGCAGAGCAGGAGGGCAAAGGCCGGCCTGTTTAACCTCTGATAGTCAAATCCTCCCCACCTCTCAGCGGTCCCCGGGGCACCTCTGAGACACCCTGCCTGCCCTCTCCACACAGCCCAGTATTCAAACATCTAAGCCAGTTCTAGAAAAGTCTTTGTAAACTAAAAAGCCTCGGATAAACATGAGTCTCTTCTCCCCAGTCTGCCCTAACAGCCTCAGGGTCTGTCATCTGTAGACACCTATGGTCACTGCTAAAATAATAATCATTTAAAACATTCATCTACAGTTTCATGGTCCTGGCCCTGACCTCTAACAACTTCCTGTCCACAAAGGAGCTTCCTGTTCTCTCCAATAATCACTACTGTGGTAGGCAGAATTCTAAGACATCTTCCAAGATTATCACCCCTGGATATTTAATCCAACACTAACCTAGGCACTCCTGTGACAGGATTTTTAAAAAATATTTATTTATTTATTTGGCTGCATCGGGTCTTAGTCGCAGCATGCGGGATCTTTCCTCGCGGCACGAGAGCTTCTCTCTAGTTGAGGCACACCAGAGCCCACAGGCTTAGTTTCTCCGCGGCATGTGGGATCTTAGTTCCCCGACCAGGGACCGAACCCATGTCCCCTGCATTGGAAGGTGGATTCTTAACCACTGGACCACTGGGGAAGTTCCCCTGCAAAAGGATTTTGCAGAAGAAATTAAGGTTACTAATCAGCTGACTTTAAAATAGGGAGAGTGTCCTGGATTATCCAGGTGAGCCTGATGTAATTACAGGGGCCCTGAAAAGCAGAAGAGGAAGGTGGAAGAGTGAGTCAGAGAGAGATGTGGAGGAAGAGGAAGGCAGAGGACAGAGGAACTGGAAGGACAGATTGGAGAGATTTGAAGCATGAGAAGGACTCAAACCACTATTACTGGCTTTGAAGACAGAGGAAGGGAGCCATGCACGAGCCAAGGAATGCAGGTGGCCTCTAGACGCTGAGAATGACTGTGGCCAATAGCCAGAAAGGAAACCAGGACCTCAGTCCTGCAACCCAATGGAAGTGGTATCTGCCAACAATCTCAATGAACCTGGAAGCAGATTCTCCCCCCAGAGCTTCCAGTAAGGAGCACAGCCCTGCCACCCCTTGATTTTAGCTTGGTGAGACCTGTATCAGACTTCCACAGAACTACTACCTACAGAAATGCAAGATAATAAAAGGGTTGATAGAAATAAATTTGGATTGGAAGTAAATAAATTTTAAGTTGGCTAAATTGGTGGTAATTCATTATGGCAGCAACAGAAACCTACTACAACAACCCACAATGTTTTTCAGAAAACTGCAGCCTTCTAGAGAAACCAAATTATCCTTGGTATCTGAAGACCTTGTTTCGGTCAAGTTCATTTGGCAAACATATGAAAACCCATATACTGGGCGTAAGAGAGGGCATGGGGCAGGCGAGAATGAAGAAGACACTCCCAGCAGCTGGATCGGTTATGGCCTGTTATTTGGAAACAGCCATGGGGAGATGATGTGAGTCTAGCAGTGGCGCTCAGTTTTGGCTGCTCAATAGAATCGCTTGGGGTGCACCTCAGACCAATTACATCAAAACCTCAGGAAGGTAAGGGTCAGTGTATTTTAAACCTCCCCAGGTGATTCCAATGAAAGCCAAGTTTGGGAACCACTATGATCCATGGGCTGGTTAGACATGAGGACAGAAGAAACTTTGACCAGTTGGGGGAAGATTTCATCTGTTGGTAGAGCTCACAGGAAATACTCAAGAACAAAAACTCATATTCAGGTGTTGGTAGGTTGTCCTGATGGAGTTTATCTTCATTGTTGACGTGGGCTGCTCAACAGAGGAAGGTGCAGACATTATCTGTCTTGAAAACTTTCATATCCCCCAGAACTTAGCAATGTACACAGCTGGTGCTCATCTGTTTATGAATGAGCCTATCTTTTCAGTGATTCTCAGTTCCACCTAGAGGAGTATGGACACACTGCAAATTTTCCTAACATAGTAGTCAAATGCAATCATTAAGGGAACAGACGCTCTGCTCACCTTTGCCAGGAGCAGCCTATAGAAAGACATAGGAGGTTAGAAGGTTTTTCTCAGAAATGGAGAGGAGAGTAGAGTGGAAAAACTGCCTGTCACAAGACTTTTCTTTAAGTCCAAGGTATGGATACCAACCGGGGTGTGATCCTTGTAGAGAGTTTCTTTCTAGTGAGTAACAAGTTTTGAGCCATGATGGAATTGACAATTCTACAGCTTGGGTTGATGGCTGGTTTTTCTGAGTTTGTAAATTTCCAGAGAGTGCTTTAGATTCTTCAAATTATTTTGTGCATTCTCAACACTTGGGCATCAGGGCAAGGTGGAAGGGAGGGAGGTTTGTCTTTCTGGTAACATACTCTGTTGAGTAAGGCCCATAGGATGCATTTGCTGGCTGAAGTATGAAGCCTTAGATATTAGATGGGTTCCGTGTGATCACCTTACAGAATCTTGCCCACATGAATTACATCCTTGGGTCCTCTCTCCTATACCTGAGTTGGCAGGCAGAGCTGGCATTCTCCCTTGCCTGCCTGAGATTTTCCACACCACAAACATGCAAGGTTTCTCTCCTGTATGGATTCACTTGAGGTCAGTTTATGGCTGAAGCTTCTCCCCACAGTGGCCCTGCGGATCTCACAGTCTCCTGAGCTCACATGCTAATCACATTTTGAGACAACCTGAAAATGTCAGTTATTGTTCCAAGGGTCCTTCTATTTCATATGTGTGAATCTGTTTTTATTTGGCCAACGGCCTAGACAAATACCATTAGCAACTCGAGCACCGGTTGGCACAAAAAACTTTTCCGTAAAATGTTTTTGAACACACAAACATTACTTTGTCAGAGGCTTTAAATGCCACTACTCGCTGGCCCAGGAACCGAGAGCTAAAGTTTCTCAGCTGTTGCTATTGCTGCTGCTGTGAGCTGCTCCTTCACAGGCCCCTAAGCAATCCCTTCTAATAGCCAGTAAGCTTGAAGAGAAATGCGGAGCTGGGGGAGCAATGTCTGGGGAGGGGAGCCTGAATATAAAAATTGTGCAACTAAAAGGTTTTTACAGTTAATGCAGCTCTTTCCCATACAAAAGGCTACCTTTAAAAGCTGCCATTTCCTTTGCATTAAGTAAAAATGGACACATCTGTTGAAAGAAAGGGGGAGGGGAGAAGACAATAGCTATTATGATAGCCAGGCAAAGTGTGTGTGTGTGTGTGTGTGTGTGTGTGTGTGTGTATGTGTGTGTATGAGAGTATGCGTGAGCATAAGCCGCTAAGGAAAGTGCAAAGGGAGGCAAGACTGTTGGAAAGATTGTCGTGAAACTGCTGTCAGTTATTATTTATACAGCATCATAAATGCACGGCCGTCAAAGCCAACGGCCATCTTACTTAACTGCTACCTAAGTGCTGGCAATGCGAGACCTCAGAAGAATGACTCTCCTATTTAATATTTAACCAGATGCTTCCATTTTTGAAAATATACTTTGCTCCTTATGGAGGAAGGAGGGGAGGCTGACTTGCAACTTCTGTGATGTATGAGCTATTGTTGGGAGTAGTAGAGAGCCAGCTTTTGTTCTTCTGACTTCACTGTCGATATTTCCATTATGTTGCCAAACAGAGCATTTTCTACAAGTTTGAATGACCACCTGTATTATTATATTCATTAACATCCTGACAAAATAAGCCAAGGCTTAGTTACTCTGATCCTGTAATGGAGATGTGAAAAACTAAGGCAAAAGGGTATAATGCAATTGGCCCCAAGTTATGCTAGCCAAGGGAAGGGATGAACAAGAGGCTGACTTTTTTTAGGGTTTGAATTTTGTGGTATAATGGAAAGGCCATGTTACCTAGGCTGCTGAAGTCCCTGAGAAATTACCCAGACTACCAAATGGAAACAGCATGGCCAGTTCCACTCAGCACACGGCGATGTGCCAGGTGAAGGCGTCATTTTACCTCCTGCAACTGGATGACTTTCCACCTCTCTTCCTTGAGTGTTCCTCTCCTTGAGGGCACAGGATGTCCTTCTCAGGTACATCCCTTGCCTCTCTATCATCTCCTATCTTTGTCCCTCATCTCTGGGCCTCCTCTGAGTCCCTGGAGTCTCTCTCAGATATCACAGCCACTACAAGCCATGCATGGGACTGAATGCTCGTGATTCCATGGACTCATCTGGAAATGGACTCGGATGGCTGTCATTTCAACAATACAGCAGCCAACAGGCACACAGTAAATAGATGCCTGGAACCTCTGGAGTTTACCTGCTGAGACACCCTTCTCCCTCTTCTGCATCATGAAGAATTTACTCTATCCTTCTTTCATCCGAGTGTGTAGTGAGTCTCTGAACAGCTCTGAGCTTCTGTCCACGATGTGGGGATGCATAGAAGTGGTCAGCCCCTGGAAAGGCCCTCTATTATTCCAGTGCTGTTATTGTTACAGCCCAACCGTCAAGCTCTTTCTCCCATGTCTCTCACACATCATTTCCTCCTGTGCCCGTATACTTTAAATGAAAAACGTAAGGACAACAAGACAGTCTAAGAACAAGAGAGCAATACCCCCAAGAAGGAAGACTGTCTGGTCTTGCTGCTCTTGGTTTACTTTAATCTCACCTTTGGGCCCCTTTAATACATCCCACCCCCCTAAAGGGAGAATAAGAGCAACAGAGGAGGCTTGAACAACGAAGCATTTCTCTACTCCATTGCCTGTCTTCCCCCACCCCTCTGCCCCAGACCCCCTAGGGACTCCCATGCCTCATGAAATTTCAGATAATGTTGAAGGGGGGGTGTCAGAATGACTTCACTGGCCCGTACAGACAGCATCTGCACCGGCTCCTGAGGGAGACGGGATTGGACACAGAGCAGCCCCTTGTGCTGGGGACAGTATCAGAGGGTCCCATTATCTGCTGAAGGGATGTGAAATTGGAACAACTCCAGCTGAGAAGGCAGGAAGCCACACCATTTACATGAAATATACGGTGTTGTGCCCACCACAAAGTTGACTGGCTTTGATCTTGGTGAACTTCTGAATTATGTGTGACTAAAGAATTCTTTACAAAGAATTATTTCAGCTTTCTGAGTTAATGAAAAGCCAGCCCATACAATTTATGGAAGCAAGAGACCAAGCATTAGAGGAAGAAAAAAAAGTCATAAAAAAATCCCCAGGAGCCTTTAATGTGACAGTCCTCAT
This sequence comes from Physeter macrocephalus, assembly GCF_002837175.3. Lineage (NCBI taxonomy): Eukaryota > Metazoa > Chordata > Mammalia > Artiodactyla > Physeteridae > Physeter > Physeter macrocephalus. The sequence continues at coordinate 44,541,665 of NC_041218.1, forward strand.
GGTCTGTGTGGATCCCTAACTCCACATTTTTCTGTCAGATTTATTGGGTTTTATTGGAATTCATTTTTCTCAGCACTGAGGTTTGTGGAGATAATCTTCAGGAGAAAAATGTGTCTGAAGCAAAATGAAGCAGATTGATGAGACAAAATCAAAGGAGTAAGCCCCTAATTATTGGGCAGGATCAACCCTATGTAGGCCACACTGCAAAACCAGCAACACATACGCACCACCACAGTCCCAAGAGGAAGTTACAGGAGGCTCTGATACCCAGGATCAAGCGGTTGTAACCGATGTAGCAAAACGCCACAAAATCAACCTGTCTCTTTTATTGTGTGAAACAGTTCTGCTTCCTAACCTACTTCATGGTCAACAATGTAGTCTCAGGGGAAGAGAAATATGAGAAGCTAGGGGAAAAGTGACCACTTACAAGCAGAGTGCATGTCTCTTCTGAAATGGATAGCATCTGCGTGCGTTGGCTGGGAATTGGCTGCAGAGCCATCATCCAGAGAGTAAATCACAGGATATGTACAAAGAGAGAAATTAGAGCAAAAAGGTTAAGACGTGAGTCATCTCAGATGTGGGAAACCATTTCTCTCCAAATGCTGGGCATCCTGCACTTTCATTTATCCTTTCCCAAGACTTTTCTTTCAAGAAAAGATTAAAGACAGCAGTGATGTCTGAGAGGTCTTTATTCCTTTTTTTTTAAAAAAAAGTTTTTAATACAGCATGTTCTTATTATTTATCTATTTTATACATATTAGTGTATACATGTCAATCCCAATCTCCCAGTTCATCCCACCACCAACACCCCTCCCCGCTCTCCCCCCTTGGTGGCCGTACATTTGTTCTCTACATCTGTGTCTCTGTTTCTGCCTTGCAAACCAGTTCATCTGTATGATTTTTCTAGATTCCACATATATGTGTTAATATACGATATTTGTTTTTCTCCTTCTGACTTACTTAACTCTGTATGACAGTCTCTAGGTCCATCCACATCTCTACAAATGATCAATTTCGTTCCTTTTTATGGCTGAGTAATACTCCATTGTATATATGTACCACAACTTCTTTATCCATTTGTCTGTTGATGGACACTTAGGTTGCTTACATGACCTGGCTATTGTAAATAGAGCTGCAATGAACATTGTCCCACATGTTTTAAACAGTGTTACTATTTATTATAAATCGGTAATTTTTAAGGTGGATATCTTAGGACCTCAGGGTTATTTAACTCTGTATGACAGTCTCTAGGTCCATCCACATCTCTACAAATGATAAATTTCGTTCCTTTTTATGGCTGAGTAATACTCCATTGTATATATGTACCACAACTTCTTTATCCATTTGTCTGTTGATGGACACTTAGGTTGCTTACATGACCTGGCTATTGTAAATAGTGCTGCAATGAACACTGGGGTGCATGTGTCTTTTTGCATTATGGTTTTCTCTGGGTATATGCCCAGTAGTGGGATTGCTGGGTCATATGGTAATTCTATTTTTAGTTTTTTAAGGAACCTCCATAGTGTTCTCCATAGTGGCTGTATCAATTTACATACCCACCAACAGTGCAGTAGGGTTCCCTTTTCTCCACACCCTCTCCAGCATTTGTTGTTTGTAGATTTTCTGATGATGCCCATTCTAACCAATGCTAGGTGATACCTCATTGTAGTTTTAATTTGCATTTCTCTAATAATTAGTGATGTTGAGAGGCTTTTCATGTGACTCTTGGCCATCTCTATGTCTTCATTGGAGAAATGTCTATTTAGGTCTTCTGCCCAGTTTTTGATTGGGTTGTTTGTTTTTTTAATATTGAGCTGCATGAGCTGTTTGTATATTTTGGAGATTAATCCTTTGTCCATTGATTTGTTTGCAAATATTTTCTCCCATTCTGAGGGTTGTCTTCTCGTCTTGTTTATGGTTTCCTTTGCTGTCCAAAAGCTTTGAAGTTTCATCAGGTCCCATTTGTTTATTTTTGTTTTTATTTCCATTACTCTAGGAGGCGGGTCAAGAAAGATCTTGCTGTGATTTATGTCAAAGAGTGTTCTTCCCTTGATTACTGTAGCTTTGTAGTATAGTCTGAAGTCAGGGAGTCTGATTCCTCCAGCTCTGTTTTTTTTCCTCAAGACTGCTTTGGCTATTCGGAGTCTTTTGTGTCTCCATACACATTTTAAGATTTTTTGTTCTAGTTCTATAAAAAATGCCATTGGTAATTTGGTAGGGATTGCATTGAACCTGTAGCTTTCGGTAGAATAGTCATTTTCACAATATTGATTCTTCCACTCGAAGAACATGGTATATCTCTCCATCTGTTTGTGTCATCTTTGATTTCTTTCATCAGTGTCTTATAGTTTTCTGAGTACAGGTCTTTTACTTCCTTAGGTAGGCTTATTCCTAGGTATTTTATTCTTTTTGTTGCAACGGTGAGTGGTATTGTTTCCTTAATTTCTCTTTCTGATCTTTCATTGTTAGTGTACAGGAATGCAAGAGACTACTGTGCATTAATTTTGTATCCTGCAACTTTTCCAAATTCACTGATTAGCACTAGTAGTTTTCTGGTGGCATCTTTACAATTCTCTATGTATAGTATCATGTCCTGTGCCAACAGTGACAGTTTTACTTCTTCTTTTCCAATTTGTATTCCTTTATATTTCTTTTTCTTCTCTGATTGCCATGGCTAGGACTTTCAGAGCTACGTTGAATGACACTGGTGAGAGTGGACATCCTTGTCTTGTTCCTGATCTTAGATGAAATGCTTTCAGTTTTTCACCATTTAGAATGATGTTTGCTGTGGGTTTGTCATATATGGCCTTTATTATGTTGAGGTAGGTTCCCTCTATGCCTACTTTCTGGAGAGTTTTTATCATAAATGGGTGTTGAATTTTGTCCAAAGCTTTTTCTGCATCTACTGAGATGATCATATGGTTCTTTTTTGTTTTTTTTTTTGTTTTTTTGCTGTACACGGGCCTCTCACCGCTGTGGCCTCTCCCACTGCGGAGCACAGGCTCCGGACGCACGGGCCCAGCGGCCATGGCCCACAGGCCCAGCTGCCTCACGGCACGTGGGATCCTCCCGGACCGGGGCACGAACCTGCGTTCCCCGCATTGGCAGGCAGACCCCCAACCACTGCGCCACCAGGGAAGCCCTATCATATGGTTTTTATCCTGCAGTTTGTTAATATGGTGTATCACATTGATTGATTTGCATATATTGAACAATCCTTGCATCCCTGGGATAAATCCCACTTGATCATAATGTATGATCATTTTAATGTGTTGCTAGATTCTGTTTGCTAGTATTTTGTTGAGGATTTTTGCATCTATATTCATCAGTGATATTGGTCTGTAATTTTCTTCTTTTGTAGTATCTTTGTCCGGTTTTGGTATCAGGGTGATGGTGGCCTCGTAGAATGAGTTTGTGAGTTTTCCTTCCTCTGCAGTTTTTTAGAAGAGTTTGAGAAGGATCAGTGTTTGCTCTTTTCTAAATGTTTGATAGAATTCACCTGGTCCTGGACTTTTGTTTGTTAGAAGATTTTTCTTTACAGTTTCAATGTCATTACTTGTGATTGGTCTGTTTATATTTTCTGTTTCTTCCTGGTTCAGCCTTGGAAGGTTAGACCTTTCCAAGAATTTGTCCATTTCTTCCAGGTTGTCCATTTTATTGGCATAGAGTTGCTTGTAGTAGTCTCTTACGATGCTTTGTATTTCTGCAGTGACTGTTGTAACTTCTCTTGTTTGTTCTTTTTTCTCTAGTTCCTTTAGGTGTAAAGTTAGATTGTTTTTTTTTTGGTGATTTTTCTTGTTTCTTGATGTAGGATTGTTTTGTTATAAACTTCCCTCTTAGAACTGTTTTTGCTGCATCCCATAAGTTCTGGATTGTCATGATTTCATTGTCATTTATCTCTAGGTATTTTTTTTTTTTTTTCCAACCACTGCACCACCAGGGAAGCCCTATCTCTAGGTATTTTTTAAATTTCCTCTTTGATTTCTTCAATGATCTCTTGGTTATTTAGTAATGTATTGTTTAGCATCTATGTGTTTGTATTTTTTACGTTTTTTTTCCCTGTAATTGATTTCTAATATCATAACGTTGTGGTCGGAAAAGATGCTTGATATGATTTCAATTTTCTTAAATTTACTGAGGCTTGATTTCTGACCCAAGATGTGATCTATCCTGGAGGATGTTCCATGTGCACTTAAGACGAAAGTGTAACCTTCTGTTTTCGGATGGAATGTCCTATAAATATCAATTAAATCTATCTGGTCTATTGTGTCATTTAAAGCTTTTGTTTCCTTATTAATTTTCTGTCTGGATGATCTGTCCATTCGTGTAAGTGAGGTGTTAAAGTCTCCCACTTTCTTTGTGTTACTGTTGATTTCCTCTTTTTTAGCTGTTAGCATTTGCCTTATGTATTGTGTTGCTCCTATGTTGGGTGCATATATATTTATAATTGTTATATCTTCTTCTTGGATGGATCCCTTGATCATTATGTAGTGTCCTTCCTTGTCTCTTGTACCATTCTTTATTTTAAAGTCTATTGTATCTGATATGAGTATTGCTACTCCAGCTTTCTTTTGATTTCCATCTGCATGGAATATCTTTTTCCATCCCCTCATTTTCAGTCTGTATGTGTCCCTAGGTCAGAAGTGGGTCTCTTGTAGACAGCATGTAGATGGGTCTTGTTTTCGTATCCATTCATCCAGTCTGTGTCTTTTGGTTGGAGCATTTAATCCATTCACATTTAAGGTGATTATTGATATGTATGCTACTATTACCATTTTCTTAATTGTTTTGGGTTTGTTTCTGTAGGTCCTTTTCTTCTCTTGTGTTTCCCACTTAGAGAAATTCCTTTAGCATTTGTTGTAGAGCTGGTTTGGTGGTGCTGAATTCTCTT
>NC_041218.1:44546838-44600098 GCF_002837175.3 Physeter macrocephalus
GCTTCCTGGACTTGGGCAGCTATTTCCTTTCCCATGTTAGGGAAATTTTCGACTATAATCTCTTCAAATATTTTCTCAGGTCCTTTCTCTCTCTCTTCTCCTTCTGGGACCCCTATAATGTGAATGTTGGTGTGTTTAATGTTGTCCCAGAGGTGTCTTAGGCTGTCTTCATTTCTTTTCATTCTTTTTTCTTTATTCTGTTCTGCAGCAGTGATTTCCACCATTTTGTCTTCCAGGTCACTTATTTGTTCTGCTGCCTCACTTATTCTGCTATTGAGTCCTTCTGGTGTATTTTTCATTTCAGTTATTGTATTGTTCATCTGTTTGGTTGCTTTTTAATTCTTCTAGGTCTTTGTTAAACATTTCTTGCATCTTCTCGGTCTTTGCCTCCATTCTTTTTCTGAGGTCCTGGATCATCTTCACTATCTTTATTCTGAATTCTTTTTCTGGAAGGTTGCCTATCTCTGCTTCATTTAGTTGTTTTTCTGGGGTTTTATCTTGTTCCTTCATCTGGTACATAGTCCTCTGCCTTTTCATTTTGTCTGTCTTTCTGTGAATGTGGTTTTCCTTCCACAGGCTGCAGGATTGTAGTTCTGCTGTGTCAGTCTTCATTCTTTATGCTGTGCTAATGATAAATCTAATCCCTTTTGCTAGTTATCTTTCTCAATATAAAAATGTTTTCTCTGTAAGCCATCCTCTGGATGATGAGAGGGTAGTGCTTGGGATAATTTCTCTACTATAGGGAGGCATCCTAGTGCAGAGGTTAAAGGCTTGGTCCCAGCCCTATGCTTCTTCCTAGCCAAGCTCTCTTCCTTCTTAGCTGAGACTTTGCACTTACTCTCTAAGCCTCGGTTTTCTCATGGGAGTAATGATGGTGTCTCCCTCCTTGGGTTTTTATAAGGATCAGATGAGATAATAAACACTTTCTGGTACACAGGAAACCCTCAGTAAATGTTAAATGACATCCTAAAACTAGGTGCCTTGAAAAATAGATTATAGGTTAGGTCCTTTGTACTTAATTTTAAGAAGTTTTCATATTTGAGAAAAAACATCCTATTTAAAAAACAGAACTGGAATGTAAATAACATCCATTTATTATTCTAATACAGCTTTCAATTTAACAAATTACCAATAACTATTTTTTGGGTGTACCTATGTGTAGGCATCATGCCTGATGATTTGATGCATATTATCTAATTTTAATTTGCAGAATAAACATATGCAGGAGATCACTATCTTATAGTTTTGAACAATGTTCAGTGAGGTTATATGATCAGTTCACAGTTTCAGAGGTAGGAAGTCAGAGCTTGAATTTAAACACATTTTCTTATTCCAAGTCCAATACTCTTTCTAGACACCATATTTCTTTCCTACTTGTTTCCTACTCAGTCATGTTCAAAATTCAAATTATTGTATGCATAGACTTTATTAATACTAACAGCATATCACATTGTAAAATTAAAAGTGTGATCATATTATAATCTGTCCCTTAGACAAATACACATGCCTTTTGCAAATCAGGGATAGTAAATTATGTGCCTCTTGGACAACTAGTAACCATTAGGCATGGGATTAAAGAACATTGATCACTAAGGGTTGAAATTTAGAGGAAAACTAAAAATTAAGTCAGGAAGTTGCAACAAAGATTATAGAGTGCTACAAATCTCTAAGAAAATAAAGTGAAGAGTTTAAGGTGGTTGTTTTTGTTTTTTGTTTTTGTTTTGTTTTTGTCATTTGAAAAGGAAATCCACAAAAATACCTTCTCTCCTTAAAATATTCCATCAATAACTTGTGAATACTTTCACCACTGGTTAAAATAAGTATTATTAAATTGCCCTGAGGGCCACTTCTTTCTCTTTTTCTTCCCTGTCCAACATTCCACAAAATAAAAGAAACCTAATCTGTGAGTTCTTACCCTCCTCCAATACCATTTTTAGAAGACAAAAGGTCCTCATGCTGGGCCATACTTAATTCACAACCCACGTTTGGCATCTCTGAGAAAAATACTCATGTTCCCTCCTGGCAGCCCAGAGGAAAGTGAGCAGCTCTGATAGGCTGAGGCAATATGGGTCAATAGACCCATATTCCTTCTACTTGAAGCCATGATGTCAGAGTTTGGTGGGCATCTTGGTTGACTAGAGCGGCCATAACAGACTATCACAGACTGGGTGGCTTAACCAATAGAAATGTGTTGTCTCACAGTTCTGGAAGCTAAAAGTCCAAATTCAGGACTGTGGTAAGGTTGATTTCTTCCAATGGCTGTGAGGGAAGGATGTGCTCAAGACCTCTCTCCTTGGTTTGTAGATGGCCATCTCCTCCCTGTGTCTGTTCACATCACCTTCCCTCTATGAGTGTTTGTATCCAAATTTCACCTTTTTATAAGGCTGGAAGTCACATTGGATCAGGAACCCAGCCTACTCCAGGACGACCTCATCTTAATTACATCTGCTCTGAATTTTGCCTGGGAAATATTGACACTAGTCACTGAAAGGATGAGTTGAGTATTAGCCAAATAACATCATGCCCATTAATGTACTTTCTAAGAGCCATTATACAAACACAGATGGTATTGTTTCCATAATCTCCTTGCAAATTATTTCCCCTGAGCAAATAGACTCTCAACCAGTATAGTCATGAGCTCTAAAATGGCACTCAACACTTGAGATTCCTAACTTGTTTTAGTGTGTATCTAACACCCTGAACTAAAAGGAAGAAGAAGCAGGATTGGGATGGGAAACCAGTAAAATAATATACAGACCCATTATTATGTCTGAGTCACAATCCATCACTTAGTAAGACAGACAAATGTTTCTCACTAGGAAGTAAGGTTTGAGGCTTATTCTATGTAATTCATTTACACGTCAGAGTATCAGAGTCAGCTTCAGTGTAGTCTTCTCTGGATACTTTTCCTGGAAACCTCCCTGTGCGCCTCACTACCAAGATGAATTATCTGCCTTCCCCTGGCCTCCGCAGCATCCTGTGTTACTTCAGCATGGTTATTGCTGGGTTACTGATGTGTCTCCTTCAAGTGACTGTGAAATCCTTGATGAAAGAGACCATGATTAATCCCTATATCCACAGTACAAAGAAGAATATGGTAAACATTTGCTAAATGAAGGGAGTTCAGTAAGTGTTTGCTGCATTAAAATTGGACAAACATGGACCATCTTAACTCAAGAGTCTCTGAACACCTGACTGTCCCTACTGAATAGAGAGGGATGGCCATTCTTCACTTCTTCTCAAGACAGCACAGAGGAAACAAGCAGAAAGGATCTGGAACTGCACTGAGAATGCTGCTCACCCTGGGATTGGTGGTGGCTATGTACACCAGTCCCTTGCTGGGATGTGCATAAGTGACATCAGAGACCACAAACCACAGCTGACTCCCTTGTGAAGATGGAAAGATTATTTTAAATAATTTTGAGTCTGTTTTAATCAGAAGTATTAGGATTTAGTCTTTGTCCTCCTTTATCTTGAGCTATCTTTGCTGAATCTTTGGCCAAAGCTGATAGTAAATATATATATATATATCTTTTTGCAACAGTTTATCTTTCATGAGAATTTCACTGTGGCATTTACCCCTATTTTATTTGGGCACATTTGGTTTCTCCCCAAAGGACTATATCAACTGGCATTCGAAAACCTTAGAAATGTGTTTACACTAAAACACTCTTGAAATTGAATCTTCAAGATGACCCAAGTCTAAAGGGACTGTTATTTTTTTAGTGCAACTCTGTTTCCTCTAAATTTGCTATTGTGAAACTGAATTCTCTCACAAGCTGGAGGCAACAAGCAAACTTGAGTTAACTCCTTATCAACTATAAATGATGCCAAAAGGGGAAAAGCTGACTTCATTTGGGTTCCTATCTCTGAACTAGCTCAGCATGTGGCCAAACTTTTGGCAGCCCCAAGCTAACTGCCTTCCAAAATGCTGTCTTCAAATGTCTTCTTGAGCTACCTTTGCATTCAAATTCAAGCACTCAGTGGAAAGAAGTTCAGAGAGGTGTTCCAGGATCCCAGGACGATGTGCTCTGGCTGAGTCCAATTTACTCTTAGTTTGACAACATTCTTTAGGACGTGAAAGAAAACAAAACTTACTTTCTTGTTCGATGGCATTTTCATCAGAACTCCAAGCACTTAAGAGAAAAAAGATTCCCTTCACCTCTCATCTACCTGGTTCTATATGTGCCTTGTTCTGGGGCTATGCTATCTAGCCTTCACCTTGGGAATAGAAAAGACAGCTCTTATTATTTATAAGATATTTTATAACACACTAGTCCACTGCAGTACAGATAAACCCTTCTCTTCCTCCATGGAAGACAGTGTCAAGAGTAGATGTGCAACTAGAAGATGGGGAGCTGAACCCCTTCACACCACTCGCTCCTCCCCACCCTCCCACTGAACACTGATCACCTATCCAAAGTCTTACTAACACTGTTGTGAGCTCTACAAACCATCTTACTGAGCCACGCTCTGCCCATGGAGGAGATGAGCTACTCTTTTATTTCCACTTTCTGAAGAAACTATAATAGTTTGTGCTTGAGGGGGAGGTATATATTGGTGAGAACGCAATATGAAGCATGCCTCCTCCATAGGCCATGTGGAAGATGACTCATGTTTCCTTACACATTTAAATCTGGAGATGGAGGAACGCCAGAAGAACTTTCCTTACGACTCTGAAGAGCCAGCACATGGGATAAAGTTATGGTTACATTAAGCCAATGCCAGGTAATGGATAAAAACTGCAAAATCTTTCAGTGGCTTTCCTTGTCTGCTGGATATTTAAACCTCACCCTATTTTTCAGCATTCTACAGTCCTATCCATCACAACCTTACCCTTTCCTCCTACACCACTCCATTCCACTAAGCTTTGTGCTGTCAATTTCCTCCTTCCTCACATGGTTGGTCCACTTCTCAACTCCTGCTTTCCCTCAGTTTGCTGTTAATCATCGTAGTTTGCCCTCTCCATCACTTCCTTTGAAGATCTGGTGAATTATGTGTCACAGTCTTGTCATAGCCACCTCCTCAAACTCTGTTTTATTTCTCTCTCTTTTTTAAACCTCTCTCATACTGAAAAGATAGATTTACATTCCTTTTTTCTCTTTTAACATTGGACGTTGAATCAAGAGACCTTGTCACAACCATTCTCAATTCCTTCGAAACATTACATCTGAAGCCAGTTGTGTTGAATGTATTCATAGGTTTCCTCCTCTAACATTTTTCCCTTCCAATTCCCAGCTTTGAATTTCTCCCAAATAAGTACTCTGTTGGTGGGCTTTTTTTTTTTTATCTGTCCAAGCCTTTCATAGCTAGTGTAAGCAACTGAAAATGTATTGGGTCTAATGAAATTGTGTTGAATGTCAGTAAGTGGCATTATCAGCTCTCCTCAGCCTCCTGGGCTGTGGGCAGTGATCAGAGAGGTCATCAGAGAATCCAGAAGGGAGAGGCTGTGTGAGGAACCAAGGTCTGCTCACTCAGCTCTAAATTCAGTGTGGACCAACCTCTGAAGGGGGCTGGAAATCACACAGGGAAAAAAGACAAACTATCTTCAGAAACTGAGCTGGTGTAAATTTATATAGAACCTTCTAAATCCACAAATTTAAAAATGACCCAGTTCCTATAATGAACTCATTATTAAGTACCAATACCTCCACCTATTATGCAAGACAAAAGCATCTAAAACTATCCTGGCCCTTGAGAGGGCAGGGAACTTGTCTTATCCATCTTTGCATCCCTAGCACACATAAGAGACTAGACATATGTCCACAAAGAGAAACTGACTGAATGAAGATATGTATCTGTGGTTGCAAATAATAGGGCCTTTAATCCTTGGTTTTAGGATAAACTCGATCTTTATCAATTTTCTATTAATTTCAAGAACTAGGGCAGAACTCCAGGTATAAGTTTCCTATTGCTGCTGTAACAAATTACCAGAAACTAGGTGGCTTAAAAGAATTCAATGTATTATCTTACAGTTCTGGAGATCAGAAATACAAAATCAGTTTCACTGGGCTAAAATCAAGGTGTCAGCAGGGCTACATTCCTTCTGGAGGTTCTAGGGGAGAATCCGTTCCCTTGCCTTTTCTAGCTTCTAGAGGCTGCTCACAGCCCTTGGTTCATGACCTCTTTCTCCTTCTCCGAAGCACATCACTCCACCCTCAGTTTCCCACCTTCTATCACTCCCTCTTTTAAGGACTCTTAATGCCTACATTTAGTCCAGCATTCAGCACATAGAAAGTACCTAAAAAAAATCTGTTAGGGCTTCCCTGGTGGCGCAGTGGTTGAGAGTCTGCCTGCCAATGTAGGGGACGCGGGTTCGTGCCCCGGTCCGGGAAGATCCCACATGCCGCGGAGCGGCTGGGCCCGTGAGCCATTCACTCAGTACAAATGTTCTTCAGAAGTTAAATGTACATCTAAGTGCTTAGGAATTTTTCTTATTCATAATCCTCTGTTAACCGAACTGGGTAGGAATGCTACTTAAATCAATCTATGGAAAGTTATTTTATGAAGCAAAGAATTCTAGTCTACTGCAAAAAAAAATCACCTCCAGATCAGCTGCTATTGCAAGTTTAGATTTCTATACATATATCTGAGAATCATGTCCTATTCTAATAAAATGAATTTGAGGAGATACTTTCATATTACATTTTTACATCTATTTTTAAATTTATATTTGGATGTTTGGGGTAAAATAAAATCTAAAATCAACTACCAGAATATTTATAAATAAAGTTCGCCACACTTAAAATGCGTAACTGGGACCAGCACACAATGTAATGTCTCCTATGTAAACTAGAAAATGAAGAACAGTTAAAATTATACATAGGCATTTAATGAGAATTAAAACACTGTGCTCAAGTCTTTGCATTCAAAAAATAGTAATAAATCAAGAATCTCTTAGGAATTTTTTATCACATGAGGAAAACTCTCTCTCAACTTTTAAGGAGTTTTGTAATCTTATTAAAAGAAACATAAATGCTGACCCCTCAGTCATGTTTAGGAAAAGTAATTCCATATGTTGATTATATTAGAAAAGGTAATTATGTCAGAGGCCAAACATGCAGAAAATAAAGACAAACTCTAAGGTAAAGCCACCTCATGATTACCCCTTTCACCTTGAGATTAATCTTTGACCATGAGAGGAGATTCTGGAGCAGGCAAGGTAGGTGACTTAGGTGGCTAAGAAGGGATTCAAATTTTGGATCTGCCGTCTAAAGAAAATTAAAACAACAGTGGGGAACTGCAACAAAATCCTTTTTATCATTGCCCTGGCATCCCCCTAATGCCAGCTATTAAACCTCCAGCTCTCCTGGGCATTATGGCCCATGCTCCTGTTTCCACTTTTCTACCTTTAACTTCTGAGGAGTGTTTGGCAAGAGAAAAACAATTTGACAACCCAGGGTCTTCCGTCTAGATTTGCTACAAGAAGAGTTTAGTTACAGGCTGACTTGGTGAGTATTCTGGACTTCTTTCGGCCTCTTGAGATTTACCAAGCATCTTTCAGTGAAAAATCAGCAGGCTGAGTCCAAAGCATGTCGCAAGAGTATTACATTACCATCTCATTGCTTACTGAGCGGGATTCAGCATAATCTTTCTCAGCATAAAGCTTGTCTTTCTGACATATTGTGTAAGGAAGAGGTTTAACAGGAACAAAAGAAGGAACACCTTGAAAAATCAGCCTCACCAATCCCTCGACTCTAGAATACCTCACTCAGGCTGGCAGCCACGTGCACCACGCACAGCAGCCGTGATACCTAATTATGCTGCCACTAGAGGAACTATTTGTACTTGTCAATCACAGGACTACACTGGCAGAAAACCGCTGCAGGCCAACCTATTCACAAATATGCCGTCTCCTGACCAAAAACATGCACTGTGATGTAATCTTCTTAGAGTGTCTATTGTTTGAGACTTGCAAAGAATGTTAGGTTTTATGTGTGGTGGGTTTGTGGAAGGACTAGCTTATAGAGCTAGAAACACACCTGAGGAGATTTTTTTTCCTGAATGTTGAAGACTAGCCTGGTTAACCCTTCATTATCTACCTCTCTCACTAGATTTCAGGTCCCAGCTCTGCCTGTCCTTTTTAACATTAGAATCTTTTAGTTAATTTTCTTGTCAAGCATATGTTTTTTCCTATACAGCATGTGTATAAATAATGTCCAAAACATAAAGCAGTCAGGAAAACATATGTGAAAACATGTAATTATAAACACTCACTTCTCAGGCCAGATTCCAGGCCCCGAAATTCAATAGCATCTCAGGAGGCAACTTCAGAGCTGTGGTCACACACTTTTCTGACACGTAAACTTAGCTATCCCATCCTGGGAGATTTCTAGATTCAAAGCAATCAGCATGATGAACTGGGTCTAACTTTAGAAGTTCAGGGTCATTACACTTACTTTCTTCTGCACCACTTGCCCCAGAAATCACCCTTTTCTAAAACTGAATTTTAATGCATGTTGCCTCATCAACAAGAAGCATAAACCATGCCTGATACAAGCATCCCCTGAATCTACTAGTACATCCACTCCATGAGGGCAAGAACCATGTCTTTGTGGAAACATATTCGACACTAAACTCAGTAACTGGCAAATGTTAGGTCTGCACTAGTAGTTAATAAATGAATACGTCCTACTAACTTAAGTCAACCTTGAAAGGTTTCTCAGGGTTTCAATATCTAAGAGTTTATGCATGAGAGAGTCACAGGTCCCACAAGCTTTTCAACGTGAATCTGGCAGTATCATTTGATTATTGCGACTCTAGCTAGATTTCCCTTTCTTTAAGGAAGGACCTAGACTTTGTGTGTCTTTTTTAATGCCTCCAGGACCTACTACTAGCTGCAACTAATTCTAGTGTTGGCTAGAAGGCAATATTTCACCTCCAAAGGTTATGATCAATGAATAAATTATGAATTTTGTTACATTTATCTTAGGTTGAGACATTTATCTCTGCACAGAAAGTTGAGTAGAAAGAAATGAAATGTTGAAAACAAGGTTAATGAGAGCAAATAAAGAATTTAGAATTGTTTTTAACTCTTCACTTGGCAAATGGGTTGTTGCTTCTCTGTTTTACCCCAAAGTAATAAAATAGCATTTCCCTAAAACATGCAGTAAAATATGCTTTTTGGTCATTTCTATGGCTGCTTCTTTCCTTTAGTCTCAACTGGTAAATTCTTTGCTACAAGAAAAAAAGGACCACTGTTAGTCATTTTCATAACCTTGTGTTTGAGAGCTGATTTAAAGCATTAATGGATAAAGGTAGAAATAATGACAACTGCAACTCTTATTTGAATAATCTGAAAAGATTTTCATGTTCACTCTTGTCTTAGAAAAAGAACCATAAGTTTACTACTTCTAAAAGAAATGGAGCAGATGACTTTCTTTTCTAATTCATCCAGAAATCTTTCCCTCCATAGATTTACCACTTGAAATTCGAGTAACCAGTACAATTCTGTCACTATTAACACATCCACACCACGATGACACTGTCTTTTAAGAGAAGGCAGAGCTTAGATCTTCCCAACACTGTCCTATTCTCCAGGGACATCAGCTCTGGGAGAGACCCTTATTCTCTCTGCATGGCCTTCCCTAACCATCCAGGAATTGGTCACTATTGATTAATGTATAATATATATAAGACATAAGAATATATCTAATACTATAGCATTTATCACACTGTATTTTGTGTATTTCTTCCATGCTTACCCCATACCCACCACCCAAAGTGGATTGAGTACTCATCAAAGAACAGGCTAAGTCTCACTGATGGTTTTTATTCCCAGTATGTAATAGACAACCAGAATAATAATAATAGGCCCTTGACAGATATCTGATGAAAAAAATGAGCAAATGAATAAAACTAAAAAGGGAGTCAATTAATGCTAAAAGTTTTTCTGAAACTCTTTTAAAACTACCTTCAGAACCATTTTTGCAAGGCATCCAAGAAAATGATTCTTACTACTTTACAGTGTCACCTCATGTATAAATTAAAATGATATTTCATGCTTTATTTACATGACATGGTTGCGAGGTTTACACAATGGAATTCATCCTTAAAAGGATGAAATTAATTGAGAGTATCCAATAGACCATGCTTCGATCTGAAGGCAGCACCGGCACCAGAATCCAATTTCCCAAGAGACTAACCATGATAGAGGCCATATTTATCTCTATTATTTTTATCATCATTTTACAGCTACACTTCATGGGAGAAAATGTTTACCACTATCCTGAAATAAACTAAGCTCAGCAATGACCAAGTCATGCTATGCTCCCCAGGGAAAATATAAGCCAAGCCAGAAGCACTAATAGAGCAACTTATACGCTGTCCATGTCAACTCGTCTCTGATTCTAAGAAAGAAGATGGAGAAAGTATAGGTGATTTATCCATCCCCTTTCGTGAACAATTTAATTAGAAAAACGTATGTTAACCTCAACAGCAGAGTTTTAATATTGAGCTAGAATTCTGAATGTGTCTCAAATGAGGGAGTTAGTCTCAATTCCATTGCAGCCCTTGGCAGGAATACCTTTTTAGGGAATTCAGGAATAGGCAAATCTAGCTCACTGTTAAGAAAAGTACCCTCTGTGGTACAAGTCTGAGCACAAGAATTTTCATAGAACATGACAGCTGTTTTCTTAGAGAGCTATACAGAGAGTTCATAGAGGAGTACAGCAGAGGGCAACCTAATAGACCACATTAGTGTATATTTTGTGTATATAATATATACATGCATATTAGATTATACTCTAATCTAATATACTAGTGGCAGAGGTCAAACTGAACTAAGAGGAAGAAATTGGCTTCCTAATGAAACCTATATAAAATCAGCCATAGATGACAAAGCACAAGCTCACCAACACACACACCACAAACACACACCGATGTACAAGTGTGTACACATCCTGCAGTGGCTATACCTGACTCATATGGCAGGCATCTCTATGTCTTGACTCCAAGATTTGAGAACCCCTTTAATTTTTAATAAGACCACATTTAGGGGTTGAAAAGAGGGAGGTGACTAACATTTCTGGAGGGTCGGAGTCTTTGTGAAGCAATTCAACACTGAATCATTTTCCCTTTTCCATATGATGTTGATTCTCATCTGTAATCCTTGCTTATGCTGTCTCCATAATATGGAATATTCTTTTACTTCCTGTTCAACTGGGTAACTCTTACTCTTCTCTTAAGATCTGCCTCTCAAGTCTCAGGTACCACCCTCTCGAGACCAATCCATGACATGCTCCCAACCCCCAGGGCGGGGTGAGCTGCTCATCATCTGTCCTTCCACAATGCATCCCTCTATCCCAGCACTTCCATTCTCTACCCTAATAAGCATTCCTGTGCTTCCCTCCCCTGTTAAACTGTTATCAAGGATTTTTGGATTATTTGTCTTTGCCTCACCAAGCATAATGCTTGGCACTTAAAAGGAGTTTCAGAAATATTTGTTAAGTAAATAAATGAACTAACTTCTTAATTTATTTAATATTTTCAATAACTCTGGTATTAGTTTCCCCAGCTTATGGGAGAAGAGACTGAATTTGTAAAGTTCTTTAACTTATTCAAGTTCACACAGTTCATGAGGAACAAGCAAGATTCACACTCTGAAATAATGAGAAAGCCAATTATTTTTGCTTTGAACCAGATGAAGAGATTGGAAGCAAAGATGAAGAGCATTAAACTTTTAAAATTTATCACAAGCATCAGGGGGCACTAACCTTAAAGAGAGGAACCCACACAGTGAAGGGCCCATTGACCAGGAGGCCCTCCTTGTTTACCTCATCACCAATTCTCCTCCCAGAAATACTTGGTATCTTTGGCTAACTTGATGCTGATGGTCTAAGGCAACTAAACACAGAATCAAAAGTTGGAAATTCCATGAAAACCAAACTTAATTATTGTAAAAGGAAGAAAGAGGGTTTATTTAGCTTCTTTAGCATCCAAGTATTAATTTGTACCTGGAGTAACAGAGAG
Organism: Physeter macrocephalus; assembly: GCF_002837175.3. Classification (NCBI taxonomy): domain Eukaryota; kingdom Metazoa; phylum Chordata; class Mammalia; order Artiodactyla; family Physeteridae; genus Physeter; species Physeter macrocephalus. The sequence continues at coordinate 44,558,809 of NC_041218.1, forward strand.
CAATGTTCCATTTCTACTATATTCTGATGTAAAAGTTAACACCAGAGTCTTCACATTTTAAGATGATACAGGAAAAGGACATTCCTACCTCCTTATCCTCTGAAAAATTCTCTCCAAACAGTAAACAGAATGAGAAACAGAAACACAAATTCTGTCTTCAGTAGTATTAGGGGACATCTATCACCTTATACTGCAATACATAAACAGAAAAAGAGGATGGACCCAACAGAGTGCTAGAGGGTCAGAATAAGTGCCTTTGGATGGCACTCTTGATGAGAAGCAAGCTGAGTCACAGTGAAACCCTGGAAATGTTCAGACATTGGAAACACCATGAAGGCAGCAGGGAGGAGGATGGCTGAAAATGGGGTTATTTAAAGTCTTTGTTAGAGTCAGTTATAATTCCAGATTCCATCCTTATCTACTGAAACCCTTTCCCCATCAGAGATAGACAGTATGGTCTCTGGAGAAATTGAATTAAGAGAGGCTCCTGAAACAAGGATAACAGACTAAAAAGAAAAATGAAGTGAAAGACCAAACACTGAACAATGATACCCCCAGGCTCCCTTTCCCACACAGCTCTGAACACCAATAGCCAAGCTTAAAACATTTAGGCAGGAAGTTGAAAGATTCTTCTGAGGTCCCGTCCCATTGAAAAAAATCTGTAGATACTGACATTTGAATTTGAGGCCTGTTAGTCACTAGACCGCAATACAGTGAGGTATCACACATAGACACTTCCAATCAGCTTTTTAGTAACCCATTTTTTACCTATGAAAAGACAGCCAAGGATTACTAGACATTTGAGGAAAGCTTCCAAGATGAACAAGGGAAACTAAAACAAATAAACAAAAGGGAAGTCAGAGATTACAGAGACACTGCAGGAAGCAGTAGACCATTTCAAAGAAACCATGAAACAAGAACAGGTTGCTATATAAGGGGAATAATCAAAGAAGAAAAAAGTTCTTGGATATTAAAAGTATAATAGCTAAATCTTTTCAGTCAGCAAAAAGTAAAAATGTCAAGTCAAACAAATCTCCCCAAAGTAGAACAAAAAAATCAAAAGTATATACAGTAGAAAAAATAAGAGAGAGAAAGAGAATTTGTTCAGGAAGTCCAATTTCCAGAGAGACTAGAGAACATGGCAGAAAAAATGATCAAAGAAACAATATAAGAAAATTTTCCCAGACTCTAAATTTGAAGGGCCCACTGAGTGCCCAGCACACACACACACACAAAAAGGCCCCACCAAGGCATGAATCTACCAGAACACTAACAATAAAGAGATCTTAAAATTTTCCAGAAAAGAACAAAAGTTATATACAAAGGACTGGAAAACAGAATGACATCAGACTTCTCATAACAATATTAGGCATGAAAAATGCTGAGTGAAAAAAAAATTCGAGAATCTTATATCTTGCCAAATCATAAATCAAGCACAATAATAAAATAAAGATACTTTAAGACATGCAAAGTCTCAAAGGTACCCATGAACTTTTTTCTTGAGATATTACCAAAGGATACCAAAGGATACATTTCACCAAAATAAGGGAGTAAGCTTAAAAAAGAGGGAGAAGTGGGATCTGGAAATCAAATGATACAACAGATAGGAGCATGACAGAGGGAATTCTCAGGATAATAACTGGGCAGCTGGCCCAAAGGTAGTCTTCTTTGGAGCAGGAAGTGAGAAAATTATTAACTGAAGAAAAAGCAAAAAGTTACAAAAAACAGGAAAAAGAATTATGAACTATAACTTGGCTCAGCTGATACATGTGTGTGCATATATCACTAATAAGAATAAAACCCCAAATTCTGATATTATTGCTGTTGCTCACTATTAATACAGTGCCGGTCACCACAAGCCAACAGCAAGATGACCAGGAAGATAATATAGGAAACAGCTTTGAAGCTGGTGAGCCTCTGATTATACCTTCTCTAACAAGACTTACCAAATATTCATTGCATAAATTGACAAATCAATACATTTTAGAATTTTTTTGTATCTTTATTGGAGCATAATTGCTTTACAATGTTGTGCTAGTTTCTGCTGTACAACATAGTGAATCAGCTGTATGTATACATATATCCCCATATCCCTTTCCTCTTGAGCCTACCTCCCACCCTCCCTGTCTCACCCCTCTAGGTCATCACAATACATGTTAGAATTGAATCAACTATATATGTATTTCTCTTTCTGCCAGTTTCATTATGTATGCAAACGTCAGACATACTGAGTAGTAGAGGATTTGTAGAAATTATTCTCCAACAATCCTCAAATCGTACAGTTTATTTCAATTTGTTACACTTTTCTGTTATACATTTTTGGGGCATGCTGTCAAGTTTTTTGAGCCTCAAAAAACAAGGAGAACAATGCTTTGTTAAGTGTCTATTTTGATCCAGTCCCTTGACAAACATATATTTTCCACCTCATTCACCATCTTGCAAGGTAGGAAAGTATGACTATACAGAAATCATTTTAAAACAAATTGGTTAAAATAACAAACTGGCCAAAATGATTAATCTGGTAAAAATGAATATTTCCAGACATAGATTTTTATGATATATATTGGTGATTTTGGTGTATCGTTAAGAAGTTTTGGTGCTCTTATGAGTTTTTACGCATTTTGCAGATTTTTTACTTTGGAGAGCAACCCCAAATTTTATGTGTATTTTGCATTTTTGTCCATCTTCCAGATCATTAGTTTTCAAATATCTTTTAACCAATTCTGTCTGTTTTGTTTGTTTGGCAATATATTTTGTGAGTTTTAAATTTTTATGTTTAGTTCTAAGTGAAGTGATTGAAAGTAAAATGATTCAGAAATTCTTGTTTCTGATAAGTAATTCACATACGGATGATGTCTGTGTATCCTAGAATGATTTTCTGATTTTTAATTAGAATTTTAATTTTAATTAAATTTTTAAGATATTTCACCACTTTCTAAGTACTCTGCTTTTGAAAAAAATTTAAACATATTTTCTGGTAGTCATGGCAATTTTGCCTTTCTAGCAACTGTGAAATAAAAGGACCTTCATCATCTAGATGCACAGTAATGAACTTGAGAAAAAAGTACCAACAATGCCTACTGGAATGCTCAAACAAAAGAAAAAGTCTAGACAAATATTCCTCAGTTTTCTATTTCACATTCCATTTTTTAAAAAATAACCTGTTAATGACCTTCTCAGGAATACCTAGCAAAAATTGGACAAAAGTAAATGAATAAAATAAAATTAAAATATTGTGCAATAAAATTTGCAGAAATACTGGCTAAAGAGGCAAAAATGGGCATTATTTTCAAGGATATTTTACTTTTATTAATTTTGTCTATAGTTTTTAGTTTATTTTATCTTTATTTCTAACTTCATGTATTCATAAATAACAAAATAAGTTTGAAATATATAGAATCTCAGAAGCAAACAGAGAAAGCATTAGAACACATTAAAAGTTGCTACACCATCCTAGAAGTTACAAAACAAAGATTTGTAAACAAATGTTCTTTTTAAGATGCCTTTAAAGTGCATTAAAAATTGCAAATAACCGGGCTTCCCTGGTGGCGCAGTGGTTGCGCGTCCGCCTGCCGATGCAGGGGAACCGGGTTCGCGCCCCGGTCTGGGAGGATCCCACATGCCGCGGAGCGGCTGGGCCCGTGAGCCATGGCCGCTGAGCCTGCGCGTCCGGAGCCTGTGCTTACAAAACAAAGATTTGTAAACAAATGTTCTTTTTAAGATGCCTTTAAAGTGCATTAAAAATTGCAAATAACCAATATTTGAACAACCAGAAGCAGAAAATATCAATATTCAACCAATTAGTTATTTTGATATATTAATTGGCAAATAAATAATGTTTCTGTTGTTTTTGTTACTGTCAGGTTACTGATGAGGAGGCTGAGGATGGGAGAAGTTACATAACCTGACAAATGTCACATAGCTAGTAAGGGCAGAGCTGGATATAAATCCAGGCCTATTGACTCTTATTGTTCTCTGGCTGGGCTTTCTTTCCTGGCCCTCTGGTTTTTCCTGCTTGATACTCTTAATACCTGACTCCAAAGTGCTTGTCAAGTGAAAGTAAAGGGGAAAATCTCATGTCTAGGTATTTCATTTAAAACTTTGAGTTTTAAAAACAGCTTGATGTGAGAGTAAATTGAAATCAGTGGTTAAAAATGAGACTTGGAGATTCAAGATGAATTTCACATACATTTCACATATTCTTGTTCCAGAATCAACAAGAATGGACTATTCTGGCAAATACGACCACCACAACAATGCCTTTCTCTATAGCGAAGACCAGGCACAAAGAGAGGTGGCACCTGGAACAAGGGTCTTTTTGCTTGTACATGGTTCCAAACGGGAATAGGGATTTCTTTGCCAGACATTCTCAGACTGCAGCCACGTTTCTTTTTTTCTTTCGGTACGCGGGCCTCCCACTGCCGTGGCCTCTCCTGCCGCGCAGCACAGGCTCCGGACGCGCAGGCCCAGCGGCCACGGCTCACGGGCCCAGCCGCTCCGCGGCATGTGGGATCCTCCCGGACCGGGGCACGAACCCTCGTCCCCTGCATCGGCAGGCGGACTCTCAACCACTGCGCCACCAGGGAAGCCCTGCATCCACGTTTCTTGTACTCCCTTCTTGATTTGCCAAGTCAGAGATATTTTTTAAAACAGGCAATGTATTTCAATGGGAGCCAGTACATTTCCCTAATGTTCTAGCTGTCTCTAGGATGCAAATACTAAACACAGTACACATTCAGGGCAATGGCACAAGCTGCCAGAGAGGAAGCCCTTGCCTAAAATAGCAAAGCTGGACATAAACATAAATAAAAACGGAAATATTTACAAACAAAGCAAGTTAGATTCATGGCTTAATTTCTTTATATCTTTTTTACCCTCTTTTAAAATATTAAATACATAAGTTTGTTTATAATGTTAGTAAACAAAACTCACTTGGAAATTCACTACTATTTGGTTAGTCAGATCATCTTTTTTTCTTCTTTTTTTTCCAGAATCATCATTGGAAACATTTAAAAGTAGAGAAGGGTGTAAGAGAGTGAATGAATTCTATCTCATTATATAAATTATCTCCTTTAATCCTTACAACAATCTTGTGAACAGGATATTATTCTATCCACTTTACAGACGGGGGTGGAAAACTGAAGCTCAGAGAAATTAAGTAATTTGTTCATGTTCACACAGATAATAAGTGTCTGAACAAAGTTTGAGGCCAGGTCTACTACTCCAAAGCCCCCATTCTACACTGCATGTACCTGGCACTGGCTCTCAAGGAGGGAGAGATTCTCAAACACTTTATTAAGCTTTCTGAAAAATTATTAACTCGAGGGGAAACTCAGGTTGAAAGCAATGAATGAAGAAGACTAAAGGTCACTTCTCTCTATGAATGTGATCTCACCAAACACATTAGTCTTCTCTCAGATGACCCCACTAAATAGGAGGAAAACTAGGAACCAGGCCTACTTCCCCCGACTGGAAATCCATCTCAAGAATATTGATTGGATACTGCATTACCCTTTGGTCAGCTTTTTAAAAGTTAAACAAGCTTGGTCATGTCCCACAAATCACCCCTCCTGTCCACCGCACAGAAGGTAATACTTTGCGTGTAGATTTTCTTGTAGCTTCACTTTGCCTGATTCTGGAAGCTTCCCTCCTCTAGTCCTATTTCTCAGCAGTAAAATGGGAGGCCATGGGGTTGGGGTCATAACTGGAGTTTAGGAATTGCCTGATGGTTTCCCTTTCCTCATTTGCTGTGCATCTCAAAACAGGCAGGCTTGGGGCACATCGATTCAGACAGCTGTGCCAAAGAATAGGCTTGGAGAAAAAGCAGTTTCTTGTTTAATCTGTGGGCAATTTGTGGGAGCCATTCTTAGGATGAGCACAAAACAACTTGAAAGGGACATTTATTCTAACAACACAGAAAGAGAAAAGGGTAGACAGATAGGCCAGGGGACAGGAATCGTTGTGGCATCTCACAAGATAGCACTGGTTTTAATTTGTCAAGTCACAGTGGTATAAGGAAAAATGGCAGAAACTGTCAAGGGGATGTTGTGAGCTTGAAAGCAGAGAGCTAGCTACCTTTTTCCTTTTTTCCTTTTTTTGAATTTTTTGAATGGTGGGAGTACTTCTTGTGCTGCTGTTTTCAGCTAGCCAGAGCCTACAGGAGAAGCTGTTCCCTCCCACTGGTAATCCTGTCCTTCTCACTGGTGTGTTACTCTTGGGGGAGCCCCATGTAGAACTCGGGGGTATTAACTGGATTTGTCCTTCAACTCCTCCTAACCTTGGGGAGTGTCTTAGTTATTCGGCTTGACTGTAGTGCTGTTACATTTTAGAGAGTTAAGAGTCCCCTGTAAGTATTAAAAGTGCACATTTATGTGCTGGTTCATTTTGTGAAATTAATCAGATTTAGCTCTGAAACATTACTCAAAGACAGTTAACTTCGACAAGAAGAACGTACTGAATATGATATTCCAGGATCAAAGAAGCATGCTTATTTTTCCCCCAAATGAATTATGTATTAACATGATTATGCAAATGTTTGCATGCAGCATCTATTTTGCTTTATCATTCTTGGTCTTCCAGAAAACCATATATCACTGTTATTTACAAAATCAATATGTCCTAATATTGTAACACAAATTCATAAATAATTTTAAAATTTACACATTTGTCAAAGATACAGAGATTCGGGCTTCCCTGGTGGCGCAGTGGTTAAGAATCTGCCTGCCAATGCAAAGGACATGGGTTCGAGCCCTAGTCTGGGAAGATCCCACATGCCGCGGAGCAACTAAGCCCGTGAGCCACAACTACCGAGTCTGCGCGTGTAGAGCCTGTGCTCCACAACAAGAGAGGCCACGGCAATGAGAAGCCCGCGCACCGCGATGAAGAGTAGCCCCCGCTCGCCGCAACTAGAGAAAGCCCTCGCACGGAAACGAAGACCCAACACAGACAAAAATAAATAAATAATTAATTAATTAATTAAAAAAAAAAGATACAGAGATTCATAATGAATTTCTTAGAGACTCGATTTAAAGTACTCTCTTCCATTGTAAGGTCATAGTGCACAAACTGTAGTTCAAATTTTTGATTCAGAAAATTCTACATAAAATACCAGCCAGACCATGAGTTGCCCAACAAGGCAAAATGCTAAGATTACCCTGATGTGAACCAAGAGGTGCTGCAGAAGCCCAACCCCAGAGACCAAAGACCCTACTGCAGTCCTTGAGCCTTGAGTCCACCTTGCCTGGAATAGATTTCCATATTGAAGGTCACGCATGAGGCTTAGTTCAGAGACAGCAGATACATGAAAGAGACCACGCTTTGCTCTGTTCTTCCTTCATAGTGGGGTTCACAGGAAGCCACTGCCAGGCAAGCAGAGGGCATAGCTGGAAAGAGCTATTCATGTAAAGATGCTGATTCTTGCAAAGACGTGAATCTATAGTTAAACAGCCAGCCCCTTACTTGTGTATATCATGTAGCCTTTTGTTCACCTGACCTGGGGCTCCCAGCTGAGAAATAGACACCCTGAACAACTTCATGACGTCAGACACCCAGCTCCTCTTATCCTTTGTCTTAGTCCGTTTGGCCTTCCATAACAAGATACCACAGACTAGATGACTTAGAAACAACAGAAATTTATTTCTCACAGTTCTGGAGGCTGGAAGTCCAGGATCATAGCAGATTTGGTGTTTGGTGAGGGCTTCCTGGTTCATAGATGGCACCCTCTAGTCATAACCTTACATGGTGGAAGGGGCAAGGGGGCTTTCTCAGGCCTCTTTTTTTTTTAAATTAATTTATTTTATTTATTCTTTTTTTTTTTTTTTTTGGCTGCGTTGGGTCTTCGTCGCTGCATGTGGGCTTTCTCTAGTTGCTGTGAATGGGGGCTACCCTGCGGTGGGCAGGCTTCTCATTGTGGTGGCTTCTCCTGTTGCAGAGCACGGGCTCTAGGCATGTGGGCTTCAGTAGTTGTGGCACGTAGGCTCAGAAGTTGTGGCTCGTGAGCTCTAGAGCGCAGCCTCAGTAGTTGTGGCGCACTGGCTTAGTTGCTCCCCGGCATATGGGATCTTCCCGGACAAGGGCTCAAACCCGTGTCCCCGGCATTGGTAGGCAGATTCTTAACCACTGTGCCACCAGGGAAGCCCCGGGGCCTCTTTTATAAGGACACAATTTCTGAAGCCCTCATGACCTAATCACTTCCCAAAGGCCCTATCTCCTAATTCCATCACCTTGAAGGTTAGGTTTTAACTAGTGAATTGGAGGAGGGGGGTAACAAAAATATTCAGACCACAGCACTCTTCTTTTCTCTAATTAACAACCAACAGAAAGAGGACCAAAGCAATGCTATCAGTCAAGTGATATCCAACAGGCTGGCCTTGTTTCCCTTCACACCCCGTTTTTGTCAGAGTTAATATCTGTAATACATTACAAAATCTACAAAGAAGGTGTTATAAATAAAAAAATATGTTTATCATTAATCTAAAATAGGTTAAATGAAGGTAGGGGAATGAAGCACACCTTTTGAACTTTGGTTCTGGATCAAACAAGAATTCATAAAGGAAGAGATCTCCAAATGCCTGCTTCTTTTTGCCACATCTGAAGGTATAATGATATCGCGTTGGCTTCTAAGGCCCAGGAAGCCACAGCTATTCCTGTCTTCTCTGCTCTCAGGAATGACCACTTGCTATAGGAAAACCTCAGAGACATTTTCTAGACTCTGAAGCTTCCTTGGAAATCAAAAGTTGGATTTTCCAAAGTTGGGGGTAGTTAAAGCAGTGAGGCATGCTTACAGTAAAGAGATTTCTCAGGGAGACATGCTGAGGAAGAGCATGAGGAGAGTTTCTAAATGTCTTTGGAATGATGAGGCCAAATGAAGGTAAATCCTGGGTAGGATTTCAGTGCTCTAGCAAAGGACCAGCATCACTGAGCGTTCCTTTTGCCCCAGGCTCCTACATGACTCTGTGTGGCATGGTAACTTACCTGATCTTTATTCAAATTTTTGATATTTTTGTTCCTCATGGAATTTTGTATTAATTTGGATTTTTAGAAAAATACTGTATCGGGGACTTCCCTGGTGGCGCAGTGGTTAAGAATCAGCCTGCCAATGCAGGGGACATGGGTTCGATCCCTGGTCCGGGAAGATCCCACATGCCGCGAAGCAACTAAGCCCGTGCGCCACTGAGCTACTGAGCCTGAGCTCTAGAGCCCACGAGCCACATCTACTGAGTCCACAAGCCACAACTACTGAAGCCTGGGCACCTAGAGCCTTTGCTCCGCAACAAGAGAAGCCACCACAATGAGAAGCCCGCGCACCGCCATGAAGAGTAGCCCCTGCTCGCCACAACTAGAGGAAGCCCAAGCGCAGCAACAAAGACCCAACGCAGCATAAATAAATAAATAAATAAATAAATAAATAAATTTATATATATAAAATACTGTATCGAAATATCATTTATCTTGATGACTGAGTTTTTTGACACCTCATTCTATTTTGCACCCAAGGCAAGTGCATCGTTCATTCATCTAGTCTTGCTCCTGCAATCCATCACAGAAAGTTTGCCGACCCCTGGCTAGAACATAGAGGAGATAAACAGAATTCTTTCTATTAAGAAATAGAATCAGCTGCCATTAAAAATAAGCTTGAAGGAAAGGTAAAGAAAAATGAAAGCGTTGTGCGTGTGTGTGTGTGTCTTGTCATCAGCACAATATCGTGATTAAGACCCTGTCAGTTGAGCCAAATGGAAAGGTGAACAAGTCCCCTCCCCCTCAGTTCTCCCGCCATCAGCTTCTTTCCCATCAGCCTTCACTGGAAAAAGCAACAGGTGGAGTGCTGCACATGAACAAGTACTCGTGGGAGCTTGAATAGCCTGCGATGTAGTCTATGTGATGCTATCAGACACAATCACAGTTAGCTCATCCTCAGGCAAGCCCAGTGTGCTAACCCTGCCAGAAGACCTGTCCCATTCCGTTGGACTTCCATGAGCCTCTAGAACATCTAGATGCAGGGATACGCCTCTTTTATCTGTTTGCCACATTACTGGTACTAAACTATTGCTGAATGAATGAATGAACAAATGAGTGAATGACTGAATGGATGGATGAATGAATGAAAGACTAAGTAGCACACGCTCTATAGACAGAGGCCCTGGGCATAAATCAAACCTTGTATGACCTTCAGGAATTCTCTGAAGTTCAGCTTCCTCATCTGCAAAATGGAGATGAGAACGATAATTATTTCACAGGGTTTAGGAGAAGATCAAATGAAAAAATATTCATTAAAGTGTTTCATAAACTGTAAGAATGTAATTTAGCAAAAGATTGTATTGGTTTAAGTGATACTGAGAAAAATGTTGAATGCTCTGGAGGGTATATTTGGAGAAGGAGAAACTCCGGAGCCAAAATAAAAAGTGAGGGAAGGTCATGAATGATTAAGGGAGGTGAGTGTCTGCTACTGTCTACGGAAAACAGAAATCAAAACATAATTCCCTGAAAACAGAAAAATGAGGCTTTCAAGTATTGAAAAAAATCATGGCAACAGACCACGATCATCATTCCTGCATAATGTGAATGTGTTTCAGATTATAGATCTAGTTTACTCAGGGCACAGTCAGAATCCCCCAAAGCCATCATTTTCTATTTTGAATGCTTTTCCAAATATGTAATGTTCAAAATAAATGGGTAGATGCCCCCCACACACAAAAAGAAAGCATGCGTGTTTTCAATAGCTTGTGAAATGCAGCAGTGGGCCTGCTGGTTCGGGTTGAGAGGAAGTAGCCCATAAACAACTCCACAAAGCGCGACACAGCACGTAAGTTTCACACAAAGGAAATTCTTCCATAGTTCTAAGTGCTCGGGTCCCTCAAACAAGATCTCATCCTGCTGGAAGAGACATAAGGCCCTTCAAGAAAAACCCAATCGGGCTTCCCTGGTGGCGCAGTGGTTGAGAGTCCGCCTGCCGATGCAGGGGACGCGGGTTCGTGCCCCGGTCCGGGAAGATCCCACATGCCGCGGAGCAACTAGGCCCGTGAGCCATGGCCGCTGAGCCTGCGCATTCGGAGTCTGCGCCCCGCAACGGGAGAGGACACAACAGTGAGAAGCCCGCGTACCGCAAAAAAAAAAAAAAAAAAGACACAATGACACCTCGCAGACCTAGTCTCAGGAGCGAGAGATGTGAGGTTTAGGATTTATAAGAAATGTGAGATGTATTTATTGCTCACCTCTAAAATCGTTTGATAAAATCTTTTCTAACAGTCTTATAAAATTAGAGTTTGAAAGAAAGCTTACTGGGAAGGGGGACAATTTCCATTTAATTTTACTTTGGGCCAATTAAATGTGCAGAGGAAAAGATATATCTTTGGGGGAGGGGCAGGGGTGTAATTCTTTTAGATTCCATCTTCTAGTACTTAGAATTACCTCTCAAAGCAGTTACGGAGTCTACTCAAATAACTTATTAGATTCCCTAGTCAGATCTAATGAAATACGTTCAAGTAGGGAGAAAACCAAAACCCAAGATCTGGGTTTCACTTTAATCCACTCAGTCACTTGCTGTCTGAGTGTGTCTGAGTCCTTCGACATCTTTTCATCTGAGCCATCACCTCAGATAAATGGGAGCCATGGCTCTCATCCTCTGGAATGACTCAAGCCGGCTTAATATCAGAGTACGGCTCTTCTCTACCCTCAAAGGTGAGTGGGAACTCCTTGGCCCTACTACATGACCCCACCCTCCGGCTGCTGTTGATTGGCCCAGTGGGACCCAAGCCAGGGAAAGTCAGTCCCTGCAAAATTTGGATCAGATCTAAGGGATAATCATTTTCTGCCACTGCACAGCTAAACAGGGAAGACTGCTCTGTAAGAAAGAGACAAGGGCCCAGGAGAAGCCAAGAGGGCAGGCACTTGAGGATTCTCAGGGTTCCACTTGCAGAATCCCTTCCTGAAGCCCAACTGCTTCCCAACTTGGGAGGTTCACAATGGGCCCCAATCATGAAATCCATAAAATCCCCCAGTTTGAACATAAGCTGCTTGGTTCAGGTTGAGTTTCTATAACTGCAGCCTAAAGAGCCCCAAATAACACATTACTCTAACATAAACCCCAAAACTAAATTAGGTACTACTTGTGAAGCCCACCCCCATAGTTCCCCTCACCTGTTTGCTGAGTAAATCAGATTTCTAGATTTGAAGCTTGGATGAACCATAGAGAATATCTGACCCCACTCCTTCAGCTTAAAGATGTGGAATCAGAGACATTAAGTGACTTGCTCAAAACCATCCTGCCTGTAGTGGAAGACTCATGATGGTTTCTGCTATAGCCACAACATTTTAGGCATAAGTCTTAGGAGGCTTCTATTTTTCTCTCTGTCTCTGCTCTCTCTGGATAACTCTGGTTTCAGTGGAAGAGAGTGTGTCCTAAGAAACCAGATCTAGGAATTTAAGAGGTTAGGACACAAATCCTTTGCTACAAGATAGCACAAGAAGGTAGTGTGAAAATGTGGTTTGGCCATCGGACTGGCTGGGTTCCAACCCAGTTCTAGTGCTTAGTGGCTAAGTGACCTCAGCAAGTTAAACTTCTCTGAACTACGGTTTCCTCCTGTGAAAATGGGGAGGACAATACTTATCTCATAGGGTTGGTATAGAGATAAATGAAATCATATTTGTAAAATGCCTGGTTCACCACGACATACTCTTGCTATTACTTTTATTAAAGGGCGGTTCATCCAAGCAGGCAGGGAAATATGGGCCACTCATAGACCTTTCAGCCTCACTGGTTTTTCCTTATCAACAATACCTGCTGCTGAGTCTGAGAGGAGTGACAGCTGCCCCAGTTGTGAGAGAAGAAAGCAGACTCATTAGAGATTAGGGAAAGCTTAAAAAGCCACCTGGCAGGGCGTCCACAACCGTTCCAAACAGATGGGTGTTAAAATGGGCTTTGTGCTTTTTTACAGTTCTCTCTTTCTGATTTCTACCTCCAGGTGACTAGGACACTCATTCACACCCTGGAGCTAAATACTTTCACATAGATGTGCAGAAATACTCCAGTTACTTCATAGCACTGATACTTTAACTATCTGAGAAATATATTTTTCAGTTTGCCCATCCCTACTCCTTAGGTCTTCACTTCTAACACCAAACAAAAGCTCTCAGTCACTCCTTTTCTCACTGAAACTGACAGAGAAAGTTATTCAGCAAAGTGGATATTGGTTTAAGTGACTGGGCGTTTATTTAAACACTAGTGATAAATTCGTGGATCTTGCTCTAAAGACTGTTATTCTTGGTAATGTAATTGTCATGGATCATAACTACAAGATAAAGTACAGCTTCAGTCATCCTGTTTGTTGCAAGACGATGGAATGTCAAGTGATGTTTTGACAATGGAGCATTTCCTGGAGAACAGAGAACAATAGATCCTTCTCAATAAACACATATGAAACATATGAAAACATGACTTGAAGTGTGGTGGAAGCATGGATCTAGTAAGGAGTCACAGGACTCTTTTCTTCATCCCTCTCTCCCTCTCTCTCTCTCTCCTTCTTTCTTTCTTTCCAGGAAACAGCATTCAGTTAAGGACAGTCAATGGCACCCCACTGCCTCCTAGAATACCTCTGCTTTTCTGTTTGATCCATGAACCCACCACACTTTCCTACCTCTCTGTCTTTGCACGTGCTCTTTCCCCTCTCTGAAATCCCTTTCTTTTTTCGTTTACTTTACCAAAACTTAACTAATTCTTCTTCATTCCTCAAGAGTCAGCTCAATTCTCACTTCTTGGAAAGTTTCCCTGAGAGTTCTAAACTGGGTGGGGGTCCTTGCTCGGTGTTTGCAAACCTGTGTTCCAGGATCCCCATGCTGGTCAGAGTGGGTGCACGTATCCGTTATCCCAGAGCTCCTTAATGCAGGGCCCACGATGCATTCACCTCTGCACAATAGTTGCTCAATAGATATTGCTGAATGAATGATTGAGTCTATTCACAAGTCAGTGAATGACTGGCCTTTGTGCCAAAAAGAAATTAAGGCAGTATTTCTTGTAACTTAATACAAACTGCGAAATTTCTGCCACTCCAGCCCCGCTGAAAGTACCCAGTGGATTTATGCAGCCCAGAGCAATTACATGGTAGAAAAAAATTTCAGCTTTACTTTTGGAAAGCAGTTTGTTTTAGAAACAATCTGAGATAACAGATCATATTTTGTGCATTCTCCTATTCTTGTTTCTTATGCCCAAACAATTTTCAGAAAAATAGGATGTTACTTGCTTCAGAAATCACTTATTTCTGATCATGTGTCTCCAACCCCCCATCAGAATGCCTAGTCCTCAACCGCTAGGCACTAAAGAAAATGACAATGCCTCCCCCCTGGGCCCTAACAAAAACACGATGTCAGATGGGTAATAAGCAACAAGAGCAAAGAGGAAAAATAGTAAACCATCATCATGCAGGTCTTATTTCTGTTCCTGTGTCAGACACAATGGGGAAAATGAAAAGAATCACACCATTCACATGATACATACATGTTCATAGTGTTGTTTTGCAAGAGCCCACCCTAAAGCTTCTCGCATTAGAAGCTCTGATCATACACGTTGATAAAACATGGAAAAATAACATGCTATCAAAATAGAGATGAACTTGAAAGTATTTAAATATTGTACAGGGAAATTACCCAGATTGGCCCATAATGACCATTCTGTAGTCCTTTGGCAATATGGCAGGAAGGAAAGCTAGAAATTAGATGACCAGTTTTTTTAGCAACAGTCCTACTGATGAATCTTGCAGTTCAGGCTCATGAGAAAGGCTTCCTGTGTCCATAGTGCACGAGGCTGGCCAGGAGTCTCAGAGTAAGAAGGAACCCCTCTGAACCATTCCACACTAAGATAACCTCCCTTGTTGACTAAATGCCTTCTCAAAGGCAGACTTTGCAAAGTCTTTCTACAGGCCATTCCACAACATTCTAATCAGATCTGGAAGAGATGGCCTTATATTTAAATATAAATGCATATACCTATCAAACTGTGTGCCCAGCAATGGGTTAAGTACATTCTTCACAAAAACCTTTCAAGTTTCCTAGTACCGTTACCCCATTTTACAGATGAGGAAACAGAAATCCAGAGAGACTGGCCAATTTGATTATTTGTGAAGCTACGATGTGGTTGACCCAGATTGGACCCAGGTTGCCTAACTTCCAGGCACGTTTGCTTATTCCCCACATTCAGATGGATGGTCTCCACGATCTCCACGCTCAATCTATCAGAACAGAGAAAAAGCCAGCACCATCCCTGCATGAAAACTGCTTGAAGACTCTTTCTAAGGCAATTCTCTCCTCAAGGCTGAACCATCGTTGTCCTTTAATGTTTCTTAATTCAGATGACTTTCATGTTCCCATCATCATCATCACCATTGTCATCAGAACTACCATCTACTAAGCCTGTACTATGTGCCAGTTTCCTTATTACAAAAATCCTGAGATGCACAATTATCTACACTATGAATGCACAAAGAAAATGCTCAGTGAGGTGAACTCACTTGCCCAAGACCTGGCTTCCAGTAAGCTGCGAAGCCAGGATTCTAATGGGACTGTGCAACCCTATAGCTCTGCTCTCCCTGCAGTTCCTTGCTCCAGCCCAGCTGTTGGAGCTCTTGACTTCATTCTATCCACGTTCTTCCCAGTCCTTCTTTAGTCACAGAAACTAATGCTGGACCCTCAGAGCAGGATGGAAAGAGAATAAGCTTACATGCCAGCATCATGCTTCAAATACCAGTCCTCATTGCCGACCAATGCAGAGTCTTCCTCTATTGTACATCTTCCCTCCTTTCTTCATGTGAAACACTGTGGGACAGTGTGGAAGGAGAATAACCTGATCCAACACAGCTGATCAAATTCCTTCTGTTCATAGGAACTGGATAGGAAGTTAACTGTAGAATAGCCAGTTGAGAGACTTTCCTTTGGAAGTCTCTCACAATGCTGTAGGAAATTTCCAAAACCCTTCCTGATTTAAAGTGTTTGGCAGGCTACGTAAAACTTTTTCTTCCTTAGTTTCCAGAAGACCCCCTGGGACAACGTGGTGGAGTTAAGTGGCCTGGGGTGCAGTGTCACTCTCAAAATTCCACCTGGAACGGCAGTAGGGACGATGAGCTAGCTGGAAGGGGTGGCAGTGTGAGGGGGGTGTCTTAAAGCAGATTTGTTTAGCATGCTCTATTTTCTTCATTACGTGCAATTTCTGCCAAATTATCAACATATTATTATTCGGTTAATTTTTAGTGGTAGCTTGGTGGTGGTGACAGGAAGTTAATGAAGCCCTTGAAGCCAATGCTTGGCACCACGTTCCTTATTCAAGGAAAATAACCTTTCTGAGCCTCCATTCCTAACCTGTAAAATGGAGATAAAAACAGCCACCACGTAGACTTTGAGGACTCAGTGACTCCTCATATACAGGGCTGATACACAATATATACTCAACTAACGGTAGTGACTCATTAAGATGGAACTGAGTTAGGACTACTAACCTTGCCTCTTTCTCTTTCACAGAGCTGCTGCAAAAATACTCTCTCTAATACGCAGGGAAGTGCTTGGACTTCTCCGACAGAAAAGTTCTATGCAAAACCCTGGCTTGAAGGACAGATGACAGTTTACATTTACTAAATAGTTATACTCCACTGAGGGCCAAAAAGGATTTGAAGTGGCTCACCATTAAAAAGGAAATTACAAGAGCTCCAAGGAGCCATTAAAGAAGATGATAGACAAGATTCCAGTAAAAGAAAGACGAAGCCGTGACAGGAAGACTAGAGCAGGGCTTCTCATGCTAGTAGGACTTGCCTGGGGATCTTATTACAATGCAGGTTTGGCCTCACTGGGTTCTCAGGAGTGGAGCCTGAGATTCTGCATTTCTAACAAACTTCCCCAAGAACCATGCTGCTGGCCCATGGACCACACTTTGTGTAGCCGGGTTGAGAGGAGCTAATGAAAGAGCAAAAATCTACTACTTTTTCACTCAGGTAAACCTTTCTGTAAAATGCAGTGCAGGTCCTAATACAGCGATGCATTCTAGTAACTTTTTAATTAGCAGAAAACTCTGAGGATATTGGTGTGTGTCAAACAGTTCTCTCCTCTGAAGAAATGCTTCTACTCTCCTGCCTCTCCCTCCTCCTCCTCCTCCAAGGCTTTCTAGACCTGACACTGTGAGCAGGAAATCTGATGTGCCCGATGACCCTCTTTATAAATGATTTCAAGGAAGAAGAAGCAGGCTGCACAGATACTGGAAATGCATGATGTAACCTTTTACATTCAGAGAAAGGGCTGTCCCTAATTCAAGCCATATTTCGTCTAGTGAAGCAGACATATTTGAAATTGGAAAACATCCAAAGAAAATATGGAATTCAATATATTTCTGCAAGTCCTGGCCTTTGCCTTCTTGTGGCCCAATTACCTACCTGCGCCTGGCATGTCCCTTCCTCTTTCCTCATGCTGGATACCTCCCAATTCTAATTCCAACTTGAGCTCTCAAGTGAGGCATCTGTGGGTGAGAAATCTATAAAGCACTTAAAGACTGCTGAGAGCGTCCCAGGACTCAGGCCATGTGCTAAAAGCTGTAAAAGATTACCTCATTTAATCCACGATGAGGACTTTACAGGTGAGGATATTCATAGAGATGGAGTGCGTTACAAGGTCACACATCTATTAGGTATCATAAGAAGGATTCAAATTGAGGTCTCTGTATCTCAGGATTTCTCAGCCTCAACACCATTGACATTTTGGACCAGATAATTCTTTGTCATTGGAGGGCTATCCCGTGCATTGTCTGATATTTACAGTATCCCTGGTCTCTACCCATTAGATGCCATTAGCAACTTCTCACTCTAGTTATGACAATCAAAAATGTCTCCAGACATTGCCAAATGTCCCCTGAGAGGCAAAATTGCCTCTGGTTGAGATTGTTCCAACCCAAGGCCTGAGCACCTGATAAACAAGGATAGGTATCATTTTTCAACACTTTGCAAGGATCAGCCCTGTTAGGGGCTGAGTTGTGCCTCCCCAAAATGCATACGTTAAAGCCCTGACCCCTAGTACCTCAGAATGTGATTCTCTTTAGAGATAAGGCCTTTAAAGAGGTGATTAAGTTCAAATAAGTCTGTTAGGGTGAGCCCTAATCCAATCTGACTGATGTCCCTATAAAAAGAGGAAATTTGGCCACACAAAGAGACACCAAGATTTCATGTACAGAGGAAAGACCATGTGAGAACACAGCAAGAAGGTAGCTATCTGCAAGCCAAGGAGAGGGGTTTCAGAAGAAACCAATCCTGCCAACGCCTTGATCTGGGGCTTCTAGCCTCCAGAATTGTGAGACAATAAATTTCTGTTGTGTAAGCCGTCCAGGCTGTAGTACTTTGTTACGGCAGCCCTAGCAAACTAACACAAGCTCCAAAGAGCCACACTGAGCTTTCTTCCTTTACTTTCCCATTTTGTTTAGAATACACCTTGGAAGGTTTCAGAATCAATTCCAAGCCTAGCAAAATAAAAGGTTAACTCACGGCAATGCTGTTTATAATCCATGTTTCTTTCCCAGGCAGAGGGATCCCACTGCTGGAAAAATATTTTTGAATACTTAAAATGCCACAGCAATTTGCTTTAGACGTTTTATGACTGCTTGCCTTTTACATTCTAACACTAACTCTTGTTTGTGCCCTTATCTTTGTATATCTTTAATGAGAATATACTTTCTAGAAACTATGCGAGGAATGGTAATATGGTATAATTCCAGGATAGCAAGGGCACTTGTGATGTCAATCCCCAGCCCCAACTCATGGCAGACATTATAACGATGCACAGTTTCTTGCTAAGACAAGAAGGTCTCAGAATCCTTAACACTAGGCTCCAGGTAAGACAACCAAAAGATCAGAGGTGGCAGGAGAGATGAAGCCTTATGCTATCCTCGATGTAGGACAGTGTTCTCAACTCTGGCTACACAGAGAGATTTAAAAACATATGAGTGATCAGTCTTTAACCCCAAATTCTGATCAATTCGTCTGAGATGGAGCCCTGTGACTCTAACGCACCACCAAGATTGGGAACACTGGCTCTGTGGAACAGAATATTCAAGCTTGACCAAACTAGCTATCGGGTTATGCATAAGGCTCTCAATTTCTTGAGGCCTCAGTTTTCTCACTTGTAAAACGGCCATCATAACTCTTGCCTTGTCTATCTTATAGGTCACTATGGTCAAATTAGGTAAGTTGGAAATCACATAGAAAGTACGGTATTATAAATTTTAAGTTATAACATCAGCACTGCTGGTTCTCCACACCACCGATCCACTGTGCATCCTCAGGTGAGTAACCACTTCTGTAGGTTTCCATTCAGACCCATGTAAAATGCGGCAGTGTCTAAAGTCACCTTCAGACCCAACATTACATGTTCTTGGCAGGGCAGTTTAATACACTGTATACAATAATGACTATTTCAACTGAGATCTGATTTTCTCATTAAACTAGAATGTTGAGGGCTTAGATTCTTCCTCTTAACCATCAAGATGACATTAGGAATAAAATTTAAATTACACTGTGGCCTGGAAAGGAACTTGATAATTTGGATTCAAGTACCTTAAATGTCCATTTTTAGCCCAGTTATTCCAATCCTGAGAATCCACTTTAAAGAAAGAATCGAAATATAGTCAAAGATTTATATACAAGGATGTTTGTTGCAACATTCTTTATAGAAGTGGGAATGCTGGGGTATGTCTGCGTGGATATAATGTCTAACAAAAAAAAATGCGCCTGTAAATTATGACAGTCATAGGATAGAATGTCATATAGTCATGAAAAAATGTAGTTTTAAAAAAATATTTAATGACAGGGAAAGTATGATAAGTAAAATAAATAATAATAGATAAATGAAACCAGAGAATGGGAAAGACAGAAAACTATACAATATACCAATTAAATACACACACACACACACACACACACACACACACACACCAGGAAATGATTAGAAGGAAGAACACCAAACATTGATCAGTCATAACAGTTGTGACGGTTTTCAGAATGTTTTTTCTTTGTATTTTCTGTACTTTATAAATTTTCTTCCATATACATGGGTTGCTTTTATCATCAGAAAGGGAAAATCATTCTTTTAAAGAGCTACCGTGGGTTCAGATTGAGTAAAAACATTACTTTTGTATAGAAAGTGCCAACATCTCCCTGGCCAAGAAATCCACAACGTCCGCCAGAAGTGGGTTCTATGAAAATCAGTGGGAGATCAGTCAGGACATCAGGTGAAAACTGTTGGTAGCTCCCGTCTCCAGTAAAAAAGTGGCAAAGTCTCACAGCTCATGCTTACGGGGCTTTTCCCATCGTATCTGCAAAACTAACACTCTATCTTTGGAGGACACAGTGTCAATAGTAAGTTGTGAAGTTAAAGTACTTTTTAAAACTATCAATAGCAAAACAAACAAACAAAGTTAATTTGATCAATCATGCCAGAGGAAAGACAAAATTATCTTTCTGTTCTCTCTATAGAAAAGTATAACATAACATGTCATATGAAGAGACAACCAAAGAGTACTCAGATCAAAGATATAGAAAAAGTGTTACAAGGTCAGAGATCTAGCAGTCAATTAATTTTTAAAATTATGCTATTGTTCTGGATGTTGTAATATTTGTGACAATTATCAGCTTTTTAATTTGAGATTTTCCTCCTTCTTATATATATATTTATATATTTTTAAATCTACTATATATATATTTTATAATCAGATTATAATCCATGAGGGAATATGTATTACTGTGCTGCACTTACAGTATATGAAATGAATTAATTTGAAAAGCATTCTGTCTCGTTTTCTCTTTTTTATTAAATAAATTAGTGAAATCAATTAGTTTTTAACTCTTAGTTCTGTCTTTTTTCTTATAGGGCCCCCAAATTGCATAAGCTTCAGGCCTAACCACCTGCATGCTAGCCAGTCCCTGGGTATATGTCCTTTCAGGTCATACTCACACCCACTAATGAAATGGGTCTTGTTATATCCTTTTTACAATTAATCTAATTGATTGGCTCATATGCCTTTCTCCAAAATATATTAAGGACTCTGGGACTTAATTCAAAAGTACCCGTAAGTCTACATCATGGAAGAACTCTCTGCCATCCTTTATCACTGGACTCCTTTATTACTGGACCAGATTACACTAGCTAGAGTCCAAGTGGACTCTGGTGACAGAGAACAGACCCAATGCCACCTCTTGGCCACCTGCAGTGGGCACGGAAACTCTTGAGACAGCAGCTAACATGAGTGAACACCTACCCAAACAGCTATGAACTAATCAACCCCATTACATTGTCTCCAGTTTTTCATATGTAAAAGATATGTTTTGTAAATTATACCATGACTAGGGCAAAATAAATAATTTTAGTTTACTATCAGCAAACTGCACAGAATAGCTAGGGATCAACTGGCACTGTTTGTAATATCGGGCCATTTACACTGATAATATATGTTTTGGTGTTCTGAAGAGGCATATTTTTAGCCTTGTAGGCCATCTGGGAGAGGTTTTTTACATTTTCTAGAAAGTTCCATGAAGACCAGGACAGTGTGACAGTGCCTCGCACAGCGCCTACAGCATATAGGCACCCAACAAATATTTGTCGAATCAGTGAGACTCTACCACTCTTCCCTATTTCCCGGAAGTGAGAGAGGGAAGGATACAAGTAAATATGAGGTCATTTTCTTTGCACAGTGACCCCTGCTTAAACGAAGAAACTCATTCTTCAAAAACCCATTCCTCAGATTATAGAAATGAGTGGATTCTTTAAAAGGAAGCAAGGATGAATCCTAGGGACCAATGCAGACACATCTTAATTGCACCAACAGAGTCCAAGATGAAACTTATCAGAGCCAAAAGGCAGATAAAAGCTAGAAATCCCCCACAGGGGGCTGTTTATTTACCTTAAAGACTAAATTTAGCACAATTCTTTCTCATATCAAAGACTAGGCAAGCCAAAGATTTAGTTTCCGAAGGGTGTAATTGATTATAAAATATTTTCAGTTTCCAAGCCTGCATTTCTACATATCTGACTGTTCAGACTATTAGCCAGAGAAGTATAGTACATATCCTCTTAAAATGTGTGATTTATAAAATTTGCTTCAATCTCAACACTGATTTTTATTACATAGTGGGACCACTTCCTTCCTTCTCTTTTGAAAATGTACACCTCTAACACCATATTCCACAGGAAAAAGTTTTCTACAGCCAACTTTATAGAAACGTATATTAAAATGAAGTCTAAAAACCATTCCAAAATCCTTTCCTCACCAATGACAGGTTATGTATTTGTTAGACTTGAATCAATATACAATATTCCTATATCCTCTTGATTTTGCTTTTTATAGATTTTTATTTAGATGTTCATCCTTGTCTGTTTTTAAAAGGAGGCAGTACAGATGATCATGCATAGAACTGAAAGCTTTCTATTTGATCTTACTCTGTCATTAGCTGAACGTCATGGTATAACTTTTCCCCTCTGCTCCTTTATATTTCTTCCTGCCTACTTACCAATGGACAACCAGAGTAAATTAACTGTCACATAAAATATAATGATTTTCCTATTAAGTTATCAAATTACTAACCCCATTTTGTGGTCTATTTGTAAAGGATATATAGAATATTATTTCTTTCAAAAGTATTTTTCAAGATCACATAGGTGACGGCAACCTGGTTTCTAGTTAATTCAATTCAAAACCAGACCACTGGGGGAAAAATGCAAAAAATTCCAAATGACTCAAAATCGCAGTAGGCTTCAATTATATTTTAACGACTTTCACAGCAAACCCCAGTGTCTGTTTTGGCAAAGAATATCTCATAACTTTATTGAGAAAAACAAGCTTAAGATGCCAAAACATTTTTTAGGAAAACTTCAGACTTGTGGTTTATTGCTTTGTGATTTAAAATAATAGGAATAATAATAATAATAAAAAGTCTGGAATGAAACTGCTAAAATTCAAACTTAAATTCTTCCAGCTACCTGCATATGGATGTTTATAGCAGCTTTCTTCATAATTGCCAAAACTTGGAAGCAGCCAAGATGCCCTTCAGTAGGTGAATGGATAAGTAAACTATGGTACATCCAGATACTGGAATATTATTCATCAATAAAAAGAAATGAACTATCAAGTCATGAAAACTCATGGAGGAAACCTAACTGAAAATTACTAAGTGAAAGAAACCAATCTGAAAGGCTACATACAGTAGTATGACTCCAGCTATATAATATTCTGGAAATGGCAAAACTGGTGACAATAAAAAGATCAGTGGTTGTCAGGGGCTAGAGAGTATGGAGGAATGGATAGATTGAGCACAGAGGATTTTAGGGCAATGAAAATACTCTGTATGATACTATAATAGTGGATATGCGTTATTATACCTTTGTCCAAACCCACTGAATGTAGACACCAGGAGTTAACTCTAAGGTAAACTATTGATTTGGGATGATTATGATGTGTCACTGTAGGTTCATGTTGATGATGGGGGAGGCTAAGCATTTGTGGAGGCAGGGTATATGGGAAATCTCTGTACCTTTCATTCAATTTTGCTCTGATGCTAAAACTACTCTAAAAAATAAAATCTTTTTTAAAAAAAATGCAGTGCACCGCCTGAGGAGTGAGTCTATTCCTCCCACTGGACCTTTTCAAACAGATTGGAGCATCTCACTGTCAGAGCTGTATATAGGACCCAGGCAGTGGATGGGTGTTCAGATTAGATCATTTCCAAGGATCTTAAAAACATCAAGGAGTATTATATACAGCCAAAATAATTTAAGTCAAAACACCACCAATAAAACAAAATGGAGAAAAACCCTGAAGGCAAAAAAATTTTTTTGAATTAGGAAATTTAACAGCCGGTCTGGCTAGTAAAGTCATATTAACAATTTTTGCAAAAAAAGTCTTTTAGCAGAATTTCAAGTCTGTTAGAAGGTAGGCCATCAAATGATGACAGAACCAGTTGCACATCTATACTCTGTATGCTACCCCTCACGAGGGGAGACGATGCTTGCTGATAGTTAAATTGCGTCATGTTGTTTCTAGGGAGTGGAGCATACTGGACTCTATATCCCCACCTATGAACAGGGAAGAGGCCCAAAGGACAAGAAGTCCAAGTTAGGAGAGGGGCCAGTACCTGACTGGCCCACAACCAATCAGGACACGACTTTCATCCCAAGTGCCAATGGAATTAACATTTAACACATAGGACTCCCATGATGTTCCCTGAGGTTAGGTAACCCTGGGGAGGAAATAAAATTTGATTCTAAGTTCATCACACTGTCCCATCATGGACCACATCTACTGCTACTCCTTCCTGAGCTGGCAACAGATACCAAATAACCAAACCCTATCTTCTGAGACCCACGGAGGGGAACGACTAGCCATGCCAATCTGCAGCAGTGCTGGAAGGGGGATTCAGGGCTCTACACTTGCAACTAAAATCTTCCATAGCGCCTTCCCATATCATTCCACCCTGAAATAAACTGATTCTGCTTCTTAACCCTTCAAGTGATTGTGATTTATGCTTTTCACTGAAACTCTGCTTGCCTTCAACAGTAGCTCTTTGCTAGCACCAAGTTCTATTCCATCCAGCCAAACCCTAACCTTGCCACACTTTAAAGCAAGTGCCAAACGAGGGAGATAATGATGTTAATTCAGTCTTCTCATTTCTCTCCAGAAAAGTTATGAAGTTGCCTGATGAAATTAATTTATTATAGAGTAAATGTGTGTGTGGTGAGGGTGGTTGCTGTTCCATTTCAGTTCCTGGGTCTTTTGCGGATGAGGCCTTTGAACTCCTGCCCACACCAAGCCCATGAATCAGTGTCATTTACCATGTGCATTTAGATAATTGAAATAATAAAGATGAAATGGATACAAAAGATCTACTATTTCATGAATATCAACTCCTTTTTATCAGTGCACCAACAGTGAAGCAAATTAGACCACCTACATTCTTGCTTCATGAGCAAGATCTGATCATTTTGCCCCTATCTTTCCATCTTACTATTTCCATTTTCTTCCTCAAAAAGTACTAATATCTTCATAAAACTATATATATGACCTTCTAATCAAAATTATAATTCTGAACAGAAATGATGTGGGAATTTATACTAATGCTAATGCACGGGAAGAAAGCTGGACACAAATGTTTATATTTTCTTTCTTCACCATGGTTATAAAAAGCTTAAGCGTACAAAAATTGGAAGTTTAAAAACTCAGCTTACTATAAACTTTGAAATACTGTGCTGAAAAAGAATAAAAGTGTTCATATTTAAAGGCACTTAATGTGCTATAAAGTCAGGAAAGAATATCATTCTTAAAAATTAAATACCCCTAAAATAAACAGAGTCAGGAAGACAGTGTTGTTATGAAAGGACTTCATTAATTTTGAACATTATTTTGACTGTCCAAGCCTAGCCTGGAATCCCAGTGATGATGATAAATCATGCTTTATCTCCCTTACTAGAAACTACCACAAATTTAAAAGTGACAAAACACATATGATTCAAAAGGATCCTTCTAGATCCATGTCCAATTTCAATATTGGATTGAACTTCAAAATGCTAAGCAAACCATCCATGACCGCAAGTCAAAAAGAAACTGATGGATAAAAAGAGAACATACTCTTAACAAAAAATGCCAGAGAAGAAAACTGAAGAAAATCTCTGTAAAAATAAACATTTAGCTAATACATGCGTGGTGTTACCAATGCACTTTGTCTCTTGCCTTCTATGTCACGACACCTTGACAGTGGTCTGTGTGGACCTCTTGGCAAACATTTCAGTGCTGATTCCGTCCTTTCCCCATGGCAGCCCCCCTTTGTCTTCCTGTGCTGCCTCATCCCTTCAAAAGTTCATTCTCCCTAAAGATAACTCTTCCTCAGTGCCTAAAACAGTGGCAGTCACACACATGACACGTGACAAATATTTGTGAATTAGTTAGTTAGCCAACACTCCCATATCTCCAGGGTGTCTCCTCCACCTAGCCTTCTAACCCAGCAGGAGAAAGTTAATTTCCCCAGAGCCTCTGGACCTTTCTGCTCAAACCATCTAGACACCTCCTTGGCTTGGCTTTCAAACTGGGTATTTCTCCACCTAGGAGTGCCCACTGGAAATTTTTCTATAAGTGATCAGATTAAATCTGCAACAAAAAAGGAGAAGAAATCAGAAAGTACATAAATCATAAACCCTCATTTCTCTCTCCCACCAAATATTTTCAAACAAAATCAAAAACCTCCAGTACAGTCTGGGGGACTACTTTTGATTTCTTTCTTTTTAGCATTCCTTAAAATGTGGGTATCAGTACTTCATGAAAGCAGGAATTCCAGCCTCTTGTAGGAGGGAGGTTTATTAGAAAACCTGAGAGTTTAGAGGGTTAAAGTGACACCAGAGCCAGGCTTCAGGGATCAGAAGACCCCTCTGTCTCTGGGGACATCAATAAAGAACTTTACATAATTTTGAGAAAATAATGAGTATTGGTATTTGCCAACCCAAGCATAGACCACTCACTGAAAGGAATTCACAGTCCAATTCAATTCCAAAATCATCTTGTTGAATATCTATGCAGTGCCAGACACTATGTCAGACAAAGGGGAGTCAGATATGATTGAGACATTGTCCAGAGGAGACAAATAAACAAATAGCTGTAATAGGACACACAGATTTAGCTTTTGGGATAATCAGTTCTTCATTCACCAGACTTCATTACCAAAAGTGACTGATCTTTTGCCTCCAAATATGTTTAAAAGATTAATTATAAGCAATGGCCAAGCTCTGAAATTCCTAGAGGAAATCATTTTACTTGAAACATTATCCAGATGAGAGTTTGGGAGGCACTGCCAGGTAATTTGTGGGAAACACCAAGGGCAGAGGGGCCCTTGCCTTTCTCCCTGTTTGAGAAAATCAGGGGCAAAATGCGATGCAGGGTTCCAGCCAACTGGGGGCAAGCCAGGAGAGCAAAGAGGGAAGAGTATGCAGTCGGGTGGAGAGGGCTGGTGTCTACTCCACAGGATCCGTCTGGATCAAGGGGATTGGACACTGCTGAAAACCAGTAGGGCTGCCTCAGGACCTCACAGGACACACACTGGCCTTCTGGCACAGCCTAAGCAGAGCAGCTGAGTCAGGAAGCAGGTGCAGGACCAAGGGAAGGTCTCGTCAACAGATAGGGGCCAATCATCATTGGCTAATCTGAGAAAGACAAGGTGACACATTTATCAGCTGAAGACATCAGGGAAAGAGGCCAGCAAAACACACAGGGGCATGGCTGCCTGCAGATGCCAGCAGTCACAGTGTAGCTGGAGCCAGGGAGGGACTCAGGCCCCTCATGTAGATCCAGGCACCATCTGGATGTAGACCCGGGGACCAGCCCATGGGGAGACCAACCCATGAGAGCAATGCAGCCTCCACTCTACACACCCAACCACTCTAAAGACAGCAGGAGACATGGGATGGAAATTAGAGAGGAAATTAGAGCCATCACTCCCAAAGACAGGTTTAATTAGAGACATTCTTTAAATTATTGATTGGGTCTAAGGCTTAACGTGGATTGTGTACTTCTAAGAAGCATACAGTTTCACCTAGAAGGGTGGAGACCTACAGAGTACAAAATAGTTCTAGAAAAAAAACCTGTACTTTCTTTTGTGCATCTGAGTTTCAGTGGACATCCCCACCGACAAAAAGAAAGTGGTGGTGAGGGTAGGCCAGGCTCAGAGAATAAACGAAGCAAAGGTACAGAGTTGGGAATATGAACAATACATTTAGGATTAAAAAGATTTTCAACTTGACTGCAGAAGAGGTTTAAAAAGACCCTGAAAGGTCAGGGCAGTACAGAGGCTTACAATTCCCTGGATATGGAATGTGAACTTTATTTTGCTGACTTTAAGTCTGATTGCACAAAGCAGCAGTTTTTTTCTTTGAACAAAAAAAAAAATCAAAATTTCAAATATGTCAGCATTTACCTTCAACGCTCTAGTCTGAAGATCTTTTTCTTTTATCAAGAAATGCACTAACAATTTGATTCCCAATAGAGGGAAGAGACATCCTCGGGGTAAAATAAATTTCATGGGCAAGAGGAGCTGAATTCATTTATGCACGTTCACGTAAAAAATGATCAAAATGAGCAAAATAACAAAAAGAGACACACAGTAAAACTGTACCACACCAAGGGATTGCATGGTTTTACTTTCCACCGGACTGTAAACTATCAGAAAGAAACAAAAAAAGGTATGTCTGGGTTGAATTTCAGCACATTACATGAGGAATTAATTACCTCCAATTTCAAAACTAGCCTTTCTGGAGTTTGCTTTCAGTTTGGGATATTTATGACTTTCAATTATTTTTATACCGAATTAGCAGGGTTTTCTCCTTTTTATTATCTATGATACAAAAACAGCCACATCCTTCCCCATCATCAGCACTGAGGTCCTCATGACTTCATCGGGAAAGGTGGCTGTCATCAGAAGCCCCTTCTGTCTATCCACTCCTATAAGGGTCAGTAAGGATGTTCCCCTCCCCACTATTTGAATGTCTTCAGCAAAGGAGGGTGAGGGTGGATGGCAGCCCACTTCAGCACTGGGTGGTGTCACCTGACAGGCCAGGAAAATCTGCAGCAGGCACCAAGCAATTGAGGAATAGACTCATTGTCAAGGTCTCCCCTTCCATGCTGGTCTACATGCCTGTGATTTGAAGGGAAATGGATTTTGACCTCCTGGACCACAGGCATCTGTGGCTCACATGCTACATTAACCCAAATTTCACTAATTTAAATTGGAATTTTGTTTGGCCTTTGGATTGGCTCTTGTTTTAAAGTCAATGGTACAGTGCTCCTGCCATCCAATTTCCATGGGCTTTCAAGTCACTGAAGAGGTCGGGACACATGGGATTACATGCAGTTCCTCAACCATGCCACGTTGTTTCATGTCTATTTCCTCTGAAATACCCTCACCCACTTATCCCCTGGTGAATTCCTACACAGTCTTGAAGACCCAGCTCAAACACCACTACTAAAGGCTTCTCTGACCTCCCCCAGGGAGGGGTGACCTTACACAGCTCCTGATTGTGGTATAGATCACTCTTCATTGCACTCATTTGTTAAGAAGTTGGTCAGTATCCCCACCACCACTAGGGACTCTAAAAACCTTGAGGATAAAGAGTTGATTCTAAGACAATGCTTGGCCACTAGTAGGTGTTCAATAAAGACCAATCAGGGGCTTCCCAGGGGCTTCCCTGGTGGCGCAGTGGTTGCGCGTCCGCCTGCCAATGCAGGGGAACCGGGTTCGCGCCCCGGTCTGGGAGGATCCCACATGCCGCGGAGCGGCTGGGCCCGTGAGCCATGGCCGCCGAGACTGCGCGTCCGGAGCCTGTGCTCCGCAATGGGAGAGGCAAAAAAAAAAAAAAAAAAAAAAAAAAAGACCAATCAGACGTGATGGATCCTAACAAAAGGACAAGACCACTGGGTTAAGCTTGCTGGAGACAAGCAAGTTGTTTCAAAGGATTTGCTTTGCAATGAGCTTTGTTGAGTATGAGAGTGGGGTGGGTGGCAAGGGAGTTGGTGGAATGCCCATGTGAAATTCAAATCGATGGTCATTAACTGATAGGCACGAATGAATGACTATTGAAAGGAGAGAGTATAATCAAATAAAACATTAGAGTTGGTAGAATAAATAACATTTCCAAAAATTGACTCATTAACTGGGTCTTCCCTGCCACAGAAATCTAGAGGAGGCACAAATGCAGCCATATCTTTCCCCATCATACAGCACTGAGTCCCTCATGACTTCATCAGGAAAGGTGGCTTTCATCAGAAGCCCCCCTCTGTCCATCCACCCCCTACAAGGGTTACTATACAAGGATAAATGAGGCAGAGAGATGCAGCGTCTGATTAGCTCAGGGTGGTCTGAGTGAAACACCAGTCCTCAGAGTGTGGGCCAGATCCCCAGGCATGAGAATCATCTGCAGTGAATCAGCATCTCTGGGAATGTAGCCTAGGAATCTACATTTTACACACATTTCATGATGATTCCTATACACAACAGTCTGAAAACCTATGCATGAGAAGAGAGTGATCTTCCTTTGTGAATTTCAACCTTGAACTTGTTTCAAAGGTGAATTTTGGTGGAGCAAGTGTGAACTTTAAAAAAAATGATGTTGGAGAACTGCAACTCTGTATTGGAAAAAAACAAAATAAAACATGTATCTTGACCTGCACCTTAAACCACAAACAAAAAATCAATTCCAAATGGTTTGTAGATCCAAACCTTTTTCTTCTGGAAAAAGACATAGAAGAATCGCTCCATAGGAAAGATTTCTTAACAGGTCAAAAAAAGCGTTACACAATTTTTCCTTTAAGAAAAAATATATAAATTGAAATATATTAAAATTAAGAACCGATGTTATCAAACGACACTAGTAAAAAAGTGAAACCCAAGCCACAGAATGGATGAAGATATTTGCAATACATATATCATATCTGACAAAGGACTCATAACCAGAATAAATTTTAAAATTCCCATAAACCTATAAAAAAGGCAACTTGACAGTAAGATAGACAAAGAACTTGAACAGGTACTTCACAAAAAAAGAATAAACATATGTAAAGGTGTCCAACATTATTAGCTATCAGGGAAGTGAACATTAAAAACACAATGAGATGCCACTTTACACCCAACAGAATGGCTAAAATTTAAAAAACTGACCAAGCCAATGTTGGTAAGAGTGTGGAGCAACCAGAGCCCTTACACACCACTTAAGGAGTGAAAATTGGTACAACCACTTAGGAAAATTCTTTGGTAATATCTACCAAAGCCAAGCACATGAATGCATAATTTATGAGCCAAGAATTCCACTCCTAAGTACACATCTAACATAGTTACACACATATGTTCATCCGAAGACATCTGAAAGAATGTTTAGTAGCATTACGCGTAATACCAGAAAATTGGAAGCAATTCAATGCCGTTCAATAGTAAAATGGGTAAATAATGGTATATTTCTACATTAGAAGCCACACTATGAAATTATACAGTAAAAAGAACTGAAGAATCGTTGCATAGATGAATCTTGCTAATAATACTATGCTGAGAACAAGAAGCCAGACCCTACAGAGTACATTTTGTGTGATTTGATCTATGTGAAGTTCAGACTCAAGCAAAACTAACCTATGGTGATAAAAAGAATGGAGGTAACCAGTAGGGGTATAGGGAATGAGGGGGGCATGCGGGGATATGTAATGTTCTAGCTCTTGACCTGGGTGCTGCTTACATGGATGTATTCACCGTGTTGAATTCATCAACCTGAACACTTATGATCTGTGTACTTTTTTGGTTTGTGTGTTTACCTCACTAAGAAGCATACTTAAAAAATAAACTTCTCCAACAAGCCCCTTTATCTGAATATATACTTTGGCCTTGGCATTCCACAGCCTCTTACAATCTTCCCTCCAACAGCATCACTAAGCTGGACTTCACCCATAAAGCCACTCTTCGGTATGAATATAATGGATTTCTGCATTTATATGGCGCCTTTCCTCTGCAGAGATCAAAGGGCCTCTGCATAATAAAAGATAGCATATCAAATGCAGCATATCAAACACAGTTAGGTCTGAGAGAATAAAGGGGAAATACTGAACTCAGGGACACATAATCTAGGAACTTTGTAGACGTAAAAGAAGTCATAAAAACTGTATGTGAAAACAATCATAAACATCAACTCTTAAGAATTCAGTTGTGTGAAATAAAAGGTCTGCTGCTCTTGAGGTTGCTTTTTGACTCTTGATATGGGAAGGACAGAGCAGCCTAGGCATTCAATTTAGGACTTAGACTCCTAGGCACCACACTGCAAGATTTCTCTGGAGTCAACTTGGCACCTCACTGCAGTAAAACAGAACAACTAAATAAACTCTCTGTGCTGCTGTTCAAAGAGCTTTCATATATACTTTAAGACATAAAACCACTAGCCCTGACAACTAATTAAATGGGTCTTTTCCATGTTTGTGAAGTAAATATTCTATTGATATATCTCTCTGAGGCATATAGAATTATATACACTGCTACTGTGTTTTACAATAACATTCACCAAATGTGTTTTCCTCAAACTTCAATTCTTAAAATCACCAAGGGAAAATGTTCACAATGAGGAATTTTCACTGACCTGAGGCCGCTTTCAAAAACTGTATGGGGTGACATTCTGCCTTGGCCAGTGACCTCAGGAGATATTTCCATTAGCCTAACAAAGGACATCTTTAGCTTTGTGAATTGTGAAACAGCAGCTCAGACTTCTCTCTGTAATCTCTCCACATGCACAGAGAGGAAAAGAAAATAGGTGGCCTTGGATAATTTAAGTAGTCCCTGTTCCGCACATGGATAACTTCAATACACAGCGTCAGATAAATGAAAGCAGTGTTTTAACTTCATGTATATACCCCTTGAGAGGGATGAAAATAGTCAAAGAAAATGGAGAGGAGAAGGAGGAAATTGGCCATAGCTGTCAAGCACTCTAAATGGATAATCTCACTAAATTATCACAACAGTCCATTAAGTTGGAAGTTTATTATCTCCATTCTACAGATACAAAAATGAGGATAAAAAAAACAAAAAAAAGGTTAAGGAACTTGCCCAAGGTCACGCTACACAATAAGTGATGAAACCAAGACTTAAACCCAGGCAACGTGATTCCAAAGCTTGTGCTCTTTAGTACTAGAGTTTATGGAATTAGGCAAAAGTGATACTGAGGCATTCCAAGGTAAGATTTTGTGTTGAAAGAGGGCCCCGTCATCTGTGGCGGCTCATGTTTTTTAGGGACTGCTCTGGCAGAAGTTGCGCCTATAACCGGTGATAAGCTCCAAAGAGAGGAAGACCTGTTTCCCTAAGTAGAAATGGATCACAAGTCCCATGTTCCTACAGGGACTGTTAAGATTCCAGGCACCCCTTGGAATCGTGCTTTGACACAACTCACATAAGTTTAAAATACTACAACCCCCCCACCATCGTTAGAGTTTGCACTTTTTGCCGATTTCTGACTTGTCCTGTGTTCAGGCTTCTAGCCTAACGGCATTTACAAAGGACTCCTGGAAGGTAAATTCACGTTCCTTGGAAGCCCTATGGAATAATTCAGATTTCCTCTATAGGCAGTAGCAATGATTCATTCATAACAAGAGTGTTACTAACTTACTCAATAGGAGATCAGTCTTTGGGGAAAAAAACAACAGCTAGGAGATTTTCATCTGAACAGGAGGTCACTTTAAAATTCAATTTAGTGACACTCTTGTGGGTTTTCCCTGGCACCTAGAATATATGGACTAATAATTGGGAACAGCTGCTTGTCTTGACTAGAACCACTCTATTTAAATAGCTCCAAGATTACACCCTTGGCCTCTGCTTCTTTATATACTTTGGAAATAAACTACTGTGGATGCCCAAATGTATTCAGACAATAGAAGAAATGATTTATGGAGACTGACCACATCCAGCGCTGCAAGCCTCATTCATTTCCCTGGTTTAATCATCACCACCCATGCAAAGGAGAGGGAGCAAAATGACAAGGTCACACGGTTACTTATCCCCAGGAGTCACCCTGAGTAAAAGTTATCCTCAGATTGAAGCACTTTTTCATAACCTTCACTCTAAGACACAGTTGCTGCATTTGACTCTACCAAAACCCTAACTTAATTATAAAGTTTATTCAACCTGACATTCCCAGAGCATTTATTTCTGATGTGACCCCCAAGTGAAGTACTAAATAGGTAATGAAATTCCTGTAGAATATGAGATTTACATATTTTAACCGGACATTTTAAAGGACACTTCAGCTTTCTTCCTATTTGGGTAGCTTTGGGCAGTTTTATTTTTCTTCTGAATCATTTATTCCATAAAGATTTATTACAAGCTTATTCTGGGCCAAATGCTCATCCCTCAGAATGGCCTGCGCTTAAATTTATTCATGCCAAACACACTTGTAACCTTCCTTTTCCAATGTAAACATCCAACAATAGAAAAGTAATCAACTATAACATGACTTATCCACTTGGCAAAATATGATGGGCCTATTCACAAACAAGATAGCATCTATAGGATTAAGAAAGAAATTGGGGAAATTAAAATAATATTGTTAAGTTAAAAAGAAGCAAAACTGAAGAGACCTGTGATGACAACTATTTAAATTATGCACAGACAAAAGATGGAGAGGGAAAAATCCAAAGGAAATAAATATTCTATATTCTGAATCTCTCCACAAATATTCCAGACCATACAGAGTAACAAAATGAGCAAGTCAAACCATTTAGAACCCATGCTTACAGCACAACTATGAGACAGAGAATACTACAAACTTCAAATTATGTCTGAATAGGTAAATAAATGACCAAATTCAGAAAAGCCAGTTCAGAAAAGAGGAAAGGAAAGCAGACCTAGGTGTAGAAAAACAGATACAATAACTCCCAAAAAGAGAATGTCTCCCTGTAAATGGGAATGAGACGTGGTAGGCATGAGACGTGGTAGATTAGAGCATTGATTATTTGACAAATCAAAAAGGAGCTTGAAAGTCTTCAAGAACAGAGGTGGAAATCTTGGGAAAGCACCATGTCTGGAGGAGAGGTGGTAACTTGGAAAGAGTACCCTTCAGATATTTGGTGATGAGGAAAAATAATCAAGAACTGGAAATTACGAGTACTTCAAAAACAAGAGGATCACAAAATCAGAAGATATACCACCACCACCCCCCAAAAGGGGGCCGTTTTTTTAAGAAACTGTACTTCACAAACAAAAGAGGAAGCTCTTGAATTGAGAAATCTCATCTACCACCCAAACCTTCACCTCCTCACCTCCCTACCTCCATGCTTCTATCTACGTGTTAACAGTTACTCTGGTTCAGGAAAATAAAACATCTCAAAATGAAGAGTAAACAGCATAATATCCATACAAAGTGACTGTAAGAAGAAAACATAAAAACCAAAACCTTTTAGCTCATGACTATTCTCCCTACCAAAACAATAACAAAGCAGAAGATGTCAACACCCCAACCTGAATTAAATATCCTTAAACAAGCATTTGAAGGCTGATTCAGAAATTTTTAAACAAAATATAAGTGGACAAAAATCTAATAAGACTGACCCAGAATGGTCAACTTCAAGACATATTCTAGTTAGACTTCTAAAGAAAAAGAAAAAAAAAAATTCTCTGGGCCTCCAAGCAAAATGACGAACTCACTCACAAAGGAAAGAAAATCAGTTTGGCATCAAATTTCTCAATAGCAATAGTACAAAACAAGACAATAGTAGATCAGCAACTGAAAGAGATTTGAGAAAAGAAGGAAAAAACCAAGGTCAAGTGTACAAAACATAAGGATATAAAAGACATAAACAAAACAGTAATGTATATTTAACGTATATTTCTTGATCTCTCCACTTTGATAATATACATGGAACATTCACAAAAATTGGTGATATGTTAATTCACAAAGAGAGCTTCAATAAATTCCATAAAGTGCAAATAACAAACATTGCAATGCAGTAAAAATATAAATTAATAACAAATTTGTTAAAACAAAATGGACTTTCATTGGGAAATTTAAAACCTTTTATTTTTTAATTGAGATATATTTGACATACAACATAGTGTAAGTTTAAGGTATACAGCATATTCATTCGATACATTTATATAGCAGTATGTTTGCCATTGTAGCATTAGCCAACACCACTATCACATCACATAAGTATCATTTCCTCTAGTGTTGGGAATAATTAAGATTTAGCCTCTTAAAGGCACATACCATATGATATCACTTACATGTGGAATCTAAAATACAACACAAATGAACATATCTGCGAAACAGAAACGAATCACAGACATAGAGAACAGACTTGTGGTTGCCAAGGGGCAGAGGGAGGGGAAGGGAAGTGTTGGGAGTTTGGGATTAGCAGATGCAAACTATTACATATAGGATGGATAAACAACAAGGTCCTACTGTATAGCACAGGGAATTATATTCACTATCTTGTGATAAACCATAATGTAAGAGAATCTGATAAAGAATATATATATGTATAATTGAGTCACTTTGTTGTACAGCAGGAAGTAACACAACGTAAATCAACTATACTTCAATAAAAGTAAAAAAAAATTTAGTCTCTTAAAAAGTTCAATGTTTACGATACTGTTTTGCTGCCTATAATACTGTACTGTGTATTAGGTCTCCAGGTCTTATTTATTTACTAGTTGCAAGTATGTACCCTTAAACAACATCTTTCCCCACCTAGCCCATGGTAACCACCATTCTACTCTCTGCTTTTATGATTACAGTTTCTTTAATTCTACATATATGACACATCACACGGTATTTGTCTTTTTCTGTCTGACTTATCTCACCATAATGTCCTGAAGGTCCATCACGTTGTTACAATGGCAGAGTTTCCTTTTTATTATGGCTGAATAGTACTCCTTTGTGTATATATACCACATCTTCTTTATCCTTCCTTCTACCTGCTGATGGACATTTAGGTTGTTTCCATAGCTTGACTATTGTGAATAATGCTGCAATGAATATGGGAATGCATATGTCTCTTCCATAACCTGTTTTCATTTTCTTTGGCTATATATCCAGAAGTAGGATTGCTGGATTGTATGGTAGTGCTACTTTTTTTTTTTTTTTTTTTTTTTGAGGTACGAGGGCCTCTCACTGTTGTGGCCTCTCCCGTTGCGGAGCACAGGCTCCGGACGCGCAGGCTCAGCTGCCATGGCTCAAGGGCCCAGCCGCTCCACAACATGTGGGATCTTCCTGGACCAGGGCACGAACCTGCGTCCCCCACATCGGCAGGCAGACTCCCAACCACTGCGCCACCAGGGAAGCCCAAGTGCTACTTTTTTGAGTAGCCTCTATACTATGCTTCAGAGTGGCTGAACTAGCTTACAATCCCACCAACAGTGAACAGAGGGGCTCTCCTTTCTCTACATCTTCACCAACACTTGTTAACGCTTGTCTTTTTTTTTAAACATCTTTATTGGAGTATAATTGCTTTATAATGGTGTGTTAGTTTCTGATGATAGCCTTTGTTACACGTGTGAGGTGATATTTCACCATGGTTATGATTTGCATTTCTCTGATGATTATTGATATTGAGCACCTTTTCATGTACCTGTCGGCCATGTGATGTCTACTTTGGAAAAATATCTAAAACTGTTTCTCTGACCATTTTTAAAAATTGGATTGTTTGGTTTTTTGTTATCAGGTTGTATGAGTTCTTTATAAATTTTTTAAATCTGATACATGGTTTGCAAAATTTCCTCCCATTCTGTCGGTTGCCTTTTCATTTTATTGATTGCTTCTTTTGCTGTGCAGAAGCTTTTAACTTTGATTTAACCCCACTTGTTGACTTTTTTTTTGTTGTTTGTACTTTTGTTATCATATCCAAAAAAAAAAAGAAAATCATTGCCACAACAAATGTCAAAGAGATCTTTCCCTGTTTCATCCAGAGTCAGGACATATGTTTAAGTCTTTAATACATCTGGAGTTAATTTTTGAGGGTGGTGTAAGATAGAGATCCAAGTTCATTTTTCTGCATGTGCTTATCTAGTTTTCCCTACACCGTATGTTGAAGAGATTATTCTTTCCCCACTGGATGTTTGTAGCTACTTTATCAAATATAGTAGACTGTATAGAGGAGGTTTAATTCTGAGCTCCCTACTATGTTCTATATGTCTATTTTTATGCCAGTACCATATTGCTTAATTACTGTAGCTTTATAGTATAGTATGAAATCAGAAGTGTGATTGTCTACAATTGTTTCTTCTTTCTCATGATTGCTTTGATTATTCAGGGTCCTTTGTGGTTCCACACAAATTTTAGAATATTTTTTCTATTTCTGTGAAAAATGCCATTGGAATTTTGATAAAGATTGCATTGAATCTATAGATAGCTTTGAGTAGCATGGACATTTTAACAATATTAACTCTTCTAATCCATGAACACAGAGTGTCCTTCCATTTGTTTGTGTCTCCTTCAATTTCTTTCAACAAAGTCTTATAGTCTTCATTGTACAGATCTTTCACTTC
Source organism: Physeter macrocephalus (assembly GCF_002837175.3). NCBI lineage: Eukaryota > Metazoa > Chordata > Mammalia > Artiodactyla > Physeteridae > Physeter > Physeter macrocephalus. Next base: position 44,596,851 of record NC_041218.1, read on the forward strand.
CTTAGTTAAACTTACTCCTAGGTATTTTATTGTTTTGGATGCTATTGTGAATGGGATCATCTTCTTCAGATGTTTCATTATTAGTGTATAGAAAAACTGATTTCTGTGTATTGACTTTATATCCTGCAGCTTTACTAAATTTATTGGTTAGATCCAACAGTTTTTTAGCTGAGTCTTTGGGATTTTCAATATATGAGATCATATCATCAGCAAATAGCAATAATTTTACTTAATCATTTCTGATTTAGGTGCCTTTTATTTCTTTGCCTTACCTAATTGCTCGACTAGAACTATGTTGAATAAGAGTGGAGAGAATGTGCACCCTTGTCTTGTTCCTGACTTTGGAGGAAAAGCTTCAATCTGAGTATAATGTTAGCTGTGCATTTGTCATATATGGCCATTTTTATGTTGCAGTATGCTCCTTCTATACCCAGTCTATTAAGGATTTCTATCATGAAGTGATGTTGTATTTTATCAAATGCTTTTTCTGCATCTGTTGAAATGATCATATGAATTTTCTCTTTCATTCTATTAATATGGTGTATCACATTTATTGATTTGTGTGTATTGAATCATCCTTGCATTCCAGGGATAAATCCCACTTGGTCATGGTGTACAATCCTTTTAATGAGCTCTTGAATTTTGTTTGCTAATATTTTATTCAGAATTTTTGCATCTAGTTCATCAGAGATATTGATCTGTATTTTTCTTGTAGTGTCCTTATCTGGCTTTGGTATCAGGATAATTATGGCCTCACTGAATGAGTTTGGAAGCATTCCCTCCTCTTCAATTTTTTGGAAATGGTTGAGAAGGATTGGCATTAATTATTCTTTAAATGTTTGGTAGAACTTGCCCATGAGACCATGTGATCATGGGGTGTTCATGTTGGGAGACTTTACTGATTCAACCTCCTTATTGGTTTGTTCCACCTTGCTATTTCTTCCTGGTTTAGTCTTGGTAGGTTGTATGATTCTGTAAATTATCTTTTTCTTTTAGGTTATCTAATTTGTTGGTGTATAACTGTTCACAATAGTTTCTTATGATCCTATGTATATCTGTAGTGTCAGTTATTATTTCTCCTCTTTAATTTCTGATTTTATTTATTTGAGTCTTTTTTTCCCCTTAGTCTCACTAGAGTTTGGTCAATTTTGTTTATTGTTTCAAAAAACCAGCTCTTAGTGTCATTCATGTTTTCATTCTTTTTTTTTTTTTTCTGATCACCATCTCATTTATTTCCATTCTGATCTTTATTATTTCCACCCTTTTACTAATTTGAGCTGAATTTTCCCTTCTTTTTCTAGTTCCTTGAGGTGTAAAATTAGTTTATTTGCAATCTTTCTAATTTCTCAATACATGCATCTATTACTATAAACTCCCCTCTCAGAACTGCTTTTGCACTGTCCCATAGATTCTATTTATTTGTGTCTCTATTTTCATTTGTTTTGAGATAATCTTTGATTTTATTTTGATTACTTTGACCCATTGGTTGTTCAGGAGTGTAGTTTCCACATATTTGTAGATTTTCCAGGTTTCATCATGTTGTTGATTTCTAGTCTCATGCTACTGTGGCTGGAAAAGATATTTGGCATGATTTTAATCTTCTTAGATTTGTTAAGACTTGTACTGTCTCCTATCATATAATCTACCATTGAGAATGTTCCATGTGTACTTGAGAGAATATGTATTCCACTGTTGTTCAATGAAATGTTCTATAGATATCTCTTAGGTCCATTTGATGTAATGTATGGTTCAAGTCCATCATTTCTATGTTGATTTTCTGTCTGGATGAACTATCCATTGTTGACAGTAGGGTATTGAAGTCCCCTACAATTATTGTATTGTTGTCTATTTCACCTTCATATCTGTTAGTATTTGCTTAATATTTTTAGGTGCTCTATTATTGGGTGAGTATTTATTTATGATTGTTACACCTTCTTGACTGATTGATCCCATCATCATTATATAATGACTTTCCTTTTCTCTTATTATCATTTTTGGCTCAAAGCCTATTTTGTCTGACATAAATATAGCTACCCCCAGTTTCTTTTGGTTTCCAATTGCATGAATATCTTTTTCCATCCCTCACTTGAGTCTATATGAGTCCTTAAATCTGAAATAGGATATCTGTTATGTAACTGACCATATTACTAGATCTAAGGAGAAACGTTTATAAACTGTTTTCAGATGAAGAAAAGGTATTTGAAAAAAATCAAACCCATTCCTGATGAAAATACCCTATTTAATAATAATTGAAGGATACTTGTTTTTTGATTTTCTGGTATTTATTTATTCTTTTTTTTTAATATTTTAATTATTTTAACGTCTTTATTGGAGTATAAATGCTTCACAATTGTGGGTTCGTTTCTGCTATATAACAAAGTGAATCAGATATACATAAACATATATCCCCATATCTCCTCTCTCTTGTGCTTCCCTCCCACCCTCCCTATCCCACCCATCTACGTGAACACAAAGCACTGAGCTGATCTCCTTGTGCTGTGCAGCTGCTCCCAATAGCTATTTTTAATTTGGTAAGGTATATATGTCTGTGCCACTCTCTCATTACATCCCAGCTTATCCTTCCCCCTCCCCATGTCCTCAAGTCCATTCTCTATGTGTGCGTCTTTATTCCTGTCCTGCCCCTAGGTTCTTCAGAACCATATATATAATATATATATATATATATATATATTTAGATTCCATATATATGTGTTAGCACACAGTATTTGTTTTTCTCTTTCTGACTTACTTCCCTCTGTATGACAGTCTCTAGGTCCATCCACCTCACTACAAATAACTCAATATCGCTTCTTTTTATGGCTGAGTAATATTCCATTGTATATATATGCCACATCTTCTTTATCCATTCATCTGTCAATAGACTTTCATGTGTTTGTTGGCAATCTGTATATCTTTTTTGGAGAAATGTCTATTTAGGTCTTCTGCCCATTTTTGGATTGGATTGTTTGGTTTTTTGGTATTCAGCTGCATGAACTGTTTATATATTTTGGAGATTAATCATTGCTCAGTTACTTCATTTGCAAGTATTTTCTCCCATTCTGAGGGTTGTCTTTTCATCTTTATGGTTTCCTTTGCTGTGCAAAAGCTTTTAAGTTCCATTAGGTCCCATTCGTTTATTTTTGTTTTTATTTCCATTTCTGTAGGAGGTGGGTCAAAAAGGATCTTGCTGGGATTTATGTCATAGAGTGTTCTGCCTATGTTTTCCTCTAAGAGTTTGATAGTGTCTG